>NC_049173.1:18118710-18434151 GCF_009769625.2 Cygnus olor
TTATTTCTACAGGAGGCAGGGAAACATATTATGTTGCCAAACTACTTCCAGTCTTTTCCAGAATTACAAGTCAGGGGATGGTGGGTAAGTCTTGTGATTCCATGCTACAATCTAAACCAGATGGGCTACTCTCCCAGCATAAATATTTAAGCAAAAAAGCAAAAAACTGGCAGAAAAAGGTCTGTTTTCTGATTAATTGCATTATTATGGCTTACATTATTTAATGAGATGCACATAAAGCTGGTTCACAAGATAGTTTGATCACCGGCTTTGATTCATCCGAATAAAATTTGGAATTTTTGTTTTCTCGGGGATAATGAGGTAACCATAGAATAATAAAGTGGCTGTGTTTATTAGAAACAGAAAACAGCCTGCAGAAGTAAAGCCCCTCCTGGTAAAGCTCATGTTAAATTAATCCAAATATACAAATAATTAAACATGATCCAGCAAAACCACGTCACTAATATCAGCCCAGGTGAGATTAACAGAACAGAGCACAGACTGTGGCAAGTGAGAAAGGGGAGGATGAGGAGGAAATCTGTGGCCAGGTTTCTCGGTCCCTATCAAGGCAGAACTGCCAAGAGGCTCTGGTCCCCTTGCTGCACAGCACTGCAGTCCTGTTGCTTGTGTCAAGCATGCGGGCTGCGAACTGTGAGGTTCCCTTTTGGGGGAAAAACAAGGTAAAGACACAACGCCCTATAGCTGTCTTCAAAGGGGCAGGGCAGTGAGGGAGCCCGTGCACATGGCTGGGACGGGAGTTGTTAATGGTGACGAGAGAGAGGGTTTACCTGCATCAAGCCTAGAGACAAAAATGATGAACCTGCAAGCCTGGAGACTCAGGCTGAATGTCTGCTGGCTGCTCCTGTGCCTTCATGCATGTGCTGACCTTCCCGGGCTGCAGCAGCCCAGAGCTGCTGGGGTGGATTTGGGGATGGGGCAGTCAGAAGGGGAGGGGTCAGGCAGATGGATGCCCTAGCGGACTAGGATGCTCCGTACTTTTAATTCATTTCTATGCTAAATAAACTGAATTTGCTCAAAAAAAGAAAACAAAACAAAAAACAGGGAGCAAAATTCTTACCCCCAAGAGATGCAGGAAAGCACATCTGCATGGGGGCGGCCTGAGAAGGACAGGGAGCTGTGGGATGCTGGGGGAGAGAGGGGACAGGCCGGGGAGCAGGCACTGATGTGAATGATGAGGGAGAGTGAGCATCCCTTTGCCTCAGGCTACACCTAGAATAGCTAGAAAAACTGACTGCATCTTACTGGTTGCACCCAAAATAATGCCTGTAACTATTGTGTATACTTCAGGATGTTAAAAGAACAGAAAGGAAAAAGAGAACTGGTTTTACAAAACATCACAGACTACCATGCTTCCCAGCGATCCTCTCAGACAGGCACATCGGACTAAGTTTGGCAGTACCAGAACAGCTTTATGAATGTTTTCTTGTAGTTTTATGTTATTCTAAAATCTGCCTCGGTCACCGCTGAGTAGTCATCAGTCTTCTTCCCTCTGGCAGTAAAGTGTGTGCTGTTTTGGATCCTAGTTCCATGAGGTTAAGAGAAATCCTTCTGCTTATTTTTCGCTTTCAGTCTTTCAGCATTTCTGCCACTGAAGATCCTCTTCTACAGCCTAAAGTTGAAAAATCTTTGTGGCAGATTTGGCATTGCCTGTAATAATTTATGAACGTGATGTGTTGACATGTTTACTGTGTGCATACATTGAGCTACTTCAATAGCTGGATTGTCAAGCAGTGTACCCAGGAGAGGGGAGATGAATCCAGGCACGCATTTTTGAGGAAACACTTTGGAAATGAAGCAAGCGCCCTTCACTGTGACATTTTGGTTGGGCCCTGCTAGGCTCGCAGGAGATTTCCCTGGGAGGATGCGGGTGCCTGCGAAGGAAGACACGAAAAGCCCCGAGAATTTACAGAGAACCGTTTAAATGGAGGCGTTGGAGAATGAGAACCCAAAAGGGATTGAGAGAGCTCAGATCTGCAGATGGCTAATTCTGTAGATGTTGATAAGAGTGCAAGATAAAGTGGATGTGATATTTATTTTTTAACCAATATGCTTTATTTCAGTGGTTAAAAGGCTCTTCTGTTTTACCAGTGTTGTTTGGGTCATGCAGGAAGGATGAAGGTCTCTGTTCCCATGTACACCTGTGAGCTTGGAGAATGCACGAGGTACATGGGCTGGAGCTTGCTGTGAGCGTGCCACGACCATGTTATCCCATCTGTGGAAAGGTAAAAACTCAAGGCCTGACATAAGCAGAGGGTAAGTCAGAAAGACCACTGACAGCCAGAGATACAGCAGTAACCATAACAACACCATCATCTTTCTTAGAAGTCCTAGCACGTAATTCTGCTAATGACTTTTATTAAACATTTAAGCCTTAGCCTTCAAGTGATTCATATTTGTTACAAAAAACCGTCCCATTAGCACAAAGTACAAGCTGAAACAAAGTTAATGAGCCCTAATACTTGCAGGATAATTCAAAGTTTAAGGGTGATATTAACAAAAATAAAATAAGGAAGAGCAGAAGAAATCCAGTTTCATTGTCCACCAGAGAACCTGAGTCTTATCCTTTCAGTTCATAAAAGCAAGTCTATTGCTCAAGTGACTCTTACGCTGTTATTAAAGTTGTACGAGAACACACAGATGTGCATAATTAAGTACCCCTTTGTGGCCATAAACGGTCTGCCTGGCTGTCCATGGGGAATGCGAGTGGGACTTGATTCATAAGCATGAAAGAGAGGATGCCATTACCGTAATCCCCCTGTATTTCACCGCATTGTCCGGGGCTTGGGCCCAGGCGGTGGAGTGGTCGGGCATAAAGGCCTACCAACGGGGGCCAGCTGTGTGCTCTGTGCGTCTGAGAGGCAATAGGGAAATGACCTGGAGCTGCATATGTGAGTATTTGTCCTATGAAAATCTTCAGTGGAACTCAAGTCAGGCAGCCAAACAACTGAGGCACTACAAAAAGTCATTAAGTGTGTCTGAAAATGCAGTATATTTTTAATTGTCTCCTTGTTTTGCAGTCAGATACTAATGGCAAATGGGTAGATGGAATAAAAGTCACTGACATCTTCCTACCCTTGAAAACAAATGATGTGGCTAAAACACTGCCGTTTTTATCTTTGTTTCCAAGTGAAGAGACTGAACACACTCCAGAAACAAAAAGGGTAAGCAGCACGGCTATAACATGCCGTATTGGAAGTGACGAGTGAGCATTTGTATGGTGACCAATTTCCTCCCGCAGTTACGTTCATTTTAATGTGGCTCCCATTAAGCACGATACCTGGTCTCTGCGCTCCCCAGCCAGTCCGGTCTCAGCAAACAACTTTGGAAGTGCAAAAAGGGAATGGGAAAGGATGTGCTGCAACGGAGCTGAGGGCTGGGCAAGCACGGGCCTACCGTGCTCATCTCCTGCAACAGCTCCTCGTATTGCTCCTTGGTAAATAACCGCCTGGTGCTACAGCACCATGGAGATGTTCCCAAGAGGGGTCCCTGTGGCAAAGCACCCCTACACCAGAATGGTTTTCTTGGGGTGGGAGAGGAGACCCCGGTGCTCTGGGTGCCAGAGGCCAGGAATAACCCAGCAGCTGCCAGCTGGGGAGCCCGGGTTTGCAGGCTCTCCAGAACAAGGCTTAATGAAAAACGCGAAGGAGAATTAGATGAAATGGGCTGACTTGGACATGGGAAAACGTTCTGCAACATAAATCATAAATTCTCCCCCGTTTGGAGAGAGGTAAGAATTTCATCTTCATTAATTTCATCTGGCAGATACAGATAACAAAGCAGCCCTCTGTATGGGAGAGTGATCATCGCTAAGGCTGATGCAAAGAGACAAGATGCACTTGGAGACAGGAAAAATACTTTGCTGAGAAAGTTTCCACTATTAATATTTTTCCCTTGCAAATGTGGGTCTTCTAAAACACTCTTTTCTTTAGGAAGGATCCAAATGAAGAGGAGGTGGGAAGGAGAGTTACAAAGCACCTAAGAAAGCCTCAAATATCTGAGTGGGAGGAAGGAAGAAGAAATGAAAGAATAATGAAGCTTGCATCACTGGGAGCAAACAGAGGAAGGGAAATGCACATACTTGTGGCTAAATTCTGCAGGAACTTAGGCTGAGGTTTAAAGCTGCTGCGGTTAGCACAGATACAGGCACAGAGCAATTCAGACGACCTGATCAAAGGACAAAGAAACGCTGCTGCTGCTTTCATTAGGAAAATTACCTGGCTTGGAGTTAATGAGCATGTACAGGAAAAAGTGCTTTCTTTATAGCATTGACACGGAGTAGACCTGTGAAGGGTAATCAGCACCTGCAGTGTCTACAATGACTGTGATTTGGGGATTCCTTGAGTGGGGCCAGGACTTTGCCATTCACGGAGACTCCTGTTGGCATTCGCGGGATTTCCAGATGTGGCGATACTGCAAACAGATAATTACACTTTCACAAGCAATTTGCAGACGCCTTGTTATTGACGTGGTGCCCAGGGCCCCCTGCATTAGCCGTGCTGACAGCTGAGCCAAAATGTTCGGCTCCCACCTCTCGGGGTTTTTTCATTAAGACTACACCGGGTGTTTCTACATGGTGAGCACCGCCAGCAGCTGCCACGCTGACGGCCGCCTACCTGGGCGAGGAGCGAAGCCTGGAAAAACAAATCTGTGAACTTTGCCTGGGGGCTCCCAGGGCTGTGTATGCCCCATGGGACAAACCCAGCCTGTCCGCACAGTGAGGAGTGAGTTTCGGGGAAGCAGCCGAGGTCACGGCCTTCTGTGCAGACACAGGGGCACCAGGGACACAACTGGGACCCCCAGAGGCGGGGGTGCAGAGAAGCACACTGTAGGGGGGTGGTTTTTGTGATTTTCACGAGCAAAAGGGCCGGGCTGCTCCTTTCAACATCCACCCTGAGAGCCAGAAAAATGGGCAGAGGAGCCGTCTTTCTGTTCCCCTCCACCCACATAACCGTATATTATACAAACACACACAAAAAAAATCCACTTTTTTTTTTTTTTTCCAAATCTTATCACCAAGAATTCACGAGTTACAACTTTCCGCATCCTTCTGACCTCCAAAGGTCGCCCTGGGCCTTCTCCGCCTCCCTCCAGCCCGGCACCGGCCCGGGGCCCCCATCGCTCCACGGCGGGCAGGGAGGCGGTGGCGGGGCCGGGCCGGGGCGGCACCGGGGCGGTGTCAGGGCGGTACCGGGGCGGTGCCGGGGCGGTGCCGGTGCCGGGGCGGGCCCGGGGCCCGGCGGGCGGCCGGAGGGGGCGGCGCGGGCTGCGGCTGCCTCCCGCCGGGGGCGCGGAGCGGGGCGGCCGCGGGGAGCTCCCACCGCACCGCACCGCACCCACCTCACCCCACCCCACCCCACCCCACCCCACCTCACCTCACCCACCCACCGCACCCAGCCGGCGAGGGAGCGAGGCGAGGAGGTAACGGCGCAGGCGATCCGCGCGGTCCCGGGCGCTGCGTGGCGCTGCCCCGGCCAAACTTTTGGGGCCGCTCTGCCCCGGCCCGGCCCCGCGGGGTCCCCCCCTCAGCGCCCCCCGGGGCTCCCGGCGCGGCCCCGCGGCCGGACAAGGGCACCGCCGGCGGGGCTGCCCCGGGCGCGCTGCCGGGAGGGCGCTCTCGCATCTTCCGGCCGCTTCGCTCCGCTCGCGCTCCGCCGGGGCCGGCTCCCAGCTCGGCGGCACGGGGCGGCGCTGCGCCCGGGGGCGGCGGGGGCGCGGCGGGGCAAGGGGGATCTGGGCTCCTGCTCCTCGAGCCGGGGGGGGGGGGGGGGGGGGTCGTGGTGTTCCCCAGGCTGAATATTGCACAAAAATGGGCAAACCGTGGAAATGAGTTTGTTTGGTACCAGTATATGTATGTGTGTGTATATATCCATAACACACAACACTGAGCAAAAAACCATGAAAATGAGTTTGTTTGGTACCTATATATATGTGTGTATATATCCATAACACACACAAAAATGAGCAAACCATGAAAATGAGTTTGTTTGAAACCAAATGTATATATATATATATCCATAACACATGAAAATGATCAAACCATGAAAATGAGTTTGTTTGATACCAAATATATATATATATATCCATAACACATGAAAATGATCAAACCATGAAAATGAGTTTGTTTGGTACCTACATATATATATATATATATATATATATCAGTAACACACAAAACCAAGCAAACCGTGAAAATGAGTTTGTGCGGTACTAAAATATATTTATACACGTATATCGAACGGTGAGATGAGTCCGTGCACTATTAAATTCTGCCCGTCCGTCCCCCCGGGCAGGGTGTGGGTGCAGCAGATGGGTGGCAGGAGCCCCGCTGTGCCCGGTGCCCTGCGGAGGCCAGCGCCCAGTGGCCTCAGTGAGGGCGTGAGGCCGCCCGGCCGTGGGGCAGCTCTTGGGTAGGAGAGGGACTGTCCCAGGAGTGCAACATCTATAAACACTTTTCTGATTGGTTTAAAAATTTAGACACAGGAAGTGGATGGTATCTAATAACAGACAAGTGGAGACACTGTTGTCATGGAAACTGAGAAGACTTCCCCCCCCCCCCTCCGTTTATTTAAAAAAAAAAAAAAGTCTGCATATCATCAGAAATGCCTGCAGAACGTGTTGGCTTCTGGTGCCTTTCCCACAGCATCTGTTGAAACCTGAGAATGTGCCTGTCAAACCAAGGTCACTCGCAGTAAAAACTGCGCTGCCTCCATGGCTCCTCTCCTCTCCTCTCCTCTCCTCTCCTCTCCTCTCCTCTCCTCTCCTCTCCTCTCCTCTCCTCTCCTCTCCTCTCCTCTCCTCCCGGCCGTCCCGGGCTCCCACCAGAGGACGAGCGCAGGTTGGGGAGGCAGCGGGGTGCTGGCCTCGCTCGGCCGGCCTCCGTCCTGTGGTGCCTCTTGGGATTCGGGAGGGACGGCCGGGGCTGGTGGAGTCTGCCTTTGTTCCTCCTCGGTACAAAACCATACTCGAGCAAAGTGGTGTGAACTTGAGCGTTGAGGCCTCGACCCTGGCCTCACCTGGGGAAAAAATGGGAGGCAAATGGCTGTGGGAAGCGCTGTGCGATGGTTTTTAATAAAAGTCACCGCTTGGTTGTAGAGTGCTGTTTGGGGATGAAACCAGAGAGAGGAGAACAAAATGTACTTCATTACTGATGAATGCAACGTGAGAAAACAGGGCTGAAGTTTTACTTTGCCGGACTACTGAAAGTTTGTTGGGTGTGAGAGGAGAGTGGTTTTGCTCTTAGAGCAGCAGAGAAGTGTTTGTCAGGGAACTCGCAAGAAGGGCTTTAATGCTTTTACTTATTTTCTTGGGTAGCAGATGTTGATCTCGGATGTTTTTGATGGAGAGACATCTTTGAGAACTGAGCTGATTTGAAACTGAACCCTGCATTTGCTTGAAGCATTTCATTTTCTTGCCCTCTTTAATCATATTTTGCAGCGACCAAGCCGAGAGAGGCACCGAGCACATCACCGCTGTGCCGGTCGCTGCTTGGGAACCTTCAGGGACCACTGCCACCTTCGGCATCCCTTGGCTTACGTGCTCTGCTCTTTGGTTGTTGCTTCTCGAGAGCTCCAGCTGTGGCTGTTCAGGCCGGACGGCGTGGGGCTGAGCCCCCAGTTGCAGGCAAGGGGCTCAGCACCCTCCCCTTGTACCACGCCGTGGGCACACGGTGCCGGCGGTCGTGCATTGACTCTTGTCCCGCTTGCCTCTCATCATCCAGGTGCTGCCTCCAGCTGTTTTGGAGTGCAAGTGGAGAAAGTTTGGCTTCAGAGCGAAAGTGTGCTTGCTTCTAGAAAAGAATTTCCTGTTGTCGGGAGCACCCTTATCTGCAGGAAGGTTCGCCGGCAGGAAGCGTGTCGGTTACTTGTTTTTACAAAGCGAAGGAAACGGACTGGATTATGTACTTTCTAGATTTACCCTTCGTGGTCCTCGGTGTCTCGGCTGCCGTGTTTGTCTCTGGCGATTTTGGTTTGTAAAAGTTTTGTGATGCCAGCTGGTCCCGAGTGAGATGCAAGAAGTAAAATTCTTGCATTGTCCTGCCTCTTTTTCCTGCTCTTGTTTAACACAAACAAACCGAACAAACCCAGAGGCTCTCTGGGCCACGTTTTCAAATCTATGCAATTTGCACCTTATGCCTTTTGAGCCTAATTAATGATTTGAATATTCAGTGTGGATACTCAACAGATGTTTTTTTTCCCTTAAAAAGAAAGATCAGAAGTATACGTTATTTTACTAGTAGGAGCAGTCCTTACGCTTCCAAACTGCTTTTCATGCTGGATCGTAAATCACCTTACCGAAGTCCATTTCTTTGACGTCCGCAGAAATTCAGTAAGCGTAGGAAACCGAAAGGTAGCGTTTCACATGGGCAGCCCAAAGTTATGGGGCAGGGCTGGCAGTCAAATTAATTGCCCCTGGATTAGCTGTTGCTAATGGATTAAAACTATGAAAATCAGCTGCCTTTCACAAGTGTGCTGAGGCTGGTGTGCCCGTACGGAACGTGTGGATTTGGGGCTGGGGGTGGGAATTTTGACGGTGACCCCAGAAATGCCAGTCCATGCTGGTCCCGTCCAACTTGGTGTGGCTCTCGAGACGGGACGTGGCTGTGGGTGAAGGTCCAGGCGAGAGGCAGGGGCTGCGGTTTGGTTCATTGTGTTCCTACAGGCGGGGAGATTCAGGGCAATAAACAGTATTTCTCCGCTGTCAGCTCACAACAGAGTATTTATGGCGTTAGGCTGAACTTTCGTAGAGGGTTTTGAGGGGGGAAGCATGGAACAGTTGCATAAACTTGTAAGAGACTGCCTGGCTCGCTTGACGTAGTGATTTTGGCATAGGGAATGTCCTGGAATTAGGAGTCGTTGCTGGCAGAAGAGGCAGCCAGGGCTGAGGGCTCTCCAAAAGCCGAAACTGGGCTGGAATGGGACCGTCCTGGCCGATACTGGAATTTGCCAGTTCGTGACTTGAGACGTAACGCGGCGCAGCACGGCTTTGGCCGCAGTTCTGAAATATGTCTGATGAAACCGCGCTTGGCTTGTTACCTGCTCTCGCAGCCAAGCCAAAGTCAAACTGCAGCAGAAATCATAATAAAAAAGGAATCCAACAAAACAGCGTTTTGTTTAAATGTAAAAATTATGGCTGTGTTTTTTTCAGAAGTGATCAGCTGATTCTGGGAAACCAGCGTGGAGCTCTGGAAGGAGAGACAGTGTTCAGAGAGTGGCTCTTCTGTGGGCCTTGGAAGTCCTCCTCTGCTTACGGTGCCAGAAGTCCAGCTGTCAGGATCCAGGGCAGCTCAGACCCTCCCTCCCTTCACTTCAGGTGCCTTTGTCAGTGTTGAGACTTCTGCTTCGGGCTGAAGTTAGCTGTCTAGCCTGAGGTTGGCACCTTGGCTTCCTGGGCAGCCCATGAAGGAGCAAGGCTGCCTGTGGGTGGGCATAAAGTGATGGGATAGCCCCACTCTGGAGGGGCCTGCTGATGGGTATGGGAGATGGATAAAGCTAGCTGAGGCTTTTAGGTGGGTAAAGTCGTGTCGGTCTGCCCTGGTGTTAGCCCAGCTGCTGCTGAATGCTTGCTTGCTGACGGTCAGGTTTTTCCCACCTCTGGGTCCTGCCGTGGTGGGGACACCATAGTGCTCAGGGATGGTCCCTAATAGGGGTTGCTGCTCTCTTGTATCTATTTTTTATTTTTTGCCTGAGCAAAAGGCTTACTTTTTATGATCAGGTAGTGGGAACAGTCCCCTGGGCTTCAGCCAGGATGCTCCACGAGCAGCAGTAGGCTGGTAAGCCCTGGTAAGCGTGTTAGGGACAGATGATGGCTGGGTCTTTCTTTGGGACCTATTTGTACCTCATGTGTTTTGTAAATAAGAGGCAACAACAGCTTTTTTTCCTTCCCACCATCCCTAAATTATCTCACAAAGTGTCTGATGTGTGTTTTGCCGTGTGGGCCCTGGGATTCCCCATGGTGAGAATGCATCTGGTGCGGCGTGGCCCCCCTGCCTCCTCAACACGGGTGATGTGTTGTACCACAAAGGGCTAAATGGGTGGAAAGCACACCTGTAGCACTTTGGGTTAATTGGTGAAAAGGAATATTTACAAGCTGCATTCTTCTCATCCTTTACTGATATGGTACTTTGGTTCATCTCGGGGAGGACCGGAGATGGTGGTGCTTTCGGCCTTCAGTGTTTCTCTACAGCAACCTCCTTCAGCCTGACTTGGACGAGTGCAGCTGTGCACTGCCTGGGCTGCTCTGGACAAGGTCGCTTTCCCGGCGTCTTCCCTGTGCCAGCACCTCTGCCTCTATCACACTGAACAGCCTCTCAGAGCTTGCTCTCGTTTCCTCTCATATTATACGCAGCCACTGCTAATCAAAGGAGGAGGCCGGTCTCCATAGCCCTCTTGAGATTTTACAACAATCGTGATTTGTTTTATTCTGTCTGTCGTTCCTGAGAGGAGTTTGGCCCAGATGTGGGAGAAAGCATTGTCCTGTGCTCTTTCAGACCTCTCCCTAAAACTCACGTATTCCCTGATCTCTGCAGGAACTGGACAGGCTGGGGGTGAAACTTCTGCCCCTTGCTCTGGATGGTATTTTGTCGCTTGTTCCTGTTACCTCGCTGCCTGTAGTTGGGCAGCCTCTTTGCTAGAGCCGGGCTTTCCGACCACAGCTCTGCACTTCTGGTCAGGTTTCTCCCTTGGGCTTGGTAGAGATGAAGCCCTTTCCTGGACGAAGCCAGTGCTCAGCACAGCGGGCATGTGCTGGTGCCCAGGCCCGAGCCTTCCCACAGAGCCTGCACGGCGCCGCTCCCTGTGGTGGGATCCTCAAGTCAGCCGTGTGGTGGCTGCCCGGGCTTGCTCTGAGCAGGAGCAGAGGTGTGAGAGGGGTCACTGAAGATGGGAGAGAGCTGAAATTTAACCCAGAACTGGGTTAAATCTCACTGTACCCCCAAATCCATCTTGTTTTGATCTGGGTCTTACAGTAGATCATTTGCAGCAGCTGCCAATAAATATGCTAATTTTAACAGCAGATTTTCTAAAGCTTTTTGTTGTTGTTGTTGTTGGAGGTAGAGAAAGGGATCCAAATGTTTTGATCCTGTTTTTATCATTATCTTCACTGGGTTTTTCTCGTTCTGCACTTTGCTGAGAGGAACAAAATTTTAATAATTCACTAATACACTTTCACTTCATTAACATTTCATCATTCTGGCATGTGCATGGGGTGAACTCTCTTGTATTCTCATTAAGGCCCTGATCTTGCCTCCGTAGTCTCACATCCCTCCAGGTGTATAAAAGCCCAAACATAGGTACTATTCTGACTTTTGGAAAGTTTGTTTGTTTGTTTTCTTAATAGATATTGAATTAAACAAAGTATGCAGTTTTTTTGGTTGTTTGTTTGGTTGGTTCCCCACAAAATGGAGGCCTATGTACAAAGATAGTGATGTTTAGGTGGAGCTGCTGGGTGCCAAGCCTCCAGCCATTGCAGAACTCACCGGTGTGGTCTGGGGAATGTAAAAACATTGGGCCTTGCTGTGGTATCGTCCACATTGTTTGATACAGCGTCGTGTTTGGTTTAAGTGAGATTTATACTGGTGTTAAAATGTTCGTGAAAATTCTGGGTACCTTCACTGGGATAGCGCAGTGTTTAGTGATGAGAGGACGCAAATAACTCTTTACACATCTCATAATCACAAACGGGTGCTGAAATATGTCAGTTTGCAGGTGCATGCCTGTGTTGTGTTAGACAGTTGCTTTTTAATCGTGCCCAAATCTGAAATTGGCTCTTGAGCTCTGTGGCAACATTCCTCCCACCCCCTTTCTTTTTCTTCCTTTGGCATAAAATAAACCTCTGAATCAGTGCCTCGTTTATTACTGCCGATTAAATACTGTTAGCACACCAGTGTGCCAGGGGAGGTTTGGATTGGAAATCAGGAGGAATTTCTTCATGGAGAGGCTGGTCAAGCATTGGAACGGGCTGCCCAGGGAGGTGGTGGAGTCCCCATCTCTGGAGGTATTCAAGAAATGTGTGGACGTGGCACTAAGGGATATGGTTTAGTGATGGTGTTTGGTAGGTCAGCTGAATGGCTGGACGATGATCTTGATGGTGTTTTTCAACCCAGGTGATTCTGTGATTCTAAATTATGGCAGGCGTATTCAGAAGGCAGGAGAAGCTCAGCATAGCAGGAGGCCGGGCAGTGCGTAGGTACGAGAGGCTCGAGAGTGGCAAGAAAACTTCTGAGTCGTGGGTGGTGGAGAGCGAAGGGCTGGCTAGGAGCTTCAGGAGGCTGCGTGTGTCAAAGAGTGCAGCTGTTGGGGGACCAGAGGACGAGAGAGCACAGTTGTAAACACAGGAGGTGCTGAGGGGCCTGGCTGAGGGTTTTCATTTGTCCAACGGTATATTTACTTATAGAAGCAGCAGGGCAGAAACCCATCTCTTATAAATTGGTACGATGCTGTGGAGGTGAGTGAGATTCCTCAGATTTACAGCCGCCGAAGGTCTGTGCAGAGGTGTCACAAGAAGAGGAAGGATGTGAAGCAGGGGGAGCTGGAATACCTTGTAGGCCTGAGCAACAGCAAGGGGGGAGTTGGTTCAGGCTGTGAAGGGAGGCAGGCTGGCGGCAGGTCCAGTGCTGCTATATCGGGTCTGATCTGACGGTGAGACGCCCAGCCAGGAGCTGTCAGCAGGGCAGGCTGAGAGATGGGCTTGGCTGGAGCCAAGTCAGCAACAGAAAGCACCTTTCTCATTGGCACAGCAGTGGCTGGTGTGGGAGTGAGCAACATCACCCACAGGGTGAGGAGAGGGGAAAAGTACGGCCAAGGCTGCAGCAGGAGCCAGGGGAGAGGATGCGGAGGTGCAGAGGAGCAGCAAGATCAGGATGAGGAGGGCCAGAGAATGGTATCTGACAGAGCCAAGGCAGGGCAAAAAGCCAGCCTGGGTGAAGGAACAGAACAAACTTACAAACTGCATGTGGAGCTGAGAAGAGAAAGGGAATGACCCCAACTTCTTTAGAGACATGAGCCGTGAACAATCTCCACTACAGTTAGTAAACTTTGAAAAGCTGAGCTGTAAATAAACTGCATTATAACTGCTGCATCTATTTTTTTTTCCTGTCTCCTGCTGTTGCAATGTAGTGTGCCACTTGCCGAGGAGGGTGGCAGTGGCTGCGTGGCACGCTCGAGGTCTCGTAGGCCTTGGGACTCCTCTGTGTCACCTTCTTGAGGGAACCATGATCTGCTTGTGGTGGTTTTGTGACTGAAAATGGTTTCACAGCATCTCTGTATTGTCCACCTTCAGCTTGCTTTTGAGTCTGAGCTTTCCTTCATCTAATTTAGTGCTCCGGAAGTCACCTTGTTCTTTGCAGAGAGCTTTCTGGCTCTCTGCGCTGGGCCACCCCATCTTTTGTGTAATTTGAGTGCATGAACTGTGAGATGGCTTTTGGGGGCCTAACTCTGCTTGCACTTTCCCAAATGAGATCATCTTCTGAATATATTTTGCCATGGAGTAACTGTCCTTAAGGAGGAGGAAAATGCAAAGTGGAAAAATGAGATTTGTAGAAATTAGGCATGTGTGCTACGTTTGTCACTCTTCTTCACGAACAGGTCTCTGCAGGCATGAGAGCAGCCCGTTTGCAGCCGGTCCTGGAGCACGCTGTAGGGACCTGAAATAGCAGGAAAGACAAGAAAAATATAAGAACAGCGTGAAAAGTGCAGTGCATTTAAAAGGCCTTTCACTTACTTTTTTGGCATCTTTTTTTGGTACCTCGGAAACAGCCTGGGTCGGAAAGTCAGTCTCTACCAAAATACACGGATTTATTTATTTCCTAGTTACATCAAAAGTATGCCTTGTTGTAGTTGCATTTCCTGACTCCCAAACGTTGTCTTGGTCCCCCAGGCCGAGGCTGCCTGCTAAAATGAGAAAGATAACCTTGCTTGCTGGTGGGGTGCTTTCCTGGGGCTTCTCCTGGTTGCCCCAGCACAGTGCTGCCTGCACAGGTCGCAGGATTTGGGGTACGGAGTTGGTTGTGGTGGTGCACGTACAGTCGCAGAGCTAGTGTGGAGCCAAGGGGCTCCTGCCTGTCCCTGGTCCTGTGCAGCCTCCCTGATGAATGAGAAGAGGGCCAAATACAGTCATATAGGCCTTGAACCCCTCATCAGGGGTTTCAGTGTAGTACTGTCAGTGTAGGCTTTTTTATTTTTTTCACAGCAAGACAGTATTATCTTCCATCGAGGGGCTCCGTGACAAGGCCATTACTATGCTGGTGATAATAGTATCGCTGTTTCCCACTTGCCCAGTTCCACGCGAGCGTTACATCCCAAGCCGGTGGACTCTGCCTGCTCCCTGCGCTGGTTGTGCTCAGCGTGTGCCAGCCAGCCTGCCTTCTTGCTTTTTTAGCATGAATTCCTTTCCACCCAAATGGGGATGCCTGTTCACAGTGTGATGTGGGCAGCTCAGGACTCATTTTGAAATCTGGAGCTCTTTTTATCCCCCCTAACCCTCATAGTAATTTTAATTCTGAAATTGTTTACTGTCATGCTTTCTACTGTTAGTCAGGGGGTAAGAGCTGGGACCGCAGAACAGCAGAGATCCCAATCCTGGGCATAGTGGGGAAAAAATGTTCTTCCTTATCCTAAAAACCAGAAGCCTGAATAACGTATTTGGAGCAAAAATTCCTCCAGTATAGAAGTCCTCACACCAATATAATTATTTACCTTGCTTTAATGTTTCATGCACTTTAAGTTCCCGTTGCCTGCTAGTAACATATGAACATGGGGTAGATTTGGAGGGTACGCACGGGATTATTGGCTTTTCTTCAGCAGCTGCTACTAGCCTGCCTACGTTCAGCAGATTTTATGCTGTCAAAAACAGTTACAGCACATGAATGAATGGGCAGGAAACCACATGAATATTGATTAATATAGACAGAAACTGGCCTCCCACCTCTCGCTCAGACAAAACAGCAATGACAAAAAAGGCAGCAGGAGTCAGCCCATGGCATGTTTTATTTCAAAAGTAGAATTTTGTTTTGTGGAGACTCCCTGGGAATCGAGCTTTTCTGTCCAAACCCAAGGAAAAGGAGCTTCATCCGGGTGCCAAAAGGCGGTCTGCCACATCTGTGAGCAAGGAAGTGGCTTGACTTCTACAGGTGTTGAAGCCAGCAGTGTGGCACTTTGAAAAACCTAGCCAGCCTTTCCTCTGGTGCCAGCATGGGCACAACTGCTGGCAAAAAATGAAGCTTGTCCCTTTCCATGCCAAAATCTCCTCTCTCTGCTTGTCTTAGATGATTTCAGTGAAAATTTTGCCTGAACAAATAGCTCAGCATCTGATCAAGGTAGATGGTTCGTGTTTACAGTCCACTTTTGGGTATTTGTGGGAAGCTCCTGTGGGATGCAGTGGCGGTTGCATCTGATTTTGTGAATGCAGGATTTGGTGCTCTGTTGCTGTTACTGATACAGTGGTAATGATTATTATTATACATTTTTTATTCCAGTGGTAGATAAACAGTGTTAATATTGTGCTCTTCCCCAGAGATCCTCTCAGAATCCTCTGAAGCGTGTCCTCCGTTGATACGTAAGGTGATTTATGCGAGCGTCCCTGTGGCCAGTGCAACTGATGCACATACGGCTTTTTGGAGCCCCTAAACCCATGGACTCATCTCCACATTTGATGACTACTAGGGTGAGTGAAGATGGGTTGTCAACACACCTCTCTCTTGTGGTGGTTAACTCTGATGTCTAATGACTCAACCCAGGTCGCAGCCTTTCCCCCAGGCATTATATTCACCGGTCTCTCAGCCACCTTGCTCTGTGGAATTGCAGGAAGGTAGTTGTCCTTACGTTCGAATTTAGCAGTTAAGGAGTAGACAGACACACAGACGTGGACAGCAGGATGACCGAAGGCCTTTGTAATGAATCATAAAGCTAACCCTCTTCCCCCCAAATACTTTCATAGTAGCCTAAAGAACTGCTTCACCTGTGAGCTGCAGAAGGAAACATGGTTGGATTACAGAAGTGCATGCAATGAGTTGTAATACAATGCTTTAATTTTCACTGCCAATAAACACCCTTAATTGCTGAAGCAACTTTCTTTAAGACAGAAGCCCAAAAAGAGGTTCCTGTCCCTTTTCTGTCTTGTTTAAAGTGATGCCGCTCTACTGAAGCCAGGGCCTAGAGAGCTGGGGAGAAGACCTTTTCTTTTTTTTCCTAGAAAGCTTGAATGCAACATTATTTTATTTCTGCACGTTAAAGTTAATAACACAGCAAGTGTATTTTGAAGTATTTCTAGGATCTCTATATGTTAAATAACTGCAGGCAGACTTTATAGTCACTCTATAGGGCCTCATGATCTATCATTTTGAGCTACCTTCTATCTATTACGTTTTATCTGCCTGCAAAATCCATTTCTAATTCTGGCCATATCTCCTTTGCGATCACTTGCCAGAAATCTATTCCCAGGTTTCTCCTTATTTTAGTGAAATATCTCTGCTTCAGCACCTTTCCCAAGGTGGCTGATCTAATCACGGCACTATCAGTTATCGCTTCTCATTTCCTTTGCTAGCTCTGTCAAATGCAATGCACAGCCTAACAAAGTGACATTCAAATACTCCCAGTGACCAAAGCCATTTCCCTCTCTTTCACTCTGCACAACTGGAATTATGTGTGGCTTCTTCAGCACACACCCTTCGCTCCAGGAATGTGGCTTGTGAGGAACTTTGCAAAGTGCAATGTGAGAAGGCATTGAGCAGACAGAATAGCTCCCTGTGTCTGCCACAGGTTTTATTGATCGTCTGGGTGGTGGATCCCATGCCCATGACTGCTTTTTCCAGGTAGAGGAGAGCAGTGCTTCATTCCTGGTGAGAGAGCCCTGCCATCAGAGGAATAAAATGTCACCTTGCTGTTCCTAATCTCCATTTTTTGTGCCTCTATACATTTGTTTCTCTTAAATGTGATTATTGCCATATGCAGAGGTCAGTGTACACTGAGCAGGGTGCTTGTGTTTCTCTGGGAAAGAGTCACGTATGAGGTGGGATCCTCTGTTAGGATTAAAAGTAATTTCTGTGGATGCAGCTCCAGCAATAGCATCTCTTTTTCTGTCTCTCTTATTTTGGGTGACAAACCTCTTAACTTTATCTTAGATTGCTATCACAAACTAATACGTGTTTTAATAAGTGTGCGGCTGACTACTCCTCTGCTCTGGAAGATGAAGTTACCCACCTGCATCCTCAGAGTGCCTTCTGCTCTGTGCTGTCATGAGCAGGGCTTGCTGCAACCCCATTCCTCCATGGCTTTCAGCCAGGGCTGAACCCAAAATCTTGCTTTTTGTAAGGAAGTGGGGTCCAGCTCTGGCCAAGCTGCCTGCAGCCCCATCCAGGCTCTGGCGAGGCATGCCTGGGCTGGGAGCTGACCGCGAGCAGCACGGCAGGACCTGGATTTCTTCAAAAGCACACAGCCTATTTAATTTTTTTTTGTTTCTTCCCACTGCGTGGATCAAATAAACCTGTCTTATAGTCTGCAGCACATCAACGCACATATTTCCCCTGTAGCTTGTTACAGGTTGCAGAATTGAGTTCATGCAGAAGGTGAGGGGGAAAATTACAAAAACGGGTTTTAAGCTGACAAAAAGAACCAGTCCAATTTGTTGCCACTGGCCCCAGGTACAACAAAACCCAGGTGCTCTGCGTTTGGGTCCTTTGGCAGGTATTTCGATATTTCAGCCCCTGTCCCCCCTGTCACGTAGCTCTGCCCCAGGGGGACTGCAGGGCCGGCTTCTGGGTGTCCTAAAGTGGTTGCTTCCAGTACAGCCACGTGGCGAGGACAGGGTCTAATGGCTAGAAAAGCTGTTCGTCGCTGTGGTTTTTTTTTTTTTTTTCTTTTTTTTCCTAGCTATTTCCTCACCGTAGGAAGGTAGAGAAATCTGTGATAAAATAATAATTAAATGCTGACAGTACTAAATTTCCACCCAGCGTGAGTTGGCAGCAGTTGCAAACCAAAACATTAGGTCATTAAAGAAAAAAAAAACTGATTAAATACTTCTGTATGCTTTTCTGATTAGCTATTCTTAGAAAGAACATGTGGCTATAATAGAAGGGTGTACTTGACAGCAGCAATTGCTTTTTTAGGGAAAGGTAAAATTCTCCAGGTTTAACGCGTATATATATGTGTTTTCTTGCTGATCTCAATGGGCATTTACATCTCACTAATAATCCATTTTTAAAAAGCACCATGTAATCTCCCCACCATCAAATACGTGAAATACTCTCAATATTATGTTTCTGGAGAGAAAAGTTATCAGTGACTACAATGCTCAGGGGTGATTGTGGTCTCTTTTTCCTAGTCTCTGGCTGGACAGAGTTGACTTTGAGCTTCAGAGCCCCGCAGCCTTGGTGAACTTTGCTGTGGCACTGGTGGTGTTGAAGCACTGCAAGACTCAGGGCTGGGCTGTGCTGCATATAAATGGTATAACATGGTAAAAATGGTCAGAAGGTGCATTTGTAGGTTAATCTTTTCACAGTCCTCTAGTGTATTTTGGCTCCAGTGTGTTCCATAATACTGTTTCAGGGGCTGATACCTATAGATCATGTACATCCTCTGCTCCTTCTGGATCCTCTATAAGGGATGCTGCAGGACCCAGCAAGCAGGGAGGATCTGGGGATGGTGGCATTGCAGGAGAGCTGTGGTCGCTGCTGGCCCTGCAGGAAACTCAGGAGCAGGGGCAAGGAGCAGGCCAGGGGCATTTTGAGTTATAATTTGAGGAGAGGAAGCCCCAAGGCAGTGGATAACCGCACCAGCAGCCTGGCTGGTGTCAGCTGGGTGTCAGCCTGGGATGCCAGGCGTCCCCTCTGCAAGTGCCAGGAGTGCCTCTGAAGCCTGCCCAAGCTCTGTGACCCAAACACACTTCCCAAGCATGTCCCCAGCATTGGAGATGTCCCTATCGGTGTGGCTCCTGCTGCCATCGTATCAGAGCAGCTTGTGGGCCGTCATGTGCTTATCTCCTGTCATGCCTGCAGCACCACAGTGTTGTCCTCCCTCCCTCCACCAGCTCCTTCCTTCCACCTACATGTGAGAAACTGAGGAATGGAGAGAGGGGTTTTCTCGGCTACTGCCACTGTTGTGTTTGAAGGCGACATGCCTTCATGTGCCCTTGTATGCACCCAGAAGTTGCACATGAACAACATGAACAACATGGTCTTACAAGCATTACTTCTGTCCCCTGGAAGGTTCATCTGAAGGTGTTTGAAGGAGGATCAGCATCATGTGGTTACAAATTTACTCAGCACTTCTATTAGACTCTTCTAAGGGCAACTGGAGTATTTGCCTTTCCCTTGGGAGCTGTGTAAGGTACTTTTTTTTTTTTTTCTTCACAGAAAGCAATTTCTCAGGAAGTCATTCCAGTTTAATCTCCAGATTATCTGTTCGTTTGTTTGTTTGTTTTTCCCCCAGGGTAAAGCAGCTGAATAATCAGCTAACCCTAATTCAGGCAGGGCTGAGGACTACGTATGGGCACATACGTAGGGATCCAGACTGGAAGAATGCTGTTGCTTTAGGCTGCAGTTTTGTTCGTATAGCCTGAGTGTGGTGGTTTCTTTGGAGGTGAGTGCAGGTGTTCTGGGAGCCTGGCCACTGCATGGGGTGACCTGAGCCCCCTGGAGACACCTCTGATTTGGAAAGCTGAGCGAAAGGTGTGTTTCCACAGTTGACATAACAGTCAGCTTTTTGCAATTTCAGTGCAGCATCCAAGAGCGAGAGGAGGGCCCTTATGTCTTTCTCTCCTGTACCGGGACGTTGCCAGCAAGGAAGGGTCTGGTGGAGGCCGGGGACCGCCTGTGTCCCAGCGCTGTGTGGACACAGAGGGACCTGCATTCACTTGGGCCTGGTGCCTCAGTCATGGTCCTGTGGGGCAGCCTGTGGGCAGTGACTGACTGAGGTGTCCCTCGGTGGGGAGTCGCCAGTGCCTCATGCGGGGACCCTTCCCCAGGTCCGGCCGGGGCCGGGGTAGGCTGCCGCTGAACGTAGCGATGTGAGGTGGGCCCGAGCGCCCGGCCCGCATGGCCCCGAGGGTTCACAGGGTCCTTGTAGTGCCAGCACCAGGCTGAGAGAAACTGTTTCCATCCCGATGTTTATGTGCTTGACCCTATAGAGCATGAGGTGGCCGAGCAGTTACAGGCCATTAATCCTCAATTGCTCTTGTCAGGTACTGTATTCATTAATCCAGGGCCAAGCAGAGGTTTAGCTGTCAGCGCAGACATGACACCTGTTAGCAGTGTTTGCAGCCGCATAGACAGATTCGAATTTCATCGGGCACCATGCCAGAGCTGGGGCTCAGCTTTGGTTCATCCCCTAAGGGCTCCTTTGCCCGTGTGCTGGTGGCTGCCTGAGAGCCGGAGCCCTGCTGGGTCCCCTACCCGGCACCCCAAGGAGCCCGGTGGCGGTGGGTGGCATGGCTTCTGTGCGCATCCCCGCGCTGATTTTATTGCCTTCTTTTGTGGAGGAGGAGTGCTTCAGGCATCGTGTGGCAGAAATTCCCCTTATTCTTGGACATTGCCCAAGGGTTCCTCGGCAGAACAAAAATTGCTACAGAAAAGAAAAAAAAAAAGAACACACTACGATGCTGAGCACCAAGACTTAGGAAGTGCTTTGATATGCCAGGCTGTGATGATTGTGTATAGAGGGACATCCTTTTGTAGCTTGAATTGCTATAAAAGGCTTCAATAGCCTTTCTCTGGCAAACTGCTGGTACCGTAGTCGGGAGTTTGTCTGAGCGAGTTTTGCAGGCTCAGTTCCACAGTACACATATTGATCTGCTGCTGCTCCCGAGCTGAAAACTGTTTATGCTTTAATACATTAAGTTCTGCTCCCACCGATCTGTGTGGAAGTCTTGTTTTGAAAGTAAAAGAAAAACAGGAAGGGAGAATGTTGAGATGTTTCAACACAGCAAAAAGCATTTTCTTCCTACACAGTGCCATTTCAGAGAGAGAACAGCTTCTCCTCCAGGTCTGTTTTCATCTAGGTCTCTCTCTTCTGAGATTTAAACATATGCTTATATCAGTTCCTCAGCTGGTGTGTATCTGTTGACGTACTGCATCCCCTGACATAGTGTGCTTTCCTCATTTACACCTTGTGTCTTTGCTGTGGGTCTTTGAAGTTAGTGGAGTCCTCAGGTTTTAAATGTGGTCCTTTAACAGTGCTGCACCGTGGGGGCTTTCGGGGGTTTTGTTTTTGTGAGAAAAGCAATGACATAATTACCAGTAGGAAAATAGAAAAATTAAGAAGTTATTTATTGTCCTGATGTCTATCGGATTTGTTGCTTACTGTGAGGCAATTGCCCTAGTTCAGCAGATGGGTACAGCGAAGCTCCAGGTGGCTGAATATCACCTCGCAGCCCATGACACACCTGGGGCAAAATCCAGACGTGCGAGGTGTTGCCCCTGCAAGGCTCACCCTTCCCTCAGGAAGCTGCCCACAGCTGGAGGCATGTCCTGCCCTGGCTTCGCGGCTGGTGTGTAGGTAATACCAGAGCACAAATCCACTGACAGGCCGTGTGTGTCCGGGTGAGAGACTGAGATCACTCAAACCATCACTCCGCTGAGCAGAAGCAGGAGAGAGCATATCTGGGAACTCTTGGGGTTGCTGTGCCTGGCTGTAAGAGCCTTTGCTTTCAGATTTGTCCTGTTCATTTTATTGGTTTATGTGATTTTGTCCTAGCTGAAATAGCAATTGAGGAGGTAGAGTAGCAACTTTAGCCTCAGGTCAGGCCATCTGCAGAAAAAAATGTTAATTATCGGGGACTGGGATAAAATTCTGATCCTAACGAAGGGTTTCAATGACTTTTGAGGGTAGCGAGATCATCTACAGGCTGTCCTCATCATCTCTGTTAGAGAAACTGAATGAGACTCTGGCAGGCCACAGGAACTTTTTTATTTATTGCTCTTGTTGTCTTGGTTTTGTTTTTTGCTTTCCCTCCATCTAGGCATTGTTGTGTTCTCATCCTATGTCCCACGCATGCATTCTTCTGCTAATGAAGGAAAGGAAACAGTCACACTCAGATTTCAGTCTTTAGGAAAACAACAGCATCTTGATTTTATTATGTTTTTGGACAGGCTACAAGGGATAAAGTTGAACTTGTCTGAGAATAAAGGGATGTTATCATACTCAGAGTTTACTAAGTGTAAAATGATTTGGAAATAAATTTGTTTTTCTTCCTGTGAAAATTAAGGGCACCAAATAAGGCAAAGTGTTTTTTGGTGTGGTGCTTGGGATTTTTTTTCTAGCTCTTCAGTTCTGTGCTACAGAAGAGTCAGTTTTTGAACCAATATTGAATGGGAGTAACAAGTACCTGAGTCATGTAGTCTGGGTGTAAGAATCCAAGCTAGTTCAGCTGTTATTTGGACCACTCTATTATAAAGTCCTGTAGGCTAATGTCAGTAGCTTTGTGTCATGAATACCATGCCGTTTCTATTTTATGTGGACTGATTTCATTACAAAATTTCAGCTAATATCTACCTGCCCTTCTTTGATTTCTTTGCGTGTTGTATGAAGGAGCATCCTTTACCTTGCTTTGCAGGACGGTACCATACCAACTTGGTGCTCAGGGCCTGCCCTCATGCCACAGCCATTCCTGCTGTTAGGGCAAGACCAAAGACTCCCAAGGATGTGTCCCCAATGCCTGTAACGTGGGGACTGCAATCAAAGAGGGTGATTTCACCCAGCTGGGTCTTTGGTTGTACGTTGACTTAGGTTAAAATCCAACTGGCAGTTGTGGTGATGAGAGGAAGAGCTTTAGGTGTATTGTCAGCCCTGGTAGTGAGTTGCCTGCTGCTTTCTTTTTGTTTGGCGATTCATTGTGAAGTTTCACCTTCCACAGGGACACTTCTTGCTTCTCGTAGGCAAGCTAGGTAATTGTTGGAGCCTGCTCCTATTCATGGATCGTAACTATCATCACACTGTAGACAGACATCCTCTCCTCTTCCAAAAAATGGAAGATTTCCAGTTTATTGTCTGGAAATAGGAAGGATTGGATTTTTTTCCTCATCTTATGTTGGTACTCTGTTGTGTACAGCAACTCATTCTTTTGCATTGGCTGTTCATACTTGAAGATTTCTGAGAAGGGGATGGATAATGTGAACCCTTAAAGAACAAGATTAGATGCGGTGGAACTGGCTTTGTTTGCCACTTTGGTCTGTGATGCTGTACTCCTTTCACTGCAGTGTGGATGAAAGAGTATTCCTAAAATAAATAATAGTCTGGTGCTCACCTGAGTTCAGCCGTTTACCCGGGGGAAGAAAAAAGTTTTCTTAGAAATGAGAAGGCTATTCAAAATCTGTTTGGGGCATTTTAATTGCAGTATGTGATGAGTCTTTTGAAGTTTTATTACCTATTATATACATAATTCCAAATTTGCCTTTTGCAATAGCTTAAGGTTTTTCTATTTGCTTCAGAATATTAACATTTCTGTTTCAAGCTTTGAAAGAGCAAACTTTCTGAGCATGATTATGAACATTAGGTTAATGCATAATCCCCACTCAGAGGTTCTCCTAGATTTCCATGTGCTTGTTTAGAGGCTGTTCAAAGGTGCTTAGCTTTAATTGCCATTATGTGAGCACACAGAAATAAGGACCCAGGAGTCTTATCAATTATTCTATTCGCAAATTCATTTTTAGGTAGTCTCAGAGCTGTCCTAAGTTGAATTTACATTGAGGAAGTATAAAGGTTTTCATCTAAACGGGGAGGAGGTTGTATTGCCTCCTTTAAATGCTCAATGGCTGCACGTTTTTGGTCTGAACGTAGTTGCTGGGGATCTGTTTTGTCTTCTGTGCCTTTGTTTTCTTGCAAGTGTTTTATGTACCTTGCATATGCAAACTTTTAGCTGCCCACACAGAAATAATATTACAGATCTGTGTAAAAATAGCGTGAATGCCTGGATTTCTGTGGTTTCCAGTGAGCTACAAGACCTGAAGTTCTTGAGTCCCAATGGAGAAAGGACCTTGCCTTTTAACGGCTTTAGAAAATTTTACTTGGTGAGGTAGAACTGGGGCAAGAGGTAGGGTAGGGTGTTCTGATTTTAGCATGTGGGTGCATAACTGAAAGCTAGCGAGACCTGCATGCTCCACCACCCACGAGAAGCCCCTGTGTAGTCAATTCCCACTTCAGGGTCTTATGTAAAGATCTGTGGAGTCCATAAGGAAATACAGAGTGAGTCACTGTAGAGTAAGAAACTGGAAATGTGCTTCTAGAATGCAACAAGGGCTCGGTGTTTGGGGAAGAGCTGTCTGGTGTGTCCTGGGCAATTGACAGAGAAGGGCATAAGACTAAGAGGAAAAGTTCAACCATTTTGTGCATTACACTGCAAAGCCGAGTGGAAAATATATTTTTAAATATCTTGTATTTCAGAATCAAGAACTGACTTCTAGAGATCCTGTAGAAATACCCTGCACTGTTACCTAAATTGTGAGCTTCCCAGCACTGAAGATACTAAAACTAGTATCAATAGCAACAAAGCACGATGGGCTGGAATCTGTTGAATTAGAATTGAGATCATCTTTGACCTTGCTTGTCCCAACCAAGTGCATCAGCTGTGCATGTTGTACTCCAGAAGTTGGGCTCTGTGGGTTTGTGGTCTCATAGCTGTGAGAGCTGATAGTCCTCTTACGTTATCGAACCCAAGAATGTGTTCTCCCCCTGTCTGACAAAACACCGTGTATGTGTGCTTGGTGGAAGATGGATGGTCAATTTTTCAGTAAAAAATCCAGTTAGGAAACTGCTTTTAGTCTTCAAAAAAACCAAAAACCTGAGGTTCTGTTTTTTAGGTCACAAGCCCGATACAAATTTTCAGGTTTTCAAGAAAAGCAGCCATGGCCAGA
This sequence comes from Cygnus olor, assembly GCF_009769625.2. Classification (NCBI taxonomy): domain Eukaryota; kingdom Metazoa; phylum Chordata; class Aves; order Anseriformes; family Anatidae; genus Cygnus; species Cygnus olor. The sequence continues at coordinate 18,143,567 of NC_049173.1, forward strand.
TTTTCAAAGTTCTCCAGGAAAGGCAAATGCAGTTTGTAATGAATCCCGGTTAATTTGTTCGACATTCCTTAAATGTTATCCCCTACCAGTACCAGCACTGTTACTGCTTTGGTGTCATTAACCATCTGCTTAGCATGTAAAACTCCTCGGGGCAGGGATCGGATCTTTGCTTTGTACTGGATGAAGTGGAGTCTGTAGCTGACACTTGAGAAACAATTAATGGTAATGCGGCTCAGCAGGGTGTTCGGATACCGAGCTAATAAGAGTGGTATAAATGCCTGGCTGGATTGGATTAGAGGGAACTTGTGTGTCCCAGCGGTGTGTCTCCAGCAGGTGAAGGGAAATAGTCTTAAGCATCATCTGACGAGGAGCAGTGAAAGAATAAATGGCGTTTCTGAAGGACGCACAGGAGTTAAGGATGCGAGAGAGTCACGATTTGGGTGTGTATCTCTGTTCTGCTTATCGTGAGGCTTTATTAAGTAAATATCTTTTTTTCTATTGTGAAATAAGGGATCGCTTCAGGGCATTAATCTCATTAGTGCCTGCCTTTTCCTTCTCTCAGTCTTCTGCACACATGGTAAGTCGGCGCTTTATCGTATTTTCCTTTGTATCCTAATGATCCCCGTGTGTCGGGGAGAGAGCCGCGCGGCGGATTGCACCCTATGCTAATCCATCAAAATCAAGTTAGTTGCGCGGCGGTGGACGTCAGCGGCCAGCCGAAAGCTTGCCGGTTGCCCAGCAACCTCCGTGGAGGAAGATGGAGGGATGGAGGGACAGACGGACAGACGGATGGATGTCCTGCCACTGCTCCGCTTCTAGCCCAGGTGCCACGAATGCCCCTGCTGCTCCCCTGCCATGCTGCTGTCTTTCTCAGGGGCTCTGAGGCTGGATGGGAATGCACCCCATGCCATCCTCATTAAAACCACTAATTGGCTTGGCTTCATCCCGTCGAGGCAGGACTCTTAAAGGGACGCTGTCAGCATCGCTGCTCCCTTTCCGAAAGGCCCCAGCCCATAATGCCACATCCCGCCGCAGGTCAGAGGAGCTCGGTGGACGTGGCGCTCGCCACTGCCCTCTTGCCCTTTGGTGGTTTCTCTGGTTCATGGCTCGGGCTGAGACATCTGACCTCCGCTTCTGCTGCGCTTCCCTTTGGTTTTCCAGCCCTAGGAGTCCGTGCCAGGGGGCAGGGGTGGTCGGGATGCAGTTAGGGAAGTCTCTGGGGAAATAAAAGGGCAGTTGCTGTTGGACTGGGCTGCGTAATGGCCAGGCCTTGGAGCCAAATAGGATTTGATGGTGTCACTTCAGTTTTATAGAATATTTAATTATTATGCAACACATTTTTTTCCACTCTTTGGATGCCTTTAGAAGATGTGCCCTTCTTGTGCTCCAGGGTGAACTTAAAATTCATGTACATTTACAACGGCTGGAGCTAAACTGTGCTGAAAAGCTCACACAAAACCCTACCTGTGCGATCGCAGACATCTTTCATGTCCTGCCCCTGGTGCCTTTGTTAATGACAAGCTCTTTACCTGGGGCTTGATTCAGGAAAGCACTTGGGAATGTGCTTAACTTTGAGTTTTTAATAGTGCCATTGAAGCTAATGAACCTCCTGTCGGTTTTAAGCTTGAACACAGGCTGTGCCGGACCTGGGGCTGTGTGAGTGTTCAGCCCACGATCCTTCTCTGCAAACTGGGGTACAGGCACACAAACGGGGTACCAGGGAAAGCAGAGGCTGTCCTAAGGAGAAACAAAGCTGCAGCCACGCGGTGCAGCCCCTTAGGGTGAGACGAACCCTCCCCAGCCCAAGGAGCACGACTCCGGTTCCGCCGCCCCTGTTGGCGTGCTCAGAGCTGCTCGGGGACTGTGGAGCGGTTCGGCGCGACTCTTGCTCGCTCTGCGCTTATGTGTGCAGCAGTTGGGTGCCTTTTGGAATGCGTTTTCTGGTGGCAAGCTATTTATCAACCGACTGTTGAACTTGTTATTTCCTAAAGCATATGGCATGTTGCTCGTGACTGAAAAGCTGCTGTTCTGCCTCCTTGTTCTTCAGCCGTACGGAGATTCCTCTCTGCTTGTTTTGCTGAAGTCCTTCAGCTCTAGAATGATAGTGTCCATCAGCTAGATGGTGGAGCTGTGCTCGGAGACAATGCTATTGTTTTTGTCCATGTTACTTCTAAAATGGCTGTGCAGAGAGAGGGTGGCAGAGAGGAGTACCTGGAAGCAAAACATCAGGACCCTGGAATTCAAAAGGAAGAATGTTTTCAGAGAGCCTGGCTGCTTGTTTCGTGGGAAGTGAGTAAGGACTGTGGAAAGCTAACATGTTTACTGGGTGGGAGGCTGCGTGACAGCAAAAGGCTACATTTTAAGGTTTTAACTGAATGAATCGCTGGTTGTTAGTCAGAAACATTTCTTAGAGTAGAAAGTAGGATCAGAGAACAAGTAGTCCTGCTCCTGTCCCAGTCCCAAGCAAACCTTTGTCCCTAATACATTTTTATGATGACAGATTGGCGTCTGAGCCAAGTCCAGCGGGGTGGGTCCTCCTCCCGTTGACAGAGACAGTGGGTTACTGCTTGTGGGTTTGCATCTCAGTGAAAGGTCGAAGAAAGATACTTCTTCCCACGGTTAGGCCAACTGTGTTTTCCTCCACGGGGGAGTCAGATATGTATGTGCTGTAAGCTGCATCCTGACAAGAGTGTCTGCCAGGCTCTGCAAAAGGGAGCCCACTCACCAGTCATAGCGAGTGCGTCGTTAATTTGCATTGTAATGACTCCTGATGGGCCTGTTCTTACCTATGTACCTGTTGTTACTTGGTGCTGCATAAACGAACCAGAAAGAGCCATTTCCCACCTTAAAGGGTTTATATTACAAGAAAATACCCCACAATATAATACAGGCAGCTTAACTGTTAGAGTACAGTCTTTATTAAAGACCAAGGAGGTGCATTTGTCCTGTGTGGTGGGACTCACCTGGCCGGCATGGTGTGGATACCGTACGTGGCCCAGGATGCCAGCACCCCTCTGTTGCCAGCCTCACAGCATAGTTTCACTTACCTGGGATATATCCAGAGCTTGATTCTGCTTGACGCAAGGTGCTCCTACTTCTCCTCAGGATGAGGAGGAATTGAGGTGACCCAGTACCTTCTAGGATGGAGTCCCAGAGAAGCATGGAGGAAGGGCAGAGAAGCTAGGTAGCAGATCACAAAGAGCTACTAAGGCAGCCACAAGAATATCTTCTCTTACTAAAGGTATTTAATCTTTTTGAATGAGTAATATAATATTTATAATATTATAGTAGCTGTGATAACTTGCTTAAAAATTAAAAATAGTTAATGGCTGAAATGGAATAAGCGTATTTAATGCTTCCCACTGAACTGCCACTGTACCTCCTGCTAGAAGAGTTTTATTTAAATGCATACTTTTCTCCCTTTAACAGTACTGACTGGAGTGAACACACTGGTTCTGTATTCCCTTCTGAATGCACATCACGCTGATGGTGTTTATAAAGTTCCCTGCCTGGTGTGTGTCCTAGCTCTGTGGAGCAACACTTCCTACTGTTAGACGAATTACCACGAGGCAGAGGAGGATGTTTCAGTGCAATTCATTGATCTGGCTGCCCTGGGTCCATTTTGGGGTTGCCATACTAGATCTTTCGTGGTAGGTGGATGTTGTATATTGCTTTGTGTATTACTAGCTAAGATTCCCTTAGTTCCTAGGAGGTTTGCTCCAGATGCACCCCAGCTCTGAGGCCGATGCTGTTTCTGGCAGTGCTTTCCCCATGCAGTGGAAAGCTCTGCTGTGCTTAAAGACCCAAACTGCTGGTCACATTCCTCAGCTGGGTACTGTTGGAGATATTCTAGACAGCTCGGACACGTTCCATGGGGGACTTGGGTGAACAGGACAAGACGCTGGTCTTGATTTGATGTAGGTCAGTGGTATAAAGCACGCAAAGAACTATATCCTCTATCGCTGAAGAGATGCTCCAAGGCATTTTGTACAAGTAGCAGCAGTATCCATAGCACTGAAAGCTTCATGACGGGGTAGATTGCATGGCTGTTGCTGATAGAGGGATGATAAAACATGAATAGCTACACCAGGGTCATCATCTACTAGAACGCGGTGGAGATCCCTACCCAAAGTTGATAGAGAGTATTTTGCTGCTCATACACTAGGATAGCTTGGTCTCTGTGTGAAATGTAAGCCTGACTACAGGATGAGTTGACTGACAGGGATGGTGTAGGGACCAAGGGAGGGCATAACTTAAAGTGAAGGGACCTGCTCAGCGTGAGCAGCCTCCTCAGAGCACTTTCCTTCTCCCACCAAACCCGTCTTTGCCTTTGCAAATCCTTGGCCGGATGGTCTTTGTCACTGGACTGATCTCTCTGCCCGTAGCGAAGGCTAGATAGGGCTATGTGTCACGTTCATAGCATCATCAGTTTAGTCCCTAGAATCCAGGCACTTCATTCACTGGTAGCTTGTGGCCATTCAAGAGGAGAAGCGTGGGGCCATGCAGTTGTGGGATGAAGGCAAATTGCCAGGAGCGCCTCCCTGCTGCAAGTGCCCAGCCAGAGTGGAAGGAGCAGCCACAGTGTCTTAGTGTATTTAAGATATATAAAATGAAGGCTTTTCCAGTGTAAGTAAAGTATATAAAGGATTTGGTCTTTCACAGCGCTGTTAGAAATTCACAACGAGTGATAACATTTTGCGTACATTGAACATGCGCGAGAGGAAGATCCAGGGTAACTGCAGGCAGCTTAGCCTGACATCAATCCTGGGCAAAAGAATAGAACTGATAGAGGATTTAGAGAATTAAAGGTAGGGAATATAATTAATGCCATTCAACATTCTTTTTTGGAGAATGTGTCTTGTCAAACAAACCTGATTTATCTGATGAGATTGCAAGTTTGGGGGATAAGATAACTGTGTAGATATAATATACTTAAACTTGTGTAAGGCGTTTGATTTTATTCCACATGACATTATGATTAAAATATTAGCACTATATACTTTCACTGAAGTACATGTTAAATGTATTAAGAACTGGGTAACTGACAGATCTCAAAAAGTAGTTGTCAATAGGGAATCGTCACTGAATGGGAACATTTTTAATGTAGCTCTGCAGGGATCAGTCGGAGCCCCCATGCTATTCATCATTTTTGGCAGTGATCTGGAAGTAAATATAAAATTATTTCTGATAAAATTTGTGGGTGGCACAAAGATTGATGAAGTGGGAATAAGGGCAGGAGGATGCAGTGCTCTTGGTCACTTGGTTAATTGTCCCTGTGGAAACAAAATTATGAAAGTTCTTTAAATCCAATTAAATGAGGAACTTTTTATGCATCTGGAGAAGAGGAATGCAGTGCAGAGTTTTGCCCCAGCCTGGAAAACAGAAGGTTTGAGTTCCCCTTCCATTCCTTCAGTCTGCTGGCCTCTCCTGAGAAATGGGGTGCACCCCTTTGGCAACGAGGGTATAAGGTACCAAATCCTGCAGAGGGCCTTACTAGTCTGGTGCCAAGGGCCTTCAGCAATGACCAGCAATAAGTGCAGAAGAATAGGATTCTGGAAGCATCTTCAGGTTTGTTATGTTAAAAAGTTTTGAAATGGCAGAGGAGGTAACAACTCTTCTGCTACTGCTTTTGTCTTTGACTGAGACAGGTCTGCTTGTGCTTGTAGTGCCAGTATGCTTCGTAGATTCAAAATGTGAGCATCTCATATCGTCACAGAATTACAGACTCAGAATTTAGACTGGGAGGGGCTTGTGGTGGTCAACGGCTCCAACAACCTGCCCTGGGCCAACGGGAGACAGTTGCTCTAAGATGGAGATGTTGCAGCCGCTCTGGGCAGTTTGCTCAAACACTTGACTGTCCTCGTTGTAAAAAAAAAATAAAACAACATGATCCAGATGGAACTTTTTATGTTAAACTTGTCTGTTGCTTCTTGCCCTGTTCCTGTACACCTCTGTCTGGCTCCGTCTTCTGTTACCTTTCCCATTAGGTAGTTACAGACCATGGTAAAGCTTCCCCAGAGCCTTCTCTTGTGTAGGCTGAAGAAGGCTCTTGTGTCCTCCCTCGCACCAGGGAGCCCACAGCTGCACACAGGGCTCAGGGGTTGTGGCTCAGGTGCTGGGCAGAGGGGAACGGCCATTTCTGGAGGGCAGAAATCAAAGCAAAGATGTGTCTTAGCATTTGCTAAGAGGATCCCAGCGCCTGGCTGTTGTTTTAAAGTCCACAGATGGAAAGAGGGGCTCAGTCAGACCACAACAAGATGAGCCATGGAGCGGACAAGCCAGCACCGTGTCCCCTGGAGAGGTCTGCCTCAGCAAGGCCTCTGTGATCCTCTGTTGAGCACCGCCTTGCCCCAGAGGTACAGTAAAGACAGAGATGCCTGTGATGAGACTGGAGGGTACTTCAGGTCCAAATAACAAGGTGCACGAGGCCGTGGTCCTCCCTTCCCTGTACTGCACCGATGCGCCCTAACGTTTTCACTGTCACTGTTTTGAAGGAGTGGGGCCATTCGTAGACAGACCAACTTTTTGTGTGGCTTTCCAGGTACAAGTTCCCCTCAGCTAAAAGAAAACAGTGTATCTTAGTAAATAAATGATTAGACATCAATGATTTTCTGCCTCCTAGAGTTATTTGGAAGCATGGAAGGAAATGGCTGCATCAGTACAAAACCGCTGCCCTTTGCACTTGCATCTTTCCCACAGAGTAATCTTTCATTCATTGTTTACTTAATGAGAAAAGAAGGAGGTTAATTTATAAACCAAATAAAAAACAGACAGAAGACTTTATTTGTGGAACAAAAAGCTGAATTAAATGAATGCTCTATCCATTAATGCTGCTAATTGTGCCGTGCTCCACTGAGGAAAACAGACAGGTCTGCTAGGTTTTGTTCTTGCTGATGGAAGCCACGTCCCCTCTCCAGTGAGAGCCCAAGCCAGCAATCTGTGGCAAGAGTTTCTTAAAAACTTTCCTTGCTTGGTGAATTAATTTCGGCTCCCAGTCTGTGACAGGCTCAGCCTCTCAGGGGTTTCTTAAATTTAATAGATAGGTCCAGGAATAATTGGCAGAGCTGATCTTGCCAGTGAATGCTGTCTGAATCATTTGCAAATTCTCATGAACATCCACAGAGAGCTGCTGCAAGGAGAAGGAGGGACTCCTTAATTCATTTTCCCTGCTCCAGAAAAGTCTATCATATCCCTTTTATAATTTAGCTGCTTCTGGGCTATTTCTGTTGACTGAAGGATGTTGCAGATGTTGGAATGAAATCGAGGCAGGGGTAAGTCGTGCATTTCTCCTGAGCCTTCGGTGGTAGCCACTGAGCTCTGCTAGTCAGCGTAAGTCTGAAATCTCCACCATCCTGGTAGGGGAGAGAAAGTTAAAGGGGAGGGGAGCAGGGGAGCTGTGCCGTGATGTAGACGAGAATTTGTGATGGATGCTTGATGCTGAAGCTCTTGTATCTCCCTCTTTCTTGAGTAAATCTGGACAGGAGCAAGGGGGTAGGAAAGACCTTGACAAGCATGGGGGTGTTGTGCAGCAGGGATGTGTGCTCCAGGGAACAGTTTGATTTTGCAGAAAGGCAAAAGTTAGTCCTTTTAAAATTACTCTGGGCTGCATGAAGTGGAAATGTTAATACAACTGTCTTCAACAGGAGGTGTTATTTTTGTCTAAATATACCTATTTCCACAGCTCCTTCCAAGTAGTAAAATGTCACCTGTCTCTTGATACCAAAAGCCAGTGTGGGATGAGAGTGGCCAAAAAGCACATCCCTAATGGCTTGGAAATGGCAGTCAGTTCATGAAGACACCTAGGAGTAGTTCATGAAAACCCCTAGGAGTAATGTTTGATTCCCTTTGGGAGGCTGAAGGTGACTGTGAAGTGTAGATGAGGAAAAGCATGTCTGAGGAGAAAAAAATATTAAAGTTGTTTTGTTGGAATTCCCTGTAATGTTTTAGAAGATTTTCCATTAGAAGAGGCACTTCCTTCTGAACTGTGACTGAAACTAAGGGAAGTACACATAAAGGTTAGTCTCTTTACTGAACTTTATCAGCTACTCTGTGCGTATTGAGGCTTCACAGTCTGTCATTACCTGATGGGCCATGAGGGCTTGTAAGGCCCAGCCACCGGCCCGCTGAGGGGAGCTTGGGAGATTTCGTTCCTTACTAACTTCCCACTGCCGGCCATAAACCTTGCTTTTCAAATTATGATAGCGAGAGTGAAATACTAATCCTGAAAACAATTAACAGAAATTCAAACAGGGCCCTGCACCACTGAGCATGTGCAGGCTTTGATGAAAAAGAAAAATCTGGAACAGTAATACTTGGGGCTGCTTTTCTCATCCGTAGGTCATTACAGTCATTGTTCTGGAATTTAATCTGTTATTTGTTCTATTTCTGGTGTGATATAATTCTACTTCGTAACTTTAAACCAGACTTGTTTCTATATATATGCCTTATATGTATATATATAACATATGTATAAAGTGTGTATATATAGGATTATAAACAAATACATACGTTATTATATGTATTTCTAGTTATATGAAAAAGTGTGCAGTTGTTGCACTGAGATAGCCTCCTGGTACACGGAATTACACGTGATCTTTTGGAAAATTGATTTTTTTGAAACGCAGTCATCTCTTTGTTAAGTATTCAAATAATATTGTAGGTATTACTGTGTGTATCTTTTAACTGCTGAGTGGAAAAAGTTACAAACATTTTTGTTAGAACATGTATTTGTTTGTAACCTGTTCACTACATCACCTATTTATTTGCCAGCTGGCTTCCTTTCAAAAATGTACTATGGAATGGATATTTTTTAATGTGGTGGTGTATTTTAATGTTGTTGTCATGCTTTGAGGGAGATTCTACCCTTCCATAATATCTTCTGGAAATATTTGTGAAACGTAAGAGACTGTGATTTTTCTGAATGTATTGGCAAAATTGTTCTTGGCTTCGGTTTGGGCATGCAAATGATTTTTTCCTCCCAATTCAAAGTAACATAGTTTTGCTTGCCAATGGTTACATCAACACAGCATTGTTCATTTTGCCTAGAACATACGTAAGCTGTAATATCTTCACGTCTGAAATCGGGGCTTTAAATGGGCCGTGGATCCTGGGGCGCGACTGTAGGGCGGGTGGAGTTTGAAGCCAAAACCGGCTCGTTTTGGGGCCGAGCAGGCGCCCCGTGGCCTTGCTGGCTCCTTTCTCTTTACCACACTGCGACCTCTGGGTCTGGCTCTCCCTCCAGGGATGCAGCAAACTGCGTGTGCCGTGCTTGAGGCTTTGAACATTGGAGGAGATGTGACATTTTTGACGTTTGTGTTTAAACGCAGGGCTGGGACTGGGGAGGGAAGAGTGACTCTGGGGTATAACTCGGTCTGTGTGTAATCATCCTCGTGAAGGAAGCCCAGGGCTGTGAGGGCGAAGCTGAGCTCCTCTTCTGGTTGGCTCCTGCAGGTTGTCCTCCTGCCGGCGTAGCCCATTCCTGGTGGGCCACGGCCTGCTGTGGCTGCGCGAGAGCTTCTTCTGGTGAGGTCCTCACCAAAGCTGTCGTCTGTAAGGAATCGTCACCGCTTCCAGCCTCTGGGCGCTGGCGGTCAGTCACTTTGTCCCCTTGGCTGCTCAGTTTGGGATGTTAGCTTTTGCAGCTTCTTTCTGAGAGAAGTGGCGATGTGTTTTTCAGTGGAAGCTGGGAGCCTTCTCTGTATCGTCCTTCCTGCAGGAGCACCCCAGGGCTAGGGGCCTTGTGGAGCCAAAGGTGATTTTACCCCTTTCCGGGTTTTCTGCTCTTAAGAAGTGAAGCTGGCACCTCTTGGAAAACATATTTTCCATGTTAAAGAGTCATAGCTGTGCTTTCATTGTGTGTCCATCACGATCCTCCAGAGCTGTCTCAGAGCCACCTCTGAGCGGGGATGAGGGACCCGCCTTGGTGGTGGGCTCCTCTGGAGCTTTCTCCCGTTCCGTGACCGGGTTGTGGTCGTGAGGGGGAGGCCATGGTGTTTTATGGATGCATTTAAAACAATTCTATTTTTTGTAGGTTATTTCAGTTAAAGCTGAGAGGAGAGCGCAGTGGGTTGAGGCAGCTAAAACTGTCTTTGTGCAGTTACCCTCGTGGGGGCCGTGGACAGGATATCCTCGGTCCCCGCTGGGCTGGGCTGCGTCACTCCTCCACAGCAAGCAGCACGAGCAAGGAGAGACATCTGAGATGCACAACATGTAAATATTCCATAAATACCGGGAATTTGGCAGGGAGGCAGCCACGGCTTCCTCTCTCCCTGAAGATGCAGCCATATGCCCAGAGATGATTCCAGTGATTTCAGCAGCTTTGGCAAAACTGGATTTCGACTCCCTGTGGCTGCCGGGCTGGTACCAGCACTGGCCCCTTCCCCTCAGGGCCAGGGGACAAGGGACGCCAGCAGCCCCCCCGATGAAGTGGGTCCCTCAGGTGGCATGTCGTTGTGCCGTCCTTCCCCAGCCCTAGTTTTGGGGTGCAGAGCAGGGTCTGAAGTGGGGTGCCTGATGCTATCACCCTCTGCCTCTGGTGGGTTTTCCTGTCTTTTGGGATCATGGCATGAGGTAGAACAGCTGCAGGAAAATCACTGTTGTGACAGACACATTGCTGCAATAAAATCAGAAATTTACAGCAGTCGAAGGTCCAGGCACGTGTCTCTAACTTTTATGTGCTTCTGCGTGTTGTCCGGGTTAGGCGGCACATAAACCAAAATGAGCTGCAGGGGACGTGGGTTATGCTGCACTTACTGCTCCCTCCTGCTGGAAGGGCTCCCTCCTGACTCTGGGGCGTTACAGGGATGCCAAAAAAACAAAGGAGGCTTTGTGTGTGTTTTGACAGCGGGAACGAAGCTGCACCTCCTCTGAAAGGCGATGTTCAGCTGCCCCATGGCACGCCTCGGTGCGCGCTACCCAGCAGCAGCGCTTCTTCCAGCCCTGCGTTGCTGCCGCAGAGTCAGTGGGGCATGGGGGTTTTTGGTCTGCGGCTTTTTGTACTCTCTTTTTTTTTTTCCACGAGGGGAGAGGGAGGTATTTGAGAGAGCGGAAATGTCAGGGGCAAAAACTCACGTCCAGCTCCTCGCTCTGGTCTTTAGAGCAGAACCCTTCTCTCCCCATACTGTCTGTCTGATGAAATTAATGCTTTAGTAACCTCTGCAAGACAGTGCTGCAATTTATTTATTTAAACATTTTAAAGTTCCTTTGCAACTTCAGGGATTCAGCTGGAGCATCCTGTCTGGCTACTGAAATCCCCAAGCAGGCTTGTCACAGGCTCTGAAGGAGGAGGACAGCAAGGGGGATGCTGGTTTCTCCTGCATTTTCTTTGGCTCATTTTCCCAGCTGCAGCTCCCAGGGCGGGGAGGGGACCGAGGTGTAACCCGAAGCAGGGGCTGTGCCTGCTCTGGTCTTCACAGCTGGCCACGTAACTGTTATTTATTTTAAAAGGTGTCCTCAGCATCTCTGGGCACTGATAGCAAGGTAGCTCTGGCCCATGGTGCCTCACAAGGTGGGTGGGGGCTCAGCTGTGCCCCCCTGTATGGTTGTCCCCGAGCTAGCGTGCTTCAGAGCAGCGCGTCCCGGGGGCTCGGGTCTGTCATGAGGCTGGGCATCACTGTGGGTTTTGTTCTGCTGGTTGGACTTGGTATCTTGAAGGTCTTCTCCACTCATGATTCTCTGAATCCTGTGATTCCCTGATTGTAATTGCACCTCTGGAACGTCCCAGCACTTCCAGCTGTTGTTACTGAAGTGCCTCACCCTACGTACGTGGCTGGGATCTTCCTATGAGCCACCATGGTCCTTGGCTTGGCAAGGTCTTGCCTTGGCCATGCCAGCTCATGGTGGATACTGTGTTTAACTAGAGACAGTGCAGTTGTTAGCAAGAGATTGTCAAGATTGTCACGCTAATCATTTCGTGATATCTTCCCGGTATCAAGCAGGGTTCTCACAGAGGGATTGCCCTGTTATCCCACCAGTGTCTGCCCTGGCACCACACAGGTTCCTGCTCAAGCTGCCGGTCAGGAGCTGATCTCCTGCCATCAATTCACATAGCTGGAGTTGGTGTTTTTGCTCCCGTGTGCCCAGATGGGGTATGTCCTTTGTACTGCGTTCTGGAGCCTTTAATTACTCTCAACAAGTCCCTTTCACACTTTGAAAATCCTGTGGTGATTTCAATTTGAATCGCTTTCTCTGAGCCTGCTGTTTGGAGGAGCGCACCTGCTCTGGAGACCCAGCCGTAATTGGGCTTTAATAGTTACGATCCTTTAAATGCACTTAAGGTACCAGGAGCTTGAAGAATTGGTAACGATGCAATCTGGCACCTCAGTACAAGGCTTGTGTTGTCTTCGAGCTGAGCGTTTTAGCTTTAATAGTATTGTCTTGCCATTTACGGAGATTACAAATGTTAGCACGCCGGAGAACTTGGACGTAGTTAATTAAATGCTGCCCTGTGACCACGTAACATCCTACGGGTCTGGGTCCTGTGCTGCCCGCCCGGTTCTGCTCTGCCAAGCCCCTGCTGGGCTCGGTGGGAGATTTGCCAGATCAGGGCCCTAAAAAAGGAGCGTGGCTCATTCGAGCAGTCGTGCTCATTTGTGCACCAGCCCAGGCTCATGTTAAGAGGCTATTAAAAAAAAATAAAGAACCTTCTTGTCTTGTCCTTGCCCAGAGCAAACCTTCATCCTGGGACTGGTCCGGCAGGTTAAACGTGAAGTTTCCTCTGGTTTGTCTGTTACCTAGAATTTTGTATCATTGATACAATGAATAGATGCAGGCTTTTTAAAGTTCTCTGCTGCCTTAATTCCCCTCTAAGGAGAGGGGGGAAAAAAAGGAAAGGCGTCTCTCTTATGCATGCCTCTTAATGAGCAGCAAGAGGTGCTCAGCCCGCAGCCTGCTGCTGCACTCAGAATATAAAATTCCCCCAAATTACAAGTTGGGAGTGTGATAATGAACTGAAAGTAAATATGGTTCAGTTTGATATGAATCATTCTTTGGGGGTTTAATTGGGCTCAGATGAGCTGGCATCCTCGCTCTGTGAGCATCGAGTGGTTACACAACGAGGCAGGCGACGCTGCAGCCGCCGCGTGGCACCAGGGAAACCTGGCCATCAAAGAGGTTTCCCAGCATGGCTCAAGGAAGGTCCTGCCCTTCGTTGCGGCAGGAATTTGTGATCCCGAAGTAGAACCACTGATGGCTCGGATGACTCGCTGTGTCCAGGCAAGGACAGAGGAAAGTACACTTGGTTCGGCTCCATATGGGATGGGGAGCTGGATGGTGCCTTAACTTGGAGATGGAATAGCACAGCGCTGGGGGGTACAGAGGACTTCAAAATATGAACTGTGCTGTAACGGGGAGAGAAAGAAATCGGGTATTGCTTGCTTTAAAGCCACGGTCATGGTTATGGGATGAGGTTCTTAACCTGGTGCACGGAGATTTATATAAGCGATCCTCATTAATGCCACTGGGAATTACTCAGAGAAATACAAGTGCATCTCAATAAGAAATGTGCCTTGGCAGTTCGCTATTAATATTTGAAGGCAATACAAGCAAAGTCTCCTCCTCTGAGTCAAGTAGGCAAAAACTAGTGGTATTTTGGGGAAAAATAGTCTATTATTTTAGTCTTCTGAGGGGTTATAGGAAGGTGAGCCATTCATGCATACAAGTCCTTAAAATAAGGCATTTCTTCTATGTGTGGCATGTTAACTGTTCCGGTGATTTTAATGCTCAGCTCCTGCCTGCTGGTTGCTGACAGGCAGCAGCCCAGCTCTGGGTTTAAGCACTGCCAGCCATCTCTGCTGACCCGCTCCATCCCAGGGCTTCAGTCCCGTCTTGTCATGTACCAGAGGAGAAGTGTTGAAGTGCTGGACCCATTCTGCTCACAGTTACATCCTTTAATAAAATAGGATGGGGAGGCTGCAGGTTAGAAAAAAAAAACAGAGGTGTAAGCAAAATCAGAATTTGATTTTAGTCTAGTGAAATATCTCAAAGAGCTTGCTGCTTTTGAAGTGGCCATTGAAGTGGGTAGAAAGGGCCGTGTATTTATGTGAGGCACAGAGGCAGGCAGACATTGGCCTCCACTTGATGTTTCTCAGTTAGTTGTTATTCCTCTGTTCAGTTTGTGTCAGCAGCAAGCTTTCAAGTTGCCATCTTCATTTTTTTTCCACTCAAGTTTGCATAAAGTTTGAATGTTAAAACCTGCGTTCTGGCAGGGAGGGTTATTTTAGGTACTGGTCCCATCCTGCGGTGTGCTGAGCGCTGCCACGCAGCCTCCCCACAGCCACCTCCCTGCGGTGGGCAGCAGGCTCAGGCTGTGTCTGTGCTCAGCGTGTTGCTGCAGTGCTTGCCCGGTCCCCGTAGGACCTGTGACTAATTGCTGCCGTGCTGTTTCAACTAATTTTCTCTATTATTCTTAGCAGTATTTACATAATTTTTAATGGAAGCCCGTTTCACTTAGAGAGAGTAAAATTTACTGTTCCTAGCAGATGTCAGAGCTTCGGAACAGCGCAGGACCTGGGGATGTGGCATCCCAGCGATGCCTCTGGCTTAGCAGAAGGTTCACCAAAACAGATGAGCCTTGCCTCTCGCCCTGCAGATGATAAATGCCAAAGCTGACCTTTATAACGGCACATTGCAGGTGACAGTCCACCCTGAAGCCAAGGGTTTCCCGCTGAGAAGGTCCTTGCTCGTGGCTGTGCAAGCTGAATTTCCTCGGTTTTCACGTTCCCAGCAAATAAATTGGTGAGATTAAAGTCAGTGCTCTGGATTGCACGGTGCAAATCTTCATTTTGCTCTCAGATGAGGGTACATTACACTGATAATGTGCTCTTTTAATACTTCAACAGAGATAACAATGCCTGAGTAAATATCCTGTTTGATGCTTAGTTAAGGATTTCATCCTGCTCGCCTGTAGGCAGATACCAGAGAGAGTTTATAATTTGCTGCCCAAGGATTCGATCCTTTCTTTCACTTTGTTTTGCATTCCAACTTGTGGTATATAGCTGCATAGAAATGACCACAAGGAAATAAAGCACGCAGTCACACAGTATTTGCACAGAATAAAGTCAGCAGATAATAAGGTGTTAGAAACCATGGACCTAGGAAGGTCCAGTGACTTGCCTAATACAGATGTTTTGTTGGACATTAAAAAGCGGAACTTGCTGAGTGGTCACTGCTCTCCCCAGCGGTCAGACAACCACGAGACCGCGTGAGGGTGCCCCCCTCCCCTGCTCTGCTACCTGGACACAGTTATTTTACAGAAACTTCCAAAAACTTCCTACCACCGCTGTCATCTCCGTGACAAGTGTTAGTACCAGCCGGGCTCAGCTGGGAGCACCAGGCTCCTGAGGCCAGGCTGGTTTTTGAGTACCCTGCTGGTTAAACAGGAGCCCAGTTTGGCTGCGAGATGGACACGGCCACAGAGCACAAGTGAGGGTCCATGGTGGTGGCAGCTGGGGGACACCAAAGAGGGACGCAGGCTGTGGGAGATGGGTTGCTCAGAAGGGAAGAAGGAATATTTTTTTCCAGCAGCTAAAACCCTTTTGTATTTTGGTTTCTGGTTAAGCTATTTATCCCAAACATTTGGGAGAAAAGCTGTCTCTCTATGAAATATTTAACACCCTTGCCTTCAGCTGTGGGCTGAGAAAGCTCCCAATCCATGTGTGAGTCACCAAGAGCTCCTCTGACAAAAATAGAGGAAGTCGATGCTTGCGATTGCTACAGGAAAAAAAAAAAAAACACAAAAACAACACACAAATGTTTGCTGATTTGGAAAAAGCCGAGAATGGTTCTTGTTTCTTGTACATCCATCATTCTGTCATATACACGGACCAGGACTCGTAGAGTCCCAGTTTTTAAGTGAAGACGATCTCAATATGCTGGGTAGCATCATGTCCTGTGTAATGTTGTCTACCCAGTCACTGGGCTTTTATTAAACGCTGTTCGGGTTCGTATCCTGCCATGATGAAGACTGCGAGATGCAGATCACTTAGTAGCTTGGTCCTTTGGTAAATTGTTAGGAGTTTCATCAGCTTAGTTCTCACTTCCAGCCATCAGTTCACGCACATCCCTGCGCAGCCGCGAGACCCGAGCTTTGCGGTGCCCCCTTCTCTCATGATGACAGCCGGGGACTGGTCTGCAGAGGGCAGGAGGGTGGTCCTGTCCTTCCTGGCATCGGAGCTGGTTCCTGGAGTGGCTGCAGTAGTGTGAGGCTAAGACCCCACCGTGGACAAGCAAGAGCCTGGCCATCTGCCTGGATGTCAGGTTGATTCTTTAATCACAAAGCCTGCCACAGAGCTGGGGCTTTGGTTACTGAGCTCCTCTGGTTAATTTGATGAAAGTCGAAGCTCTGTGACTTCCAGTACGTTTTATATCCTTCTTGATTGACTCCTTTAAGCAAATAGTGCTTGTTGGATCCTTCAACTGCCGATCGTTTCATGTGTCCGTTTGACTGTAAAGGAGCCTGAGGTGCTGAGTGGGGTAGAAAGAGAGCACATGATAACAAATCCTGTAACAGGAAAGATTTGGGATAGAGCAGATCACGTTACGGCTGAGGTGTGAGCTGTTCCAGCAGTGCTGTTGGTGAGTGCTGTTATGCACTGTGCTTACGTGTGCCATGTATTCATGGTTGCAACTGAACTTGCTGCTTGTTCCTATTTGAGGGACAGGAACAAAATGAGTAAAATTAAGATGAAAAGGTTTTTTGGCATCTTTCTCCCTTTGGCCAAATTATTTTTTCAACATGCAGGTGAAGTTATCAGCTGCGGAGAGAGATGGCAATCTCTGTCCTGTAGCTAACCACAGAGACACCTCCAGCAGGGGTTGTACACGTCCTTCCACTGCGGACCACTTAAATTTTTTTTACTGGCAACGTGGATTTCTTGTATAGGGAACGCAAACCTACTGACGAGAGGTCTACTCCTCCTCATTACCACTTGCAGATGTCATTCACTGAAGATACCTGTTTTCACTGGCTGAAAACCAATGACAGAGGCAGTTTTTGTGCTCTTCGAGGTCACTTCTCTAGGGAAGACATAGACGTAGAACACTTTTTCTGGCCTATGTGCTCTGAGTACCTTTAAACAACTTCTTGTGGCTTATGGACTTGATTCTGATTTCAAAGTAGTGTTTATATATTGGCTTGCGATAAGGTTATTTCCAATTTAAGGCCATGAAAGTAAGATGTTCGTTTTTGTTTCATTTGTTGAGATGAGAAATATGAACCTTGTCCCCTGCTCCACGGCATGGTGCTTATTTGAAGACGCAGGGGTAGCTCCAGTAATCTGTTAGTAACAAGTCACTAGCTGAGCTGCACCGACTGACCAGTATGTCCTGGCGATCGCCCTTGGACCGTTTGCTCCTTTGCATTGTGCGGGTGGGACCTGGAGGTGTACCTGCGCTACGTGCCTGCCCTTGGGTAGCCGAGGTTAGTGGATGTGACTCTCTGTAGGTGGCTCGCCTGGTGCCCCCCTTTCTGGGAGGAGTGAATGAGATTGCCGAAAGTCAGTGAGGTTTTGAACATAAAAGCGTTACAGACTGAAAGCTGTCAGACACCACCTCGATGGGCAGTCTGCAGATACTTAGAGACGAGGCGGGATGGTCAGGAGAGCATTTGTACCAGCATTACGGAAAACGTAAGACCCTTTTTAAACCTGTAGCTGGATAAACACATGTGTAAGGACTCCTCATCGGGAGGAGCTGGTGTGACCATTCACCTGCGCCTGAGCTGGCTGATAAAGCTGACAACCTCATTCCCTGCCCATTGCTCGAGTTGCCTAATGCCGCAATTGCCGGCCTCTTGGATGAAAGGCAAGTTCATGTATCAGATTGTTGAGCATTAGGGATAAGGGATTAGATTTGCAGTGTAATCTTCCAGTAACATTCCTCTTGATCCAGAGACCACGCTTTATAAAAAGGGCTCTTTTCTCCCTGACATCGTGGTGGCCGGCTAAGGGACGCTATCTTCCACCTTCATTTGGAGATAGTAAGGCTGCCGCTGACCTGATGCTCGTGAAGGTCACAGCTGCACCGGGCAAAATTAGTTCTGTGCAGGACAGTTAAGTAGATTGGATTTGCTCAGTTGTAGCTGATTTGCTTTCATCTAGGCTCCTCTTGCAAAGCCATTTAAAGTCCATTCCCCTCTGCCCCCCACCGCCCTTCTGTGGGAAAGGACTGAAAGGGAGATATTTCTGCCTGGGCTCCGATCCTGCTCTGTGCCCCGTTCTCACATCTCTCCCAGCAAAGAGCCTGGGCAGGGGCTGGGGCAGGCTTAGTAGCTGCTCTGCAGCCTCAGGCTGGATTTTGTCCTACCGCAAATGTCGTAGCTCCAGCAGGGAAGGTCCCCATCAGCTGTTCCCACCTGCCGGTTGGCCCTCGCTTTGAGTCCAGGGCCCGGGGACCCTTTTGCAGGCTCCCTGGGTGTTGCTGCAGACATGGCTGAGCTCCTTCTTGGTCCAGCTCCTTCCTGCTGTGGCTGGATGCCCCTGCAGGTTTGGGAGACCTGATGGAGACAGTTAATCCTGATGGAGACAGTTAATTTGGGTCAGAAGGCAGCACAGCCTTTGACTTCTAATCAGGAGAAAGCTTCTGCTGATGACCGTGGCAGCCTCCCGTGAGTAAGAGGTTTGATGAGGTGAGTCTGGCCGCTGGAAGATGTGCCGGGTACCTGTCTGTATTGGCAAGGCACGAGATGTGGCCCTGGCTGCGGAGCACGTTCCCTGTGCATGTGACAAGACACGAGAGGGAGAGTGCCTTCCTCCCAGACACGTTTGCCTGAAGTGCCTTTGCCTGTGAGGGTAACTGCGGTGGGGCACGTGCCCGCTGGGGCACATGTCCCATGACGGAAAGCAGCCACTGATGGGAAAAGCCTCCTGTTTTCCAGGCGTCCTCCTTGTCCGCTCCCCTTTGTTGTGGTGAAACCTGAAGTCTGCAGCAATGACCGCCCGGTGAATTCGGGAAGCGGTGCTGGAGTTTGTGGCAGGGAGCTGACGGAGGGGTGCTGTGTGACGCTGGTAACGGGCGCTGCGGTTCCAGTTCAGCTCCGCAGCACCCGCGGGGAGAATTCACAGGGAGGTTTGCTGTGGGGTGGGGGATACCTCCTGCTTTGCAAAGGCACCTTCAGCCTTCGCCAAAAATCCTCTCCATTTGGGCCTATATGGAAAAAGGGGTTATGGCTATAACTGAAGGGAGAGGGAGCTACTGTTCAGTGCTCCCTGCACCCCAAACCCGCCGCCGATGCAGAGCTGGCAGACTGTGCAGGCAGGGGCACCTGCTGCAACCCCCGCTGTAGGCTCTTAGGCTCTTTGTGCTGGGACGAGGGCAGAGGCTCGTGTGGCTGCAGTTTGCGGGCAGCCCAGCAAGGTGTAGGTGAGCTCAGCGGCTGCCCAGGGTGGGCAGAGAGGTCCCTGCAGGGCCAGCCCCACGTCTTGGGGCTGTTTCACTGCTGGGGAGGAAGCACTGGGCTGCCGCAGGCCTCGAGTGGGTCACCCGACAATGCTGGGGACAGGAGCATGCCACGGTGAGGCAGAGGGATGCCGTGGCACCGCTGCTGTCCCTCCAGGGGATGTGATTGTGGACACCAGCACCCGCAGGAGGTGGGCAGCCTGCAGGGGAGCACAGGGCTTGGGCGCAGGACACATGCTGTGCCAGGCAGGTTCCCTCAGCGTGGTCAAATGTGCTAAAATGTGAAGGAGCAAAGAGGGAGGAAGAAACTTTCTGGTAATATCTTAAGGATGTGTTCAGCCACCCGTAGGGCTGGGCTTTTTATTACACAGAGGCTGCAAATAGGTGTTTTAACACACAGTCTTACAGGCTCCTGGATCGTAGCGCGCTACAGACCGTGCAGTAACTAGCGCTTTGATGTCTTAGTGTAGGAACGGTTGCAAAAGAGAAGCACCGGGTCAGCTGCTTATACATGCAGCCAAATTGAGATTTCAGATTCCATTTTCTTTCCTAAAAGCTTTTGTAACTATCGTTTTCCCAAGCTGCACTGAAAACATGTGGTGACCCTGGTTTGTCTTTGACTTTTTCTATTACTTTTTATTGGCATCTACCTTTATGTTATGACGGTACATTCTATACTGAATTACAGGCATAAATATTGCTTCAGGGTTTGGGCTTTGTAGACGATACACATTTGGGAAAGGCACTGGTGACTGAAGAAGGGTCAGTGCTCAGCATGCGGATGTGTAGTGATTGGAAACATCAACATCCTTTGTGTCTGCATGTCAGCGTAGGTCTGAGGTGTGAGGATTTTGGCTTTCTCATTCAGACAATGTATTAGGGATATGAAGTATTTGACAGTTCTTTTATATTTACTATTTTAATGTCAAAAATGTGTCACATCTGGTATTAATTGGTGGAAAATTATGCCTCTAATTTACCAATTTGATTGTCTGGGAAAATGGGAGAGAGCGTAACAAAATAAACGAGTGCCTATTAATCTTTTAAATGTGTCTGTTTACCAGCAGCTAAGGCAGCTTGGTGCGTGGTGCGTCGTAAGCAGCTCCCCAGCAGTGCTGTCACTTGCGGAGAGGACCGTAGCTGGTGCACTGGGAACTCGCTGAGGGGAGGATGGGACCCTCAGGAAACCTCCCAGGACCATCACCAAGGGCGATGTCCTCCAGGATGCCCTCTCCTATGGTGGGTGGAGGGTGCTGTTCGGTAATAACCCTGCGGGGTGACAGCACCACGTCCCCCTTCCCGCTGTCCTGGGTGTGGGGATGGACGAGCAGCTGCCAGTGACATTGCTTTTGCCACCGCTTCACTGACACCTGACACAAATAGGTGCATTTTTCCACTGTAATTGATGTAATCATTATTAATTAACAAAAATTATTTCCAGTGGCGTGGGTAAGAGATGGGTGGTTGCCATCAGTGTAAGCAGAACCAGTGCATCACCTGTGAGGCAAGGGTCGTGTCTTCTGTCTCATGGCTGTGCTCACTTGGGTGCCTTCCAGCAAGCTCAGAAATCCCGTCTGTCCCGAGGAAGGCTGTATCATAATGGTGTTTCTGCTGGCAGTTTTTCTTCCAGCCCGTGTGAGCTTACAGCACGTGTTGTTTTGGCACTGGTTTTGAAGTAAAATGGACCAGCGTTCTCTTAAGCCCTGATTTTTTCACACTTGTTGAAGGAGGAACAGAGGTAAAAGAAGCTAGGTTGTTCTTTCTGATTTTGCAAACGCAGAAGTTGGTATCGCAGGTAACTTGTGGATCAAATCCAAACTGCAGATACGCTTCAGCAAGAAGCTGTCACTGAGGCTGAAAACCCGAGTTTAATGAGAAGGGTGGCTGCCGTGTTTGGGACCAACTGGCAGGCACAGCAAAGGAGGCCAGGTGCGGCACACGGCTCTTTGGGTATGGTGTGTGCACGGTGACAAGGCAGTAGCTTTTCTATCAAAAGACACCAGTGTATTTCTGACAATATGTTTTTGGAGAGTCAAATACAAGATGCTTATTTTACTAGCAGAAAGCCCTTGAAACATGCCAACGCTGGAATAAGCACGTTCTGAAAAGTGACATATTCTGTATGATTATTCCGGTATGCACCATCTGTCAGTGGCGTATCCAAATATTTATGTATTTGGATTCTTGTAACTGTTACGAGGATACTGAAGTTCATAAATCATTTCAAATTCAGCAATCATTTCGTTACCTCTCTGTGTTTTAATAGTGACGTCTTGCGTGTCCCCGCTAAGACTCTGACACGGGGAACGGAGTCACGGCGTGATTATGCAAGGGACACGCTTCACACAAAAAGTCTGCGGCCAGGAGGTGCCCAAGGCCGTGTCCCCTCCAGGGGCTGCACTGACTCCAGCTACTTCTTCCCGTTCAGTTTCAGCCCATGCCGTGCTCTCACTCAGCTCCACCCGGCCTTGTGGAGTGACTACACTTAGATTGGCAAAGGCTATAATATGACTAATTATGTTTAATGCAGATAATGTCGTATAATCAAAATAAAGAGTGGATTGCAAACAGATCCTTAAAGGGCACCAGGCACAGAAGTGACGCTGTTTTTATTACCACTGGCACCACTGAAGTGGTAGCAGCTGCTCAGCTCCGGCTGGTGCAGCCCCTTCCCAGGGATACGTGGAGTTTTCCAGAAGAAGGGCTAAGTGCATCGGAAGCACATTACTGCTGATAATAGTAATTAGCTCAGATGATCAGTAGAGCTCAAAATGTTTTGTAAAATATTATTATCCCAGTGTTGCAAGTCTGCAAACCATGGCATGAAGGAACAACCGGAGGAGCTGCTGCCGGACTCAGGGATGGCTCCGGCTCCGGGTGTGGGGCTGCTGCCCCTTTCCTTACAGCACCTTGAGCTCTCCAGCTGACCCCAGAAGTAGTAGGGGAGTCCCCTCCCTCCCTCTGCCTTCCTTCTCACGAGCATTAGACACTTCCAGAAGGTGGAGGAATGCATTGATGTGAAAGCAGATGTGGGTGGGACGCTCTTGAAAAGCCATTGTTAAGCCAAAAAAGAAAACCGCAAGCCATAAAGGTTGACGGAGATCCCCTGCAAGGGGCTCTTATTTTGCTGCATACATTTGTTTTCTCTTGCTTACTAAAGGGATAAAGTGCAATCTAGGTTTCAGAGAGAGATGGCTGATTAATCTGTCTGCCAGGTACATATGGAAATAAATTAGCAAATGGTGCATCTGGGATTAAACTACCGCAGAGATGATAAATTATGGCCATCTTCTATGGCTGCGTTACTGAAGCTTCACCAGGCTGCTAGCAGTCGGTTACTTGCTATTCACGTGGTATCGCTGTGGCTATGGGGTGGAAAGTCTCTGCAGTTGAAGCAATTTTCAATGACATACTGGTTTTGGAAGAGGTCTGGCCAGGCCTATGAGGTTATGCAGTACCCTTAAATTAAGCATAAACGAAGAGATTTGATTTGGGCCATCTTCTGTGAATGAAGTGCTGGGGGGCTGGGTATGCTCAGGAGTGGGAAAGGCAGGGGCCTGCAGGAGCGTTTCCCTTTACCTGCCATCACCACCCACCCCTCACACCAAGCTGCGCTGGCACGGAGCTGGGGGAGCCTGCAAGAGAGCATCCTTGAGTGCTGGGGCAGTTCTGGGCACCACAGTACCAACAGGACGTGAAACTGTTGGAGAGTGTCCAGAGAAGGGCTACAAAGATGGTGAAGGGCCTAGAGGGGAAGACGTGTGAGGAGCGGCTGAGGTCACTGGGCCTGTTCAGCCTGGAGAAGAGGAGGCTGAGGGGGGACCTCATCGCGGTCTGCAGCTTCCTCACGAGGGGGAGTGGAGGGGCAGGCGTCGATCTATCCTCTTTAGTGACCAGTGATAGGACTCGCGGGAATGGTGCCAAGCTGTGACAGGGGAAGTTTAGGCTGGGTATCAGGAAGAGGTTCTTCACTGAGAGGGTGGTCGCACACTGGAACAGGCTCCCCTGTGAAGTAGTCAAGGCACCAAGCCTGTCGGGGTTTAAGAAGCATTTGGACTGTGCTCTTAGTCATATGGTCTGAATTTTTGGGTAGACCTGTGTGGAGCCAGGAGCTGGACTCGATAATCCTTGTGGGTCCCTTTCAACTCGGGATATTCTGTGGTTCTGTGATCCTCTGGCCTGCTCCTCTCCCCCACCCTCGGCCTGACCCAGCTGTCGCTGCCGGTTGCACAACTCCCGGTTATCTTCGAGACCAAGACCAAGGTGAAGCACCACGCTGCAGCTGGTGTTTGCATTGAACCTTACTCTGGCCTTCTCAGCTTTGTCCCTGCTTCTGCTGCGTTTAAACTGATTTATAAGTGACCAGCTGGCAGCTGAGGTGTACCAGAGATGCCTGCAATGGGACATCTCTTGTGGTGCTGGGAGCTGCCAGGCACTTGCTGTGCTCCATGTCCCATGGGTGACACCGGCGAGCCCGTCACACAGCACGGGCAGCCGTGGGCCATCGTACCTTCAGGCCTGGCCAGGTGCAGGAGCTTGGCTGGGGCGATAGTAACTGGGTAACCAGCCCCTGGTTTTATTCTCAGTGTCCCTTGTTGCGGTGTGTGAGCCAAGCACAATTAGGATGTACGCGTTCGTAATTGAATAATGCAAGAACAACATGTCTCGTTACAAGATGTATCGGTGGGTGCAGGTCTGTAAATCTGAGCTAGCGAGGACTAGCTCTGCTCAATTAATCTAAACACGGAAATATTTACTAGATATAGATTTATCTTCCAGTGACTATTTGCAAATTTTGGTTAACAACAACAGTTTGCTTGTGGTATAATCATGTCAAGCAGCGAGTGGGACTTAGTGTCGTTCCTGGCCTTTCCCAAGAGGTGTTTCGAGCAGAATGCAGAGTGAGTCAAGGGAAGCACCGGCTGATGCACGAACAGATTGTGGCACAGTCATCTATTCTGCTGCGCACTTCAAGGAAAACCCCTGCAAATTAGACGTGTGGTTTTTAAATGTACAGAGAAAGCTACAGAAATTACATTTGGAATGAAAAAAATAGATGGAAGCGTCTAATCCTGTCTCATAAACAGCTCACGAATAGCTCCTGCTAAAATACTCTGCTTTAAGCATGCATTTAATTTGTGCTCCGGGAACAAAATAAAGTTGCTATGATAAAACATTCTAATAATGATTTATGTAAATTTATTTGAACAAAGTAATGGTGTAGTTGCCTATAGCAAATTGTTTGGAATATGAAATGGTATTTATGAGCTGCTTCTCTCTATATGAATACAATAGACGGTAGGAGAGGCTACATAAAGGAAACATAATTGTACATTCAAAATGGAGTCTGATGCCATGTTTAGTAAGCAGGAAGGCCAGTTGAACAGATTGCTGTGTGTCTGATAAAGAGTCAAGCTGGAGATTATTCTACAGGCTATTTAGAGCATGCGTTTAATTTAAAATTTAGATATGTGCCACAGATGACCACAACAGTCATAGCAGGGCCATGTATGATAATTTTGATTGTTTGCTTACAACTCATATAGGGAAAAATTTGAAGTTGCTTTGCGAGCAGAAAACCAGGCTGCGTATCCTCAAAACATGGATGAAAAGAGAAAAACAATTGTAGTCCCCAGCTGCTACAGGCATATGGGGCCAAATATATCCCGTCTGTTGAAGGTTATGGAGTTATGCCAGGGATGACTTTGATCCCTTATGTCTAGCAAAGTGAAACCAATATGTCAATTTGAGACGTCCTGCTAGTTCTGATGTCCTACCAATAAAATGACACCCTGCACAAGGTCTGAGCTGGCTGATGCTGATGAACATCATTCAGAGCGACTTGAATTTCCCAAGTGGTCAGGTCACAAATGTGATCAACAGGGATATTTCAGAATTGTTCAGGTTCTTGCTATGTTCATGCATGCGAAAGCACTGAAGAAGAAATTGACTTTTGCATCAATGAGGACTTAAGCCTACCACTTGCTCTTATAAGTGTGCACATCAGCCCGAAGCAGAGAAGACTAAGGGCCATTTGAAGCATTTTAACAAGGTGCTGCAGGACGGGGAGCTGCTTCTGCATTCGGCATAATGCAAAGCATCTTTCACTGAAAAGCTCTTTCAAATCAGGACGGAGAATGGCGTGTAGAAATAATAGGGTTATTTGCTGTATTTGCCTTAGCATGCCAAAGTGTCTGTAGATACCTGGTGATGGGCTGAGCCACAAAGTTTGCATCCAGCCATTTACAAGTTTAAGAGACATTTGAATCCCTTGCTTTGAACAGGGCAGATTTCCTAGTCCCCAGCAACTACTCTCCTGGGGAAATCAGTCACTCCGAAAGTCAGTTCAGATGAGCACCCTGTGAAGATTGGTACGAGAACAGAAAAATCTGTGTGCAAAATCGTGCCCGTTGGGATCCTAGAGGGATTAAAGTAAAATACTGCTCTGTTGCCTGATCGGGGATGAGGCAGCATCTTTGCAGAGCTGAGTTCCTCCCAGTTTGCTGTGGACCAGAGCTGACCTCCCGGTGTAAGAGAGCTGCAGCTGCTGCTGGGGCGCTCGGTGGTGGCGACAGGATGGTTTGTGGGGACCAGAGCGGCGTTTTAAAGGCAGTGATGAAAAGTAACTCTCTGGGCTCATGCCCGTTCTCATGGGCCCTTCATGAAAGTTAAAATGAGGTTAGAAAAATCATATAAATGCCAATGTGATGTATCTGCAGGTGAGAGTCTGTCCAAGCTGATGTTTTTCTGATGACATTACATTAGGCTGTATGAAAGGCAGACCCTGGTAAACACCCTTCTGTAGTGTGGCTGGCAACATTTTACCCAAAATGATCCTGGGAGATGATGGTAGTGTTGAAAATTGAATGGCGGACATTCATAATCAAATCACTTTGCGCTCATTCGTTGTGTACTGCCTTAAAAAGAGGATTTCAAACTGTTGTGGACAGAGCTGCTCTGTGGTCCCAGCTTGCTTAAATGGGCCCCGTTACCTTAAAGCAAGGAGGTGGAAGGGGACAGCAGACCTGCTCCGCAAGCTGCAGCTGGAAGATGGTCTGTTTTGCTCTATTTGTTCCTTTGTGACCACTCTCTTTTTGCCTGGGGCTTTCTGATCTGCACACTGCGTTACTTGTGGACTGCCAGGCCAAATCTCTGAAGGCATCAGAGGAAGTACAGCAGGCTTGTGTTCAAGTGTTGATTCCTGTGGTTCTGCCTTTCAGATCAGTTGGAATTAACTGCATGAACAAGAGGCCCTGGAAATTGGGTTGAAGCCACATGCACTGTTCCCTTTGCTCCCTAGTGTCTTTGGGAAGCCCTCCCTTTGCCATGGCAGACCAAAACCAGGGAGATCACCGTGTTGTTTACTGAGGTTGCACATCTTCCTTCAGAAACGTCCAGGACTCAGTTGTGTTAGTAGCTCACCTATTTAATGTGCAGGGTATGGCTGACGTTGTCTGTGAGGTGTCGTGAACTGAACTGGGACACATGTGCCACCTGAGGGTGCTGCAGCTGCTGGCAGGGTTTCAGCAGAAGCTCTTGGTCTGTCAGCAGTGACCATAGCTTGGCTGTCTTTAGCCAAGATAAAAGCTTTGTTTGCTTAACGGGATCGAATTTTCCTCAAAGAAATAATTGAAACAATAGGAGAATCGCCCAAACCTGTGCTAAGCATTAGCAGATGAGCCGTTTTGAAATCGATCCATTTGGAAAGGAAATAATGTGCAGATTGGTCAAGGTAATG
This sequence comes from Cygnus olor, assembly GCF_009769625.2. NCBI lineage: Eukaryota > Metazoa > Chordata > Aves > Anseriformes > Anatidae > Cygnus > Cygnus olor. The sequence continues at coordinate 18,170,697 of NC_049173.1, forward strand.
ATGGCATTGGATGATAAAGTAGAAGCAAGGATGGAGAAAGCTTGCGAGGGATATAGTGTCACCTAAAAGCTTTACAGAAGTGCTTTTATTACCCTGAATCAGCTCGGCTTTGCACTGACACTTAGCTGTTTGCAAAAGAATTATACTTGCTTTTGAGATAAATACATTTGGCAGTGAACTCTTAACCCCTCTTTCGCAGGCCTCCTCTGAGTAGTGGCAGGGGAGAAGTAGATGCCTTCGGTTGTTCTGAATGCAGCATTAGACGAAGTGGGGAGCAAAACTCTGGTACATAATTTTCTAGTGAGCAGAACGCTTCAGGAAAATTACAGTCATTATTGAATGTAATGAAACCTGACAAATTAGAGTTTCATAGGCCCTCCTTGAGATTAGCGTGATGCATTAAGCATGCTCCCTGGCTGCTCAGTGGCATTGTTCTGTTTCACCATGAGAACTTCAGAAATCCTGAGGTAGCTCTGGCCAACAGCTGATTGAAAGCACCCAATCAAGAGCTCTTTAAAGGAAGAGGAGAAATTATCCTGATTAACATTATTTCCAAGAAGGTGCTCTCCGAGTAGGCTGCAAATTGCGTTAGGAGCGTTGGCGTATTACGGGGACGACCAGGTTTGACACTGAAGTGGCCACAAAGGAATGAGAGGAGTGGGGTGATGAAGGGAAGAAGGCTTTGTTGATCGTGGTGGGAAAATCGAATTACTCTCAGCTGCGTAGCTGCTCAGAGCACGTGAGGTAAAGTGAATGATCCTCAGTTTAAAAGGAGAGCAAGCAAATACGAAGAGCAGAAAAAGGCCTTCCCCAAATCCTTCTGTCCTCATGATTTACATCTTCACAGCGTTTTACAGGGAGCCGTGTAGCACGCTGGCCATGAACACCTCATCCGTTATGGTAAGGCATTCCAGCGATGCTAACGGAATCAATACAGCAGCATTCTGTAAAATGATTGCTTCTCCCCTGACTGATTGTGCATTAAGAGCAACCTTTCAATGATGGCCATTAGCACCTGAGACCTGGTCACTGGAGCTGACTGAGCTGACGTGAGATCAATGGCGAGGGGTCCGTGTAATTGTCAGAGTTGGTGTAATCCTGCTGGGTTTCATCACGGAGCCTACGAGGAGGGAGTGTGCGACTGCCAGAGAGGGACAGCGGGTACTGCAGCCCCGATGCTGTGGAAGAGGTATGACGTGGTCGTACTGTAGTGCCTGATCCTCTGGGCACGTAGAGCACCTCACGCAGTGCCTGGCTTTGTTATAGCCATGTTCAAGCGAGCGTGCTGTGGCTGTAGGTGAGCACGGTTGCATTCCAGCAACAGGTGAGCCCTTCTGTCAGTAAAATGTCTGAGTGTCCACGTCCCACATCTAAAAGCAGTAAGTAGCATACGTGCACAGGAGGGATGCGACTGTAATTTAGTTTGGCTTGCTCTCTCTCTTGGGCTCCCCATTGCCCATCCCACGTCCCACTTTGGGAGGTGCTGCACAGTGCTGGGCACTGCCTTCAGTGCAACTGAAATGCAAGAAAAATTAAAACCTGGAGTAATGGCAGGCATTAATAGCTATTTCTGTAGTTCTGAGTAAAGATTTGAATGAAATTTTAAATTTCAAATTACAAGAGACACATGACTACAGTTTAATTCTGGGAGCTGGCTGGTCTGGTAGTGTCATCTCATTTCACGACAGACATCCTCAGTGACTAAAGCTGATCCAGAAGATTGATTTGTTGTATTTTTCTGAGATCACTTGTTAAAAATTGCTCAGTTAGTGGTGCTTTGGGTGGTGTTTCAGCCAGAGAAATGGACACTGGTGTAGTGGCAGGGTGCCTTGATGGCAGACAGAGATCTGAAGCAAGAAGCATTACAAGGTCAGAAAAGAAAACAAGCACTTGAAATACCAGTAAGATCGCCATGATCTTGCCTCTGCCTGGAAGTAGGGGTCTGTCAGCATGGCTGCTGTGGTACAGAGCAGAACACAATGAACATGACCGCAATCCCAGAGAAGCTTGTTTTCCCCAACCTACTCCGTGTTAGGTGTTTGCAGCGTCCGTTCCTGTAATATCTGAGCTGTATTTGCCATTGTTGTTCGGGAATGGCAGCTCAAGTCTCCTATGAAGACCACATCTGTAAGAAAGACCTCTGCTATGATGTAGCTTATACAGAAAAATATTTACGGTAGCTTCTTATAGCTGTCCGCTTTCAAAAGATAAAGCACTTCAGTGCTCACTGAATGTCTGCTGCCTTCTCATCTCCCTGACATTCATTATAAACTGAGAAGCCAAGGGTTTTTTTAAAAGCTATTTAGATGTTTTCTGCTGTAACTTTCTCTAATAGATATATTCCTATTGATTGCAATGAGACATACAGAGTAGAACAGAACAGATCAATTGAAAAGTAAAGTTAAGACAGCAAGTACACTTCTTTTCCACTTACCTTAATGGAAGCAGTTATGGCTGAATCTTTCCCAGGTGTAATGCTGCTGAAGTCAATGGAGTTGTACCAGCGATGAATTTGGCTCCTAGTGTTTTGTTTTGACCTTTTCAGAAGGTTGCTCTGCAGGAGCGAAACTATTAAACACAGCCAGTGATATCTTAAGTCGAAACACAGAAAAGGCAAAGCCGGAGTGAATATCACCTTTTTCATTAAGGAAGAGGCCTGACTTTTATAGAGTGAGGGCAAAAGAATTGATTCCAGATAAGAGCTAAACTTAGTTTCAGGTTTCCCTGGTGAATAACAATCCCGAATTGGCGTGAGGCTCGGACATCACTGCGCTGGCACGTGGCTGTCGGTAAGGGGTTTACACGGTCCTCCTGTCTGTCCGTGGGGCAGGGCAGTTTGCAGTTAGGTGTCAGCTCCTGCCGACAGGCTGTTCATCTGCTCACCGAAGATCCGTGCAAGCTGGCTTAGCACACATACAGGACAAGGGTCCTGAAACTGCCTGGCAGTGCTCGGTGTGGTGATCTTTATTAGCAGATATTTTTGGATTTCGGTAGACAACACAGTCTTTACACACTGCAGTTGTCTCAAGAAGGCAGAGAACAGAGCTTTGGAATATTACCAGCCCCAAGCCATTCTGCTCTACCCACTTGGATGCACTAACCCAGACTAAGAGATTGCAGTATATCCGATGGACATAACAGGCAGCTGTGCAATGGGAGTTGGCCCTCAGCATTGGCACGGCCCTCCTGCTGAAGTGGTCATCATTTTCCACTGAAATTTCAAGTGATCTGTGAACTCAGCGACTGTGAGCCACACGTACTGGGGAAAAGGGCTTTGGTAACCAGGAGGGGGATAGCCAGGAAAGCTCCGTTTCCTTTCCAGAGAGCTGCATTTGGGAGGATGGCGAAAGCCCGGAGAGGTGCATCACATTGCAGCAGCAGCTCTAGCCCTCTGCCCTCCTCTGCCGGTGCCTCCTGGCCAGACTGCAGCTGCAGAAGGGCTGTCGGCATTGCCAGCCCCCCATAGCCAAGTGAAGGAGCACAAGTCCTGCAGCCGTAGGTTAATGGAGAGAAACCATTAATAGCAAGAGGTGTGCTGGAGTGGTGGCCTTATTGAAAAGAAATGCTGAGATTATTATTAGCTTAGCGGCATGACTCAGATCTCTCCTGTGGTACGAACTAACTTGTGTTCTCTTCTAATGAAGGTCTTTTTTTTGCTGGATAACTGAAGTTGGGAGCAGCAGAAGCAAGTGCCTGGTGCTGTCGCAGCCGGAGTGCTGGAGGGGCAGTGGCAGACATGCGACACCCTGTTTGTGCTCCTGTCCCTCCTCCCATGACTTCTCTTTCTCTCTTTTTTCTTTTATGGACCCCTTTCCTTCTTCTGTGTTCCCCAGCAACTCCTCCGAGCCATGGTAAGGAATTGCTGGCTCTGTCAGGACCTCAGGAGGCTGTCGGTCTGCTCCTGCACGGTGCTGCAGGGCTTTTGGGGGACAGTGTCTGATCCCACGCCGCCTGGCTCGGATGGACCAGGGCCTCTGTTCCTCTTAGGTACTTGTGTGGTAGGCACACCGATGTGCAGCAACACCTGGTTTTGCTGCTGTAAGAGGGAGGAGAAGGATTTCTAAGAGTTCATGGAGTCACTCACACCTACCTAACGTCCTTTTCAGGTAGCTGAGATGAGAGGATATTAGTCAATTACAACCTCCATTTCCTAATTTGACGAAGCATTTATGAAGCCACCGAGCAGTCTCCCACAGCAAAGGCTCTACTGCTTTTGTAGAATGTACTGCGCTGTGTTTACTAGTTTCTTCTGAAGTGTTATCATAAATAATTAAAGCTAATCTGTGCTTGTTAAATACATGAACAATGCCTATGTTCAGAGGCATTATCCGTGCTTCAATGGCGCTCGTTTGTTTAGAGCCCCATCCCGTAAGGAGGCAGCAGCCCTCAGCCTGAACCAAGGGCTGTGGGAGCTGCAGGACGTCAGGTGAAGGGCTGGGCCCTTGCTCATTTGCCCAGATCAGGAGTTTACAGTTGCTCTTCCAAATTTTTATAACCTGTTTTTAGCATTGTGGTGAACATTGTCTGTTGTGGTGCAATGAGATTCCTGTCCGCTTACAAGATGTGCAGAAGTCATTTCATGGGGTGACACCGCTACGGGGGGAGCTCCTCACACCCAGGCTGCCGTTTTGCACGTGCAGGACAACCAGGTGAAGGCCAGCAACTCCCGTGTTTACAGCCACAAAGGTTTTTTTTTGGTGCAGAACACATTTTTTTCCCATTTATCTCACTGCCCGTGCGTGCCCCCACTTGTTCCTTGTGGCATTTCCTGCAGTATGCCAGTGCATGTGGGCCTCTGGTTGTTTGAATTCCTCCGACAAGGTTTTAATGTGCTGTTAGTCCTTTTGTGCTTACATGACACACGCATGTCAATGCACGCACTGCATATGACTTAATCAGGCCCAAGGAAATGACTGCTGCACGGATGTAGGCACACAGTCACCGTGCTGCAGCATCCCTTTCGTAAAGCGATCCAACTTCATCTCTGAGCTGGTTTTAAAACTAATTGCTGCATGGAGTCTCACAGCCATCCTGATTAGTGATTTAAAACTTCTGGACTCGGTAACTCTATCTTCATTAGGAAGATCTGTTTTTATAATAATTGTCTCTAAAGAGGAGCTGGGGGATTATTAAGAGATGGCATTCATTATCAGTAAAAATACCACGAAGAAATTTCCTAGACAAATGTTGATGTCCTGCATGATGTTAATTTTTTCCACAAGGAAACAGAATTTTATTTAAAAAGCATAACTATCTTAATAATTATCTTGAAAGCTAAATTGGATTTTAATCCTTAGAAAGGTCTGCGATTTCTAGGTGGCTGGCACCTGCAGAGCTTAGCAGCTGGGAAAGTCTAAGGCTGGTTGTTTTGGGGGAGAGAACCAGAAAGAAAAGTCAGAAAAAAAGTATGAGGAGGAAGAGGAAGCTTTGAGAAGAGGAGGCAAGGCAAGGTTTTGGTAGGATGTGACATCTAGGAAGCAGGCTAAGTTGGAGGGAAGTGAAATCAGGCGGCAGAAACCAGCTTGGGAGCTCGAGGGGTCAATGCTGGGAGATGGAGAACAAAGGTTTCTTTTGTATTTTGCTTTTATTTTTTATTTTTTAAGTGGGTGGGTTACAAGAGGGCTTGGTAGCTAGAAGGTTTGCCAGAAGGTTGTGTGATGGCTCAATAGATGGCTTGCTGGTGGCAGAAGAGAGGCTGGTAGATGTCTCGGCGTAGGAAGAGATGGGCAGTGCAAAAGGGTGAGCAAAAGGAATGGATGGCTGCTGAATTTCTACAGAAACTCGATTTAGTGCAGATCAAAAGCAAGAACAATACACTGGTACACGGAAGCTGTAAGATCAGAGTCGGATGTCCATCTCTACAGTCAGCAAAGGACTACAGGTATCCATAGATACTTCTTACAGCACCTGAAATGCTTTTACCGACAGACTTCTGTCTTTGTAGAGGATGTGGTTGTAGAGCGAGAGAGAATGAATAGATTCCCTTTTTTTTTTTTCTTTCCCTGTAGCTCAACTTTGCCTTTGTGATGTTTATTTTGGTTATTGTGGCTTGTGAGGCTTTTTTAATTAGTGTTTATTTCTTAGGCAGAGTGCTTGTGAGTGGTGCAGAATGTCATGTCCGAAGCTGGAGAAAATAATATTTTAGTGAAAGGGAATGAGAAAGGGAATTTTCTCTGGGGAGATAAGTTTCTGAATGGTTGTTTGTGTCTGCATCTAGAAGAAAGGAAATGAATATTTCTTATGGAAGCTGTGAGGTGGTCATGAGGACAAGGAAGCCATTATTAATTAATCATCAATTATTATTTTAATATTTATGTAGCACTGTGTGGCTGGTGCCCCACAGGGAGCGAGGATCATCTCTCTGCTTGAGGAGCCTACATTCTAAATTTAACCGTGGCAAAGACTGCTCGTGGCAGATGATGTGTTTTCATCATTCTCTGCTCTGCCTCAGCTTTTCAGTTGAATCCCAATTTAATTCCCCGTCCCGTAATTCTTCTTTTGCCCGCTGACGGAGGGGAGCCCGCACTGCGCAGGAGTGGTGAGATCAGAGTCTACGAGAGCACAATCAATGCAGTAAACAGAGAGGCAGGATTAGAGGTCTGATCTCAGAGCTGTATCTTGCAATCCTTACCCAGAACTGCAATAATGTAAATAAAACCTTTCCAAGAATAACGAGTGTAGGATTTGGTGCCAGTTCGGAAAGACCTTGCTGGGCCCTCAGGCTGGAATCCACATAAGGTCATTCTTTTTTTATTTTTTCTTCCAAAACCTTTAAATTGACACACTTAATGGCGAGACCTGGTGGTAGCAATACTGGGATGTTTGGTGTGGATGTTTGCCCTGGACTTACCTCTTGCTGAAGTCCTGTTCCTGTTTCTATGCTCTGATGCAATTGTTTCTGGATTTGCTGTGTCTATACCTGGTGCTACGCTCAGCTGGCAGCAATCAGCAGGGGAGTGAACTCCCATAGATGTATTCTGATAAAAGATATATATGTAATTCCTAGTAATTAGCTGGTATATCACAAGGGCTGTAGTGAATAGTTCTGCAGAGCGTCAAACCGAACTCTTTGATTCAGGGAATACACATATGTGACAGCCCACTTGAAGTGGAGTGCATTTGAAAGGGCAACAGAAAATATGTAATACCAAGAGAAACCAACATTTTTGTAAAGTACCAGTCATTGTCAAAGCACCGTGTAGTGGCTAGAACAGAAAATGGGAGTCAAACAGTCGAGGATCTATTTTTGGCTCCGGCATATCTGCACTGAAGTCAAGTTAATTGGGGCTGAATACAGAAATCTCTCCATATGTAGGATTTCTGATCCACTTTGAGAACTCTCTAACAGGGATATGCTACTTTGCTTTTCTAGAGAGTGCCGTGCCCCTGGCTGTTCTGTACCACCGCTGCAATGTGCTGGGCATTTCGGTGGCTTTCATTCCTCTGGAAGTGAAATGGTGCACGGCGAGGGCTGGGGGAGTGTGCTGGGGGAAAACAGACCTGTCCCTTCCCTCTGCTGCTAACGTGCTGCTGACGCTGGGCTCCCAAACAGCTCTGTGAGGGCGCTGAAAGAAGCTAAGCGGGGGAAAGATGCAATGGAGCAGGGGTAACCTTCAGTCAAGACCCTGGTGAGACGAATCCCCTGCTGTAGCTGCCCTCCCTGCTCACAGGCACGCAGTGTCGTCTTTGAGATGACGCTTCTGAAAGTACCTGGAGGCTTTGTCAATACTAACTTCACTGAAAGTCAATTAAAAGTCACTGAGGCCTGGGCTCTTAAATCTTTCCAGTGCTTTTCTTACAAGTTACCATCAGTACTTGAAATCTAATCTGTTGGCTGTGCCTCCATTGCACCATCCATCTAAGGATCTCTAATCAAAGCTGTAAATATCTATAAATCTGTAATACCTTATGAATTCTCTATATTGACTTGAGTTTCGGGATGTTTACTGGATGAGTATATTGATTTAGGTTAATAGGAAAAATAACCAAGTCAGTAATAAAAACTCAGGGTAAATCACTTTTCCATGAAAACGGTTGAGGGGGATGAGAGGCAGCACCAGGACAGACGGCTCCTGTACATGAAAGGTCAGCAAGCCAGCGTGAGCGGCTTATGTAGGAAGTCCTTGCCCATCGTGGCAGGGGAGAGTCCAACAGAAGTGCTTGGGGTGACCAGGGTCTCCTTGGGAGCTTGTGAACTGGCCGGCCATAGCCACGGTGCCTGTTTGTGTATCGGTTAAGTAACACCTTGGTTTTAAGGGGACTGCTTCCATCGCTGCGACAAGCCGCTGACAGAAGTCCAGCAGAGCCCTTGCAGTCTGTTGGGTAAGCAGGGTTTGTGCCCACAGTGCTGTTCCTCAGGGCTACCTGTCGCTGTGCGAGCAGCTGTAGGGCTGCCCCCCAGGCTGGATAACAGCACGGTGCCTCACACCCGAGGAAGGTGGGATCCGAACAACAGAGGTGTAGCGAACTGCAACGTGCTTCGCCGATCCTGTGCACATGCAGGAAAGTGTCTACAGGTTACCCCATCTCACGGCTGATACGGATCTACACCATTTTGCCTGAAGCCAATCTGGAGACTACAGCGCGAAGTATTAGTGATCTGCAGGAAAAGCCGGGCTGCCTGACACAGATGTAACATTAGGCTTAGCCACAACACTGGGAGCAACAGAATTTGCAATCAGTGTGTGTTTTTTTTTCATCAAACTTCTTGGGATATTAACTTACATTGTTCTAACTCAAGCTCTTCTCCATGTGGTTTATAAAGCAAAAGAGCTTTTTTTTTCCCTATTAATTTCCTGGAGCACAGTGTATTGCTTTCTTGTTTTAAATAAAGCTCCTGCTCTATTTTGGAATAACATAATGAGTGAAAAATGAATTTATCCATCCTGATGGCAGGACAGCAATTTGTTACACTGCCGGCTGGACAACCTGGATCAGAAACAAATTTGGGTTCCCAGACTCTGCGCCAGAAGAGCTGAGACATATTTTTGAGGTGATGTACTTGGACTTCAGGGGGAGATTGTTGACTGAACTGAGCTGCTTTCAGAAACATCCTGCCAGCTGATCCACAAAACACCGCTGGTTTTTGCCTCAAAATGGAGAGCTCTCCTGGCCCACACCGGCTGTGGCTGTTAGGAAGTGCTCCAGAGGAGCTGGACGTGCAGGTGAAGAATTTGGGACACTCTGAGTGGAAATGAAGGCATTTCTGGATGTATGTTTACCCTTATTTATCACTTATTATTGATGTATCGATCCAAATCCAAGTCATCATGTATAAGGTTGTTGAAGGGGGGTTGTCCTTTTCACGTGGAGCCAGAGCTGAAACATGAGTATAAGATGTCCCAAGGACATCCCTTCTTGCTTTCACCACCCTAGACTTGACCTGACTCATGCCACTCTGTGAAACCACGTCTCTGTCCCTTCCCCATAGCCCTCCCTACAGGCTCCATGACCCTTCCGTATCCCCCAGACCACCTGCAGACACCAGGTGTAAGCCAGGAGGCTGCGACCTGCACTGGAGCACCCCACTGAGGAACTCGGTAACTCTGAAGCTGCAGCTTTTTTAAAGGACTGCACCTGCATGGGGCCTGATCCGGTACAGCCTGAGCCTGGATGAGGCTCCCAGCTGCTGTTCTCTCCGTGGATAAAGATACTGTCAGCTGGAACGATCTGCTTCCACATTTTGTATGGACATATTAAGTGCTTGGAAAAGCTCCAAGTGCTTCAAGTGAGACTCTGAAGCAAGATGTGACTACAAGGGAAAGCATGTTGTTAGGGCTGTTTTGTAGAAACAGAGCACCCTTTTCTCACATCTGGGTAGACACAATATTGATAATTATGGCGGTATGTTTAGATGGTCATTGATGGGTATGTTTATATGTTGTGTTTTATTGTTTATGTATAACTTCAGTTACTTCGAAAAATGTAGGAGTAAGTGTATTAGTAGCAGTCTGAGCAGTAAGAAGCATCTATAAAATCAAGGGGAGTCTCCATAGACATGAGCCATGTGTTCTAGGTGCGCAATAATTCCCTACTGTTCACTTACTACAAGGAACTGGGCGCTCCAACTAAAACTCTCAGGTGGCAGGTTTAAAGCAGAGGAAGAACTTTTTCCACAGTCAATAATTAAAACATAGAACTCCTTGCTACAAGATTTTGTTGATGCTGAAGCTCACATGAACCTGTTTCAGACAAATTGATTAAAAAAAATAAAAATCTTTGGGTTTAGAGCATAACACAGCATCTGATAACATCTTTAGTTGAAGAAGCTCCTAAGCAACAGGTTCCTGGAAGTATGGGAGTACGCTGTAGCGTGTCGCTGTACGTTTGCCCCGCTCTTCCTCAGGATGTGACAGGAACCAGGACGTGGGCGAGAGGAGCTTTGGCCTGACCAGCTTCTCAACCCTGGCGGTAAAGGCTCAGTGGAGTTATGTGACAGGGACGGAAAGGGAGAAATAAAGGTAGAGGGTTGGATGCCAATTTAGTTAGTGCTGGCATAAATCCAAGGATGCAGTGAAGCAGAGCACAGGAACCACAGTGCACTGGGTACCTGAAAGGGGCTGCAGCGCACCTCCCCGAGGGCTCTGCAGGCACCAGTATTGCACTTGCTGCTCAATAAGGCAATGCAGGCATACATTTTCACCCGGACACCTTCAAGATCTTACTCTGTCTGACCTGCCAAAGAAGAAACCCTGCTTAAGTGGAACCTGTTAGCTTCAGTAAGGACTCTCTTTGGGTACTTGACAACCAAAACCCCAGTCTTGAGGAGACTGGAGCAGATACTTGCCATGGCCTGGATTCACACATGCACCTCCCTGCACACGTGCTCGCTCACTCAGTGATCAGCTGCTTGACAGCTATCGGAGCGTTCACAGGGGCAGTTCTGCAAGTCTGGAGGGGTTCATAGAAACAAAGTCAGACTATACTGCATGTTAGGAAAGACATCAACAAATTCCTGTAAAAGTACACAGTCCTCCAAATCCACTGGTGTGTACCAAAGTGGCCAAATTTCCCTTACTGTCTCCTTGTTTCCCTGTTGTCTGCTGAATTTGGCCGATGAAGTGTTTTGATGCAAGGACAGTTGTTCTCCCTTTGCTTGCGCAGTACCTTACACCACAGGCTCTTGGTCCGTAGCTAGGGGCCATGGGCCAGAATTACCTTCCCAGAGCACATTGTGTACCAGGGACCCTTCCCCACGTTGGATTTGTGGGAAGCCTGCAGCCAGAGTATCTTTAAGCCCCATTGCAGGTTGAGGGTTGTGCGTGGCTCCCTAAATCTGATGGTTGTTTGTGAGAGTCCCCAGTCAGTCGTGGCTTTGTACAGGGAGCGTGCGAGTCCCGGTGTGGTGGCAGAATAGCAAGCAGCGTGTCACTGATGTCAGTGCTTGTTCCAGAGCATTTGTTTTGCGTTCTCCACTATTGTCACTATAGTTGTGACAATAACCAGAAGTGAGTGAAAGTAAGGATAATACATGTAATCTCCAGCCTCATCTGGACAACACTTAAGGACTTTCTCACTGTGCGAAGTTGTGCTCTCCCACTAATTATCCTGTAGCTTGGGGAGTGTATAAATGCTAACTACCTTTGGGTTGGAACTGGCATGTGGTAATGGATGAGTAGAGGCCAATTTCATATACAAGGAGGTGAGCGTTATGCAATTCAAAAGGGACATAGCTTTTCCTTTGAGTTTAATACGTGAGTTTTTTGCTTTGTGAGCGTCTGAACTTACTGATTCCTGATAAGGGTATATACTTTGTTTTAACAATACAACCAAAGCACAGAGGAACCCAACCTTCCTGACAGATAAGCACACACTAGGGTCTTGAGAGCCATGAGATTATGTGCTTTGGAGAGCTGAGGAGCTGCAGGAGCAGTTTTCCAGTAGAGATAACAGCTGCACATATTGTTGGGTTGGGCTGGGCTTGTCCACAGGGTGCAGTGTGATCCAGGCACCTTCACCTCAGCGACACCAGCTGGCGCCCGGTGGTGGTGTGGATTACCCAGCTGGTTGGTGCTGACTGTCTGATGTACCCATGGCATGGCAGTCTCATCTGAATTTGCTAAGAGGAACGTCACAAGACCTGCAGGTGACTTCTCAGGCCAAAGCCATCCACAGCACCCTCAATCAGATGAGTGGCATTGACCACTGAAGAGGCACCCTCAACCAGATGAGTGGCATCAACCAGTCGAGAGATTAATTTCCAGTCATAGCTAAGTGTTGGCTTTGTTCCATGAAGTTAAAAGTTGTACTGTCAGTTTGTTTGCTCTTCCTCCCCCGGATTCGGTATCCCTCTGATTTTGCAGCCAGCTGTGGGTTGTTTTTTATTTGGACCAGATCATGTCTTGGGGCAAAACTGACATCACTGCTGGGTGTTGTTAGGGAAATGAGGAGCAGGGAGGCGGGTGCAGGAAGTGCCTCCATTTCTCACCACTGAACTGGGAGGTGAACTCCACTTGCCAGACAGGTTGGTGGGGTCCGGCATGTGACACGGTTTCAAAGCAGCCCTTTGCCAACACCCTTCAGCTATGAGAGGCTCAGGAATCTTGTCAGGTGGAGAGCTGCTGATAAGTTAAGACTTGCATGCTATGTGGTGTGGGCTGCTCCAGTGCTCTCTTAGTGTTTGTTGGGGGATTTAGGTTGTTGGGTTGTTTTCTTTTAATCATCATTTTAAAGAGCAGTACTAGCAGGGCAGCGGGGATTCAGCATGTCTCTTGTAAATTCAGAATTGTGGATGTAAATAAATGAAGACTAACCATGCAGTTGTTGGTAGGTGGTAAAGCCCTTTGCTTTAAGCAGTACACAAGTTCTTACTCTGCTGAGTTGTAACATTTCCAGTTTGAAAGAGCGATCATTAAAATTGCAATGGTTATTTCATTTGTGAACTTTCCTTGCCAGCCCCCTTTTTTTCACATTTAGTATTGCTATGATGTTGCTTTGTGTCTCCCACACTTTACAGATTACCTTGCCATATACCTTACACAGCTATGTAACTCCCGGCTTTCACTTTTATCTAGTTGTTTTTGACCTTTGGAATTGGGTTGTGTAACCAGAGGTGCGAGTAACGTTTTTTTCCACTGAAGATGAGACACGTGTCGTATATAAAGACAGTGTCTTTAATGTCACTTTGTAGTTGCTAGTTCAACACGTCGCAAGATACTAAGCTGGTACTCGTAGATACTGTGAGCGGTTTATCTTGCAGAGAAGAGCACCACGTGAAGAGAGCCAGTGCCTGTTGCAGCGCTGTGAGCAGCAGCAAACACACCGCTCGCACCGGGGACGTTGAACCGTGGCCTGTCTCCTATTTCATGCTAAACAGGATAACAGAAGTATTCTTAGAAATGCAATGTTTCTAAACATATCAGAGGCATGTCCAGCACCTAAAAACAACAAAAAAAAAAGAATGTGTTTTTCAAGTTTTTATTTTGGCATGAATCCTGAATGTTCGTAGGAGTATCAACAGGCTCTGGAGATGGCTTGCTGTTGTGCTCTTATTTCGTTAGACCTGGCCTTCCTTTTGAGGTCAGACTTTAGTTTCTGAAAAGAGTATAATTTAAAGCTATTTGTAGCGCTTCGTGATCACCTGTAACTACTAACGAAAAAGATCGGGCAGCAGAGAAATAAACACGTATCTGCTGCAGCTGCGGCCGCTCTTCTGAGGGCAGTGAGAGGAGAGGCCCGGGCGCCATAGTGAGGTGCCCGCTCGGCAGCGTGAGGCTGTACAGGCCGAAGCTGGCAGCACAGCAGGCTCCGCATCCCGGTGTTTAAAGTTTACTTTGCTGTTTGTCTTAAGTGGGGTCAGTGTTGTAGTGAATAATTTATAGGCAGCATGAATGAGCTCATTAGTCACCTTTTCAGAGCTTAAATGAGTTTTGCGGTTGTCATTACACGGGCCTTCTGTTCAGTGGCACAGCGAGATGGCAGCTTGGTGGTTGGCTGCGCGGTCGCAGGACAGCCCGTCTCCTGTCACGGCCGGGCTGGCTTTTGTGCTCTGCCGAAACCCCCCTTCTGCTGCCCAGTGCTGGCCCTGTAGCCTTCAGGGCCTTCTTTGGTGACAGCCTCTGCTTTGGGGGTTATATGTGACATTTGGTTTGACACTGTTCTGTTTTCCTGTTCTACTTCTTTTTTCCTTTATGGAAAAAAGCACTGAAATTATTGGACCGATGATAGGAGGAATAAGTGAAACCCAACACATGCATACAAACAATAAAAATGACTTTTCTCCTCTAACATGCTTCAAAACATGTTATGGCCATTGCATTCTTCGTCTCTGGTCCTCGAAATGCTTGTGGAAGTGCTGCACTGCGCTGGGACTGCCTGAACCTTAGAAGTAACCATAACTATCCCTGTTTACAGGGCCGGGGATTTAAAGAAACAAAATCCCCAGCATTATTTGCTACTGCTTTGGCTATCCAGGCCCGTTTATCCTCATGGTTGTGCAAAACCTGTGGAATGAGAAATTTGTCTGCAAAAAATCTGCGAGGCGTCAGACGTGCCGTATCTAGTGGCTCACTACCTCTGCTAGCTGACATTACTTGTTGCCAAAAAGACCGGAGCAGTGCTGAGGGACCCAGTATGTTAAGGACCCAGTGCTACGTCAGCCCACACCATAATGATCCCTTGTCACTGGGGAGCAGCCAAAAGCTGCTTGCAGGGAAGCCCACCTAACCGAACATCAATGCTGCGGCCAGGGAGTGGTTCTCTTGCCATTGCTGGAAACAGAAATTTCTGTTGAGATGTGGGTGATTTAGGTTGTTTTTAGTTTTTTTGTTTGTTTGTTTGTTTGTTTTGTCTGTTTGCTTGTTAATTTTTTGTTTCTTTTTTGTTTATTTGATCATTTGTTTCTTTTTTCATTCCTTCCACTGCAATCTTTCATTGCTTTCTGTTCTGCTCCCTGATGTGTTTGGTGCACTGGTATATAGCATTGCAAACACATCAAGGATAGAGGTCTGCTTAATAATTTTATGTCACTTTGCTTGTTTACCCAACCTGCATCCTCATAGCAGCGCTTGGCAGGCACAACTGTAGGTCATCCTTGCTTGTACTTCAGCACGGCATCACCTAATAGAGGCTATCTCCATGTTGATGCAGTCTGGGAATCTGGACCTGCATCTCACAGGATTTCCTCTGGGAACGGTGTTCAAGAAATGTACAGGAAGAGTAGTGCTGAGTGGTGAGCAGAGGAAAGCACTCTGGAATATCCTGTTGTACAATGAGCTGGAAATCAAGCTGGGAATCAATGCAGTCATGGCTAGGAAATCCACCCAGTGCAAGCAAATGGTCAGAGGAGAGTAATCACCTCCTAGCTTACAACATCAGTGATAGCAAACTGAGTTTAATGTCAGTTCATGAGGTCCTCAATTTGTGAGTTGTGAACACAAACTTCACGATCAGTGAAGTTGATGGAACTTCATTTTGCATGTATAGGTACACAAAAAAAAGGACAAAATCCTGAAGTCTTTGATGAAATTAACAGCTTGTATTCAGAAAAAATGAGGCAGGACTCAAGATGTCCAGAAATAATTCTGTCTCAGTTTCAGAAATTCTGTTGGCAATACAATTTAGAGACTTCATAAAAGAACTTAGTCCTCCATTATAGTTCCCCCCCCAGATTGTGATCTTTACTTCTATGCAATGTTGGCTGCTGCTTTTCTTCCACCTTGCTTTTAAGAATAAAAATTCAGTTGATTTCTGGTTTTGCTGATTACTTGTATGTTTGACTTTAGCTGCCAAGTGGTAAATACTGATGTTGAGATAACTCCAGGCCAAATTTTGCTGCATTACACCTGTGCAGCAGATAGCAGAGTCTGTGCAATGAATCCCAGAAAACAGCTCTTTATTTTAGTTCTTTTTTTTTTTTCAGCCTCTGCAAACACCACAATAATAGAAGTACTGTCTTATATTGCAGTTAATTTACCAGCTATGTTAGATGTGATTTCAGAGCACTATAGCCATTGCAGCTGATGACTCCAGTTAGTTATGTTTATCCCAGCAACATTTTGGTTCCCGCTGGCTGGGCTACTAAAATAAGCCGCACTGGCAGGAGCTTGCCTTTACCAGTAAAAGCTAGGTTTACGCTTGGGATCCTTGTGTGTTGGTGTAATTACACTGGTAAAGCATCTCTCATATGGACCTGTTTTAATAAATGTGTGTAGGACAAACTAGCATGCATGATATTCTCCTCCCACTGCACTCATGTACAGAAACACACTTGCTGGTAGCTTGTCAGCTGTATATAATGTTAGTGCTAAGCATACTCATTTTCTCAGAAGCTGCAAGCAAGTGTTACTACAATAACGTCGTAAATGTGCATACATTATAAAGGAACTATTTCATAAAAGCTCTGCATTTTATAATAAAGTCAGTGTATTTCAGACTGTGAAGCAGAAATGCTGTAGATATTTTTGTTTCCTCTCACTTCTGACGAAGCTCCATTTCGGTGCGCCTTTTCTCACTGATTCACTTCTGTTTCTGTTGGATTTCTCCAGCTGGGGCAAATGAGAACTAGAGGGATAATTAAATGAAAGGTTGGGAAATGCCTTCTAAATCTGATTCCGCATGTCTCAAGTGAATAAGCAAAAGATAGATCTCCTCTCAGGAAGCTGGAGTAAGCTTGGTCTCCATTGTGTGTGCAGCTTGCATCCTTAGCTAGTGCTTGAAGCGGGAGAAGCCAGGGGACACGGGGCACGGAGGCAGGGTGCAGCTGCACTGGAGCGGGCAGGCAGTTAGCTCTCCTACCTCTGCAGGGGGCAGTGACTTCATGTGGGAATTCGGATACAGCTGTTTCTCTGCCCCAGAAGTGGGCATGGTGCAAACAACAAAACCAGGTTGGTCTGCCGCGGTCAAAAATAACAAAGTGTTGATACTGCGGGATCAGGATCTCTGTATGAGACTACTCATTGGTATGCCATCGGTGAGAGTTTCGAGTGTCTGCTCCTGGAACGAGGGGACCCAGTTACAGCTGGGGCAGATGGAGGCATTAACATGTATTTGAATGGCGGGCGGCGAACAACAAAAGGCAATGCTGGGCAGTGCTGGTGGCGTGAAGGAAGGGTCCAAGGCTGCAGAATGGTAACTGGAGAAGGGCGCTGGTAATGGGAATTGTGAAAGAGGAAACAAGCAAACACGTATTGTATTCATGATTTAGTTTTTAATGGTGCCTGAAGGTGTTCAGCAGCTCCCTGCAAGATTAAATCCATTGCCTCAGAGATAACAGAAACTTAGAAGTGGCAAGACTGATAGGGGAAGCCAGCATGGAGGAAGAATGGGAACAAATGAGATGGTCAGCAGATGATGTTATGACTCTGAGAGGTCCCAGTACAAGAGGCTGATCGCAGCGGTCACAGGGAATACAGGGCAGCAGCCCTGTCCGCTTGTCTTTGCTAGGTACATGCGCATCAGGGGCCTTTCAGAATTGGGTGTTTTTTGGGCACAGCTCTACATCCAATTACAAATCCAAATGAACAATTAGCAAACTTGCAGCAGACCTTAGGTAAGAAACTTGACTGTGATGTAGAGAGAATAAACACTGACAGGGATGCCAGTCAGTGAGGACGTTACAGTTGGAGATCAGGTCGGGAACGGGGGCTTAAGGATGAGCGTAGGAAGTGCAGGTCTATTGAATGGTGAGATTGGTGGGGTCAGATGGCAGGAGATGGAAATATTTAGCGAGGTCACGTGGCATGGTTGGAATGGTAGCAAAGGAAGGTGTTCGCAGCTGAGATGGAGAATGGAGGCGGGTAGCTGAGCTTCGGAGGGTTGCTAAAGAGCCTGTGACCCTTGCTGTGCTCATTTTGCAACGTTTGCTTCTAGGGGGTTATCAGGGATTCCAATCTAGAGGAGGATAAGAGATGAAGGAGTGCAGGGAGATGGGTGGAAATCCTCATTAAATAAGATACCGAAACATCTGCGGTTGGTATTCTGAAATCTGAGTGGAAAGATTAGGCTGTTGCATATTAGCCCACAGGGCTAAAGTGCAGCTCTGCACTGTTGGTACTTCTCATCAGCCTTTAGTGCTGCATATGCTTTGGTCTTGATGTACAAATAGTTTTCATCTTTCAGTGTTGCCAATCTTTTGCGAAACGAGTTCGTGTTATTCCTAGCTCACAAATGGAGGCATCAACACCCAAGTAAATTTGGTGGCTTGCCTAAGACTCCGGTGAGTTACTCGATGGCCGTATATTGGATGTGCTGATGCTGCTAGTTTCTAAGCCAACTGCACGGCTTGGAGAGGGCGGCAGGCCCTCTTAAGTTAGTTAACCATTCCATTAACAAGTCAGGAGAAGCTGGGGGACACCCTCATCCCAAGAGGCAAGGTATCAGAGTTGTCTCACTGGAGGAGCCAGCCAGCAGCTCCTTGCTGCTGAGCTCAGGGTGAGGGGGAGGCAGCAGGAGGCACCCACGCCGCTGCCTCCCGCAGGGTGCCTCAGCCCGTAGCCCCGTGCCAGCCCTCTGGCTGGGGGTGCAGGATCTGTCCCCCTGCTCCCTGAGGCCTCTCGGTCCCCAGCTGCGGACCTCTGTGCTGGCTTTTCTGTGTGCTCGTCAAATGCCTCACGTTGGTGCTTCGCTGTAATCTGTACTGTGTGTGCTGGGGAAGTTCCTCCCTGCCACGGGGAGGGAGTAAAACCGACCTTGTTCTCCCAGTACTAACGGGGAATCTTTCCCCTAATTCTGAGCAGACCTGTGCTGTGTACCTGAATAGGATACACACAGAGTAAGGCACTACTCAAGGTGCAATATTGTCTATATACCACCCTGTGGCTCGCCAGGCTTCCCCCTTCTCACTTCAGGAATACTTCTCATTAGCTGGATTCTCCAAATACTAAGACACTTGACTTTTACAAGTGAAGATAAATGTGATAAATCTCCTCGCTGGCTGGCAAAGAGACGTGTTGATTCACAAAGAGAAACGTCTGAAGCATTTGGAGTAAACTTAGGTGGGTGGAGTTATGACTTGCTAATTTAGTTTGGGTTTGGAACAAAATGGCCATGAGATAAGAACTGTGTAAACTAATGGTCTGCTGACTGGTTTAGTGCTGGAAGCAGCACGGTCACAGGGCACGGCTACCAGCGGTAACAGCGCAGTTCTGCTGCCTGACAGGTACTGTCCTCGCCCTGAAATCCAGCTGCTGGCGTGTCTTTTTGAAAAATGCAAGAATGTGAAATAGCAGTTCACTGGGTAGGGGAGGGAAAGCTATCGGCAAAAGGAGGTCTTAGCGAGTTATGACAGGAATTTCTTGTTTGAGAGAATAAGCGAAACACTTCTCAGCCCTGCACTTTGAGAACTAAGTCGTTGCTACTCTCCTGCCTAAAAATGAGAATTTGGCAGATGTTGTAGAGATTAGAAAAGGTAACCGATGCCTCAGAAAATGGCTAAATACGGGCACAGAAACGTGGTACAATATAGTGGTGATCCTTCTTAAGCAGGATAATATTGACTGTGTGAGCCAGGAGAGAATTCCTGCAAGGTCTTGAGACAGCTGTCCTAACTTTTCTAAATAAAATTGCTAAAATACTTTTCTTCTTGGCTTAGGGATAATTTCTGTGTCCAGGGCTCTACCAACATTCCTGTATTTCTAACACGTATTATGTTGCTTACAGATTCCTGCAGCAGACCTTTTCTATACTGAAGGCAAACTAATTTTGGAAGTACGCTAAAGGTGCAAGCCTTGCTTACTCAGAGTAGAAAATCCTGGACTGAGCCACAGAACAATTTCGTGTACTTGTTTCGAAGGCAGACAGCTATACCTTGATTCTGTGCTGTGGAGCACAGAAGCTACCCAAGATCAAACACTTTGCACATAGGAGGAGATCCCATTTAACCGGAGCTGTCTAGACTGGGCAACTTCTTTCTGGTGTTTAAATCAAGTTAGCTCACTCCAATTAATCTAACTCAACTGATGGTGACGGTCTTCTTATTTTTTTAATTAAGTCAATACCAGCTATGTCAAGATACGTTAACGGGGGAGAAAAGGCACCATTCTTCCTAACTGAGGTCAGGCCTGATTTCAAAGGACGTTTCCTTAGGCTAGGGGCCAGCCGTTGGGTCGTTTTATCTGGGAAGCCACCGCGGCTTCCCCCGCACGGTCCCGCAGCAGAGGCGCCGCGCCGGGTGTCACAGCAGCGGGCAGCCCCTGCCGCCAGCCGCCGCCGTCCCGGGGCGGGCGGCCCCTGCGGTGCCCAGCGGTGCCCAGCGGTGCCCAGCGGTGCGGGGAGGCGGCGCAGCTCGCGGGTGCTGCGGGGGGATCGCCCCTCTGGTGCCGGGGGTGCCGTGCGCCCGGGCCCGGCCCCGAGGAGCGCCGCCGCCCTCCCCCCCCCGCCGGCGGCCCTCCCTCCCTGCCTCCCTCCCTCGGCTCTCCCGCCCGGGCTGGCCCAGCCCACGTTTTCCCTCTCTCCCCTCCCTCCCCTGGTCATGTGTCGCCTTTTTTTGTTTGCGGTGGAAACAATTTCTCGCTCTCCGGCTCGCACCCAGGCGGACCCGCTGCGGGGCGGCCCCGCGGCCCGGGCCCCGATGCTGCCGGCGGCGCCCCCTGCGCCGGGACCCCCGCGGCACCCCCGGGGCTCGGGCTGAGGCGGCGGGCGGCGGGGGGGGGGGGGGGGGGGGCGCGGGGCCGGGGCCGCTGCCAGCCGCCGAGGGGCCGCGCCGAGGCCGCCCCCCGCCAGGTGAGTCCCAGCCCCCGCCGCCAGCGGGGATCGCGCGCGGCACCGGCGGGGCCGGGAGGGGACGGAGGAGACCGGGGGGGTCCGGCCCGGCCGTGCCCCGCCGCAACTTGGCCGGGAGTTGCCGCGGGGGGTGCGGGGCCGGGCGGGGGGGGGGGGGTGAGGCCGGAGCCCGGAGCGCGGCCGGGAGCGGCGCCGCGGGCCCGGCGCTGCCGCTGACATCTGGGCGGCAGCGGCGGGGTGCGCGCCGCCGGCCGCCCCCGGCCGCCCCGGGCACCGCCGGTCTCCTAGCAACCGCGCCGATTGGCAGCGCCGCTGGCCAATGGGCGCGCGGCCCCCCTCCGCCGCCCCGGCCGCGCGGCGAGTACGGAGGGAGCGGGGCGGGGGCGCCGGTACCGCCCCCCCGCCCCCCCCCCGTGGGCTGTGCCGGCCCGGCCCGGCCGCGCTGCGGGAGCCCCGCGCCCCCCTGCCCGCTCCACGCCCGGAGCCCGGCCGCGGGTCACCGGCCCCGTGTGGCCGCCGCGCCTTTGTCTGGCGGCGGGCAGCGGCCGAACCCCTCCCCGCGGCCGTGCCCCCCTCCCACGGCCCGCCCCCCTCCCCCCGGGCCGGCAGCACCGCGCCGAGCCCCGGCAGCGCCGCGGGGTGAGGGCCCGGCGGGGCGGGCCGCAGAGCGCCCGGTGCCCGGGGAGCAGCCGCGTGTCGCCATGGCAACAGCGCCATTAAGGGAGCGCTGGCAGCCGCCCGGCTCCCGGGACGCAACTTGCCGCGGGAGGCAAACTTGGGCCGGCGGCAGCGCCCCGCGCCCGGCTCCTGCCCGGGGAGCCTGGCCCCGTGCTGCCCGTGGCCCGCCCCGGGCCTTTTCCCCTTCCACACGCCCGTTCGTCCGAGCCCGCAAACGCTCGGGCACCTCGGTGACCGTGAGCGCTGTCGGGCTTCCTGCGTGGCGGCCCCGTGCGCTGTAACTCTGAGCAGCGGCTGCAGCTGTTGGGCGCGTGTGGAGCCGTCCCTTTGCGTGGCTGCCCCTCCGCAACACCTAAAATAACCCCAGCTGCTCGCCGCCAGCGTGGCTGGCCTCCCTTTTTTCCTCCGTGCACTTCATCCCCTGGTCTTTTGGCCCGTCGCTTGCAGTGCCGAGTGCCCACGTGACGTGTAAATGTGTCTCCGGCGGCCCCCCAGCACAGGGAACCTCCGCTCTCGGCGTTTGTGCAGGAGGCTGCCTGTTCTTCAAGTACGCTGCTAACCCTTACCAGTTTTATTTTGCTTCTGCTCGCCTCTCCAGACCTAAACGCTGGCAGTTTTACTGTACGGGAAAGCCGAGGGAGTCTGTCTCTGCTTTTGCAGAGCTGTTTCGCTCCTGCCTGCTTCTGCCGAGTGCTCACACAGCTTCCTTCACCCACCGTCCGAATCACCCAGGGCCCCCTGAGCCCCCCGGCTCGCCCCTATCCCCGGGGACCTGCTGAGCGCTCCCCTCTCCCCGTCCCGCCTCTCCCAGGCCGCGGCTGAGGATCGCAGCGTGCCTCCCTCCCGACTCTATTTTCTGCCATGTTTGAGAGACAGCTCAGCTTGTGTTAGAGCTGTCTCTGTTTACATACATTTTTAAAGTGCTCTATTCCTCTGGCGCTTGTTTCCCCGTGTCTTGGCCCCGCTCCCAAAACTACTGTGCGTTGCTTGCCTTCTTCCCTGCTCTCACCCGTTCTGTTTTGGGAGCTCTGCTGTAATTTTGGAGTTCTGTTGCAATGGTGACTGTAGTTGGGTCGGATGCTTGTCTGCCTGAGCCCTCAGCCAGAGCGCCTTTACTCACAATACTGTTGTATTGTCCTCAAAAGTGAAACAGCTGAACTTAATCTGAAGCAACTGCCGTAAGCCCCCCCTTCTTTTTCTTTTTTTTCTTTTTTTAAAGTTTACGTGCCTATTAAAGTGATACGTTCAGAGTACTCGATGATTTGATACACGTATTCATCATTAAAGGAATGTGCCTTTAGGATTTCCTGTGTGGGGTGTCAGGTACACGCAGCACTGAGGCATATCAAGATTATCATCTTACTCTGTTCACTGAAATTTCTTTCCTTTTCCTGACTTTAGATTATTTTACTCAGCGTTTGGGGATGCCTGTTTATGTGAGTCTGTCATTTTTAATACAGATCGCAAAAGGCCAAGTGACTGGTTGGGGAAAAGCTGTCAAAATGTTATGCAGTATCTTCTTATGAGCTAACTTTTTTCTCTGTTTCTTTCTCCCCTTGCGTTGGATTCACTCTCCTAGGAGTCTCTGCCTAAATGGGTCCAGTCATGCCGCCCAGTAAGAAGCCAGAGGGCTCAGGAATTAGCGTGCCCAGCGGACTGAGCCAACGTTACCAAGATAGTGATTTATCAAAGGCACTTCACGATGACGAGGACCTAGATTTCTCTTTGCCTGCCATCAGATTAGATAAAGGGGCCATGGAAGATGAAGAACTAACTAATTTGAACTGGTTACACGAGAGCAAGAACTTGCTGAAAAGCTTTGGGGACTCGGTCTTAAGAAGCGTTAGCCCCGTTCAGGACATCGGTGATGACACGCCTCCGTCTCCTGCCCACTCTGACATGCCCTACGATGCCAAGCAGAACCCCAACTGCAAACCTCCTTACTCCTTTAGCTGCCTCATATTTATGGCCATCGAGGACTCGCCAACCAAACGACTGCCTGTAAAGGATATATACAACTGGATCTTAGAACACTTTCCATATTTTGCAAACGCGCCCACTGGATGGAAAAATTCTGTGAGACATAATCTATCCTTGAATAAGTGTTTTAAGAAAGTGGACAAAGACAGAAGTCAGGTAAGTTCAGAACTGTGGAAACCTGTCTGGCTCTGATAAAATTCACCTGCTAGTCCTAAAATAAATTCGTAATAGTAAAATGCAGAATACG
This sequence comes from Cygnus olor, assembly GCF_009769625.2. Lineage (NCBI taxonomy): Eukaryota > Metazoa > Chordata > Aves > Anseriformes > Anatidae > Cygnus > Cygnus olor. The sequence continues at coordinate 18,194,260 of NC_049173.1, forward strand.
CAATGCTGTCCCTGGTAACGTAGTTCATTAAATTCAGAGAGCCAACATTTCTTTAGCATGGCTCATTCTGATTTTATTAAATTCATTGTCTAGACATCTGTAAGAAAGTACTCGGTGTGTGTGTTTTTTCTTTTCCCCCCAGCTGGTGTCTTCATGCATAGTGGTTAAATATTGTTTTTAGTTACCATGCTGTGGTAATGGTTTCCAGCTATACTAGATGAATGTAATCATGTTATAAATAGGCTGCTTGCTGTTCTTGGCTTATACAAATGTATAGTGAAAGGGTATGCCTTATGTAAGAGTCCATCTCTTTTTTTACTGCTCTGTGTTGTAATCAGAAAAAAACTTTTTTTATTTTTTTTAAACCAAGCAGAAGTAGTTCTGAATTTTAGTGATGAAGCTTTAGTCTGTTTCAGGCAGGTTTTAGAGAAACTCTTCAAACAGAGGAGATAGGTCTGGCATCGCAGGTGAAAGTTACCAAAAATTCGGTTGTTCTCTCTCTGGACGTTTGCAGCTTCTGGGAACAGTGCAGTGGCAGAAGTCTGGGGAACAGATTTTTTGCTTTCGGGTCTCTGTAGTTGCTGTCTGGTTTCACTGCTGGATCCTCAACTGCATCTGCAGGAGGAGGCTGTGTGTGAGGGAATGGGGAAACGAGCCGAGCGGCGGAGGCAGTGCTTTGCATAACCTTCTATTGCATAAATCTGACTGGGAGCAGATACCGTTTTCGGAAGGGGACGGCCTCCAGAAGCAGTGGTCTGGGTGAACCTTTGGCCAAGTACGAGTATTCCGATAAAAACCCCAGCTTGCAGATTAATTTCACAGTCCTTCTCACAGGTTGGCGGAATAAATAGCAGGTAAAATCACACTGCTGACAGTCTGTCTCTGCAGTTGGCTGAAGATCAGAAAGTGAAGGCTTTCTGCTGGCAGAAATAATAGATGCACTCTGCTTTTGTATTTCGGTTAAGTAAATGCTGTGATTGTCTCGTCACTGGCTACCCTGAAGCTAGACTTCTGTTGGTGGTGCTGTTCTCCCTATTTTGGGTGCGATTTAACTTTAAATGCCCTGGAATAGAAGCTTTCTTCTTCTAAAGGAAGAATCTTACATTACCCTAAGCTAACAGCTTTCCATTTTAGGTTAATTAACTTTCTTTTCTCAGCAGTTTTGCCATTTTAAATGATTGACTTTATTTATTTTTAATGTCGTTCCCTGAAATCCACTGTCCACATATTGGAGATGACACACTGTACGTTGGTATTTTTACAAATTAGTTGCTGTGAACGATTGTGTATGAGATTAAAAAACTTGTGGCTGGACTGGATCTTGTTTCATGCAAACCAGTCTTAAATTCTTGTTTGGAAGTGCGACTGTAATAATAAGTGCCACACCAGGCTTTTATGACCCTGCCCCAGATCATAAGAAGCCTTAACACAATACTCTTAAAAAAAACCCAAAATATTGTAACTGGCAAGGCGTATGCTTAGCATTGCCGTTTGTTCTATCCCTCTTCCTCTGTTTACAAGTTGACTATTTAGATTACAGCTTCCTTCCTATGAGGAACTTGTCTTCATGTATATCTGTCAAATATCCGGAAGCCTTCCGAGATCATATGAACAATACCACGAAGCACTTCTCCACGGGGAAGTGGAGGAGCACAATGCATGACTAGTCACCTACGTCGCGAATCCACAATTAGATCCATGGTTACCTAGCGAGACGATAAGGTGTGGTGGGAGTCCTTGCCTATAGCAGTAACAAGGTGGGGTTTGTGCTTCCCTGGAAAAGCCCAGGTTATGAGAGGGAATTTCTTCCATCTTTTTCTGCTCCTGAGCCCTTAATAACTACTTGGTCACCCTGCTGGTTGGCAGCATTAAGGTAATTGAGATGAAAATCTGAAAGTTAAAAAGCACAGACTCGGGCCATTTAAATGCTCTGCTGCTTTTATCTCGTGTCCTGGCCGAGGGACGGCCGGCAGAGACCCGGGCGCAGAGCTGGCGCTCGGTCAGGATTGCTGAATCAGGTGCCTGACAGCTAATTGTGGACTTGGAAAGCAGTAAACTTCAACTGCTGGCGTTGAAATATGTTCATGTGCGTGCCTGCACCCTGAGGTTTGATTCGAGTGCCTTACAGCAAGCATCTCCCGTGTTCAGAAGGTGGCTTGTAAATCTGAGTGGGGTCCCTGGGACCTGGGGGGAAGGGGCGACCCCGTTACAAGGAACCATTTCATGCTGCTTCTCCCAGTTTGCAGCCAGGTTCTGCAGACGGCAGGCTCGGAGTCTGCCTATCCTTCTGCTTTTATGTGGGGGTAAAGAGCGTTTAGCACACGGCGTGCTCTGAAACGCCAACAAGCGAGGCTCTGAAACGTGCGGGATGGGGGGAAGGAGTCGATCGGTGCTGGGAATTGCAGGCATTTGCTAGTTGATGTGTGTTGACACATTGTGAAAAGCTAGAAGCTTTTCCTCTCATAGTTGTGCTTTCCAGTGTTTGTTTGCGTAGCCTTTCAGTAATCGTTTTTCTAAAAAAAGTTCTGCTGAACACTTAATTCTTTCTCGAATTCCCTGCGCCTGGTAGTTTTCTCAGTCTTGGGCTCCCCTGATTTATATTCATGGGGCTAAATATCTATTTAATACATGCAGCTTTTCCTGCGTGCGTACGAATGCTTGCATTTCCCGGCCTGAGATCCTTGTCACGGAAAGAAGGGCTCGCAGGCCGCATCGCTCCGCCTGCCTCTTCTGGTGCTCTTGGGCCCGATGCTGGGAAAGGACGTCCCCCCAGGCCTGTGGACGTCCCCCCAGGCCTGTGGACGTCCCCCACGTTTATGGGGGCACCACCACCATCCCTTCGGCAGCGGAGCTGTGGGGCTCACCTGGCAGGGCGGCTGCGCGCGGGGCTCGGCCACGAGGCCGACCTCAGGGTGCAGACGGGCAGAAGGGCCGGAGAGGGGAAAATGCTGAGCCCTCGCCTGTGCACACCTCTTTGCCTTGAGCTCAGCGGTCTAATAGCAGTTGGCCAGGGTGTGAAGTGTCACGCGATGGGGAGCAGAAGCGGGGTTCCCCGCCTTTGTTTGTCCTGCCGGACGTGTGAGCCCAGCCATTCAGAGTAATCCCTTTGTGAGCGCAGGGATCTGAATGTCCTCTAGCGTACGTCCCATTTAGTACAGCCCGCTAGCCCATGACTTCCCTGACTTCCCTACCATCTGGTCCTTGGCTATGGAGAGGAATTTTTCTTGTATATGTGTCTCCACAGCAACGAGTTTGCAGTTGATATGGAAAGTAAGCAGTTGCCCTAGCAACAGAGTTACTGATGTGGCAGCTCCTCTGCTCGCAGGGAAAGGGCTCAGCTAGTTCAGACGCATTATGTAGGTTTGCTGTAATTATAGCTGCGCCCACTAGTGCTGCTGGAGCTAAGGGTCTGCTGAAAAATTTTGTTAAAGCCCCATTTTTATTTTTTTTTCCCCCCCTTGAAGGTTTGTGTTAGCCGCGTAGGGATTCCCGCTTTGAACAAAGGCGGGTGAGGGTGTGTTTTCAGGGCATGCGATCCGTCTGTGCCTTCTGTGAACGCAAACTTTCTCAATCGTTACTGTGAAAGGAGGGGAAGGGACAGCGCTGGCTTCTCTGCGATCTGTTTTGTCACAGCAGCACCCAGTTGCAGAAGCTGAGGCTCTCGCCCCATGCTCCTTACACCCCTCCTCGCAGCGGGCTCCTCTTTGTGAGCGCCCTGTGCTGTCCGAGGCAGGGAAACACGCATGTGCCCCCGGCCGCGTGCACGCCGAAGAAATTCAAGACTCTTAAAGGTTTGTTTGGCACTCGTGCTGAGGGACGTCTCAAGAAAAATGTAATGAGGGTAAGGGATATGTTTATGGGGACGGGAGAAGAAAATTCTCCTCGCTTGATGTAGGAGTTATTCTTAGAAGTCCGTGGACCATAACTGGGTCATGGAGATCCAGCCAGGCTCCTCCTCCGTCTGGAGCGGGCTCTGAGGTCTGAGGGCTCCTGAGTGGTTGTAGGGCTCCGAGGGAGCCGGCCTCCAAACTGTCCCCGGCTCACGCACACCTTTCCTACACGCCGCGCCGCACCATGGCTGGGTGTGCGGTGAGAGCTGCGGGGGACTTCCCAGTAAGGAGTCCCTCCTGCGAGCATCTTTCCTCCAAGGTGGTAACGGCCGGGCTTTTGACAGGTAAAGCCCTGCAGAAAGAAAAGAGCCAGCTGGAGCAAGAGGTGAATGAGCCTGGTTGTTCTTTATTGAGATCTCTTAATCCAATCTGCATATACACAACGGTGATGGTCTCCTCCCTCTTCTAACCTTATTCAGGAAGATCTCCTGTGAGAGCTGCGTGGCACGCTGGGGATAGAAATGATCTCCTCCAGTTCTGATATTGTCACCTGCACTGACCCAAATAGCGCAAATGTCAGAATTTCACTAGGTTTGTAACATCTGGTGGAGCTAAAGTGTTAAAGAAAATCCTCAGACTCACGTCAAGGACTTAAGATGATGTTGGCTCCATTAGTAAAATAATGTCCTGAATAAACTGATCCAGCTGTTAATTTCCCAAATTGCTAAAAGGAAATGTGTTTTTCTAAGTCTTGTTGAACTTGACGTCCATTTTCTTTTACCTCGGTCTGTCGTATTAAAAAGCTATCTAGTTCTCAGAAATTTTCTCCTCAAATTGGTTTTTGAAGAAATGAGGGTCGTTTCCTTCCAGAGAAGTCACAGCGGTCTCTAGAACCTTCCCCTAATACGGGATTTCCAGATATCACACAATTCGTGGAGAGCTTTTTTTGAACCCTTTCAGTTTTGGTTTTGAAGTGCAAAACCAAGAAATCATACAGAACATGTAAATAATAGATTTCCTAAGCTCTGCACGGAAATAATATTCTTCCATTTGACTGGATTCCAGCTGGTTGACTTTACACCGTAGCTCACTCTTTGCAGTAGTGACTGGGTGTGTGAACCGGTTTGGAGCTGTGCAGTGCATCATCGGTTCTCCTCCCAATGATGGTGAAGAGCTGGCAGTACCGGAGAGTCCTCTGAACCTGGATCTCGGGTGGTTGCCGTACCTTGCTCGCGGGGAAGAGCTCTGTGATGGCTAACCACGTCGGCAGGCTCTGGCCTCCCAGAGCAGACTGGTTGCTTAGGCTAAATAAACTGGAGTAACTGGCCGCGTGTGTGCTCCTCACCCTTTGCTAACACGATAAGAAGCGTGGTAAGCAGCGCTGCCATTTCTCGCCGCGGTCGCTCCTCCCTTGCTGGTGGCTGTTTGCTCCAGCACCTTGCTGACACACGCACTTTGCGTTCCAGTGGCAAACCGTGGATCTGCTCTTAGATCTTCTCCCCTCTTTTTTAATTCTTGAGTTGCTTTTCAGCCTGATTCCCTGGCTCAGGCCACAGCACAGTCCAGCTGACAGCCCACAGGTGACAGGATGGATGGGGAATGCCCACGGTTGGGTTGCCCGAGAGGCAGTGCCAGAGGGGAGAGACCTGCTGGAGGCTGGAGCACCAGACGCTACCCCCAGGTACAGCTGGGATGAAAGGAGAGAAGTTCAAATACAGTTGGAGGCTTTCTTCTGCTGAAGAAGTTGGCTTTTGGTTTTCTCCGGGAGCAGGACTGTGCTCTTTGTTGCTCGAGGGGCCTGTGCTTAGCAGCTCTTCGGGGTGCTTTATGGCTGGTTACCCTGATCAAAGCCTGGGCTGCCAGCACAGGCACAGCCCCTCCCGGGCCCGGCCACCTTCCCTCTGCTGGGGCATTAAATGGCCCCAGGGCTGCCTTGCAAGCCCCTCTCCAGCTCTTACCAGCACGTGTCACTGCACGGCGAGCTGGCTGAAAACTTTATTTTCAGTTGGGTTATTTTTCAGTGGGCTAATTTAGTTGGGTTCATTTTCAGCTCCCTGCTTAGCTCATGGCCATCGTGGTCAGGCGGGTGCCAGCGGCAGCACGGGTCTTGGGCTGAAAATGGTCCTAAGAAAACTGCAGTGCGGAGCGTGGGCACACACGCATGGATGTTTTCTCACCTTTGTAAGGTTTGTTCGTTTCTTTTGCCCAAAGGCCTTAATACGAGCAGCAGAGGTGGCTCTGAGGGGAGCTGTGCTGGGGATGCTCCGAAGAGCAGTTAGGGAAGGGGACGGCTAAGGAGAGGCGCGTTACGTGTCGCTAACGAAGGCTGCTCCGTGGGGAATTAGAGGAGACCTGCGGATCTGGGAGGTTTGCTCGTTCTGCCCAGCATTCGCTGCTTTTGTCTCGCGCTTCAGTTCTTCACCAACACATCAAAGCATCCGTTTTAATTACAAAACGCGTGTCCTTTAGACTTCCTCCTTCCTTTCCTCAAGGGGAAGCGAAGCCTTTTACGTTGGCTGAAACCGAGCAGCGAGTCGTGCTGCGCGCCGTCGCTTCCTGGGCAAGGACCTCTTGACAAAGCGCTCAGAGGCCCGGCCGTAACTGAGCGGCAGTCGCAGAGACCCTTCTGGCAGCCGGGAGTAGCCTCTGAGCTGCCGAAGGACCTGCCTCACCTCGCCGCGGTGCCACACAGATGCTGCGCACCGCTCGCTGACCCAGGCAGCCGGGATCGCAGCAAACCGCTGTGGCAGCTCCGCGTTCCTCGTCACGTTACTCAGACGTCTGGCCCGCTGGGGTCTGCGGAGCGGCCTCTGGCTGCTCGTACCTGCTCCTCCCGGATCGTTTTCTGCTGTCTTACTGCTGCGTCTTCATGATAAAAGTAGTTAAACAAGTGGGCCGGGGTAACACAGGCTAAAATCCTTATGAAAAAGAGGCCCAGCGTGACTCTATTTTTAAATTTTTTGGTGTTTGTGTGTTGATGGGTGGTGGCTTAGTGTTTAGCAGTAAGTGACTTGTGTCATTTAGAGACCGGGCAGAGCATTGCTAGATAAGGGTGTCATGCAAACACCGCCTGTAGCTCTAACAAAGCAACGCGTTACGATGCAGCTAGACTTGTGGACACAGATTTCCTTAAAGAAAAAGCCATGTAGCTCCCTCTGGTTAGGTATGGCTCAGTAAGCACCTAGGGGAAGGCTGCGCTGCACGCTTGTTTGAGTTTTTTAAACTAATGAAGATTTCCCTCCCTGTAAAAGTATTTGCTCTTATTTGATTCATCATATGGTGTTCTGAAGCAGTGTTAAGTCTTCTGTTTTCTATGTAAAGAAGGTAGTGAAGAAAGTTTGCTTTAATGAAGCATGAATAGATCTTGCTTGTTTGTTGGTACTTGTAGCTTAAGTCGGTTTGTTACAAAGAAGAAATTTGCTGAGAACTATGAGAGTTTGCGTTCTTCATCGGTGGCAACTGGTTTGTCATGATTCAGCCCTTCAGTTTTAGTTCTCAAGTAAAAAACAATGGCTAATTTTGCCTTGCTAACACCTGTCACTCGATTTAATTCCCAGTAAGTTTCAGCCCCTTGCCCAGCTGTTCCCTGCTTCCTCTGGTGCCTCAGAGCTAGCCAAAAATGGGCTGGATACCTGCTCAGTTTCAGGGACTGGAAATTATTACAGGTAGGAGAGGAGGTGCCAGAATCGATCACCTGTCAGTGCTTAATTGACAAGCAGCAGAAAAACCCAGGCAGTCTGTCCAGGCGCACTTAGGAGTCCCTGTCCTTGAAGCTTGCATTATGAAGTCTTTGAAGGTTAAATAGATCCTGTGTGTCTGCTTGAATGTTTGTAACAGTTTATGCCTTAGTTTTTCTGATTTAACTTCTGTGTATTTTCTCTGCACTGGAAGGATTCGGGCATGGAGGGAATAGCGTGCATCTTAAATCGTGGAGAGGAAGGCTGTGCTGCCCTAGGAGTGCAGCAGTGCTCTTGCTGCTGGAGAGGGGCCTGTAACCTGCTGCTGGGATGCTCTGACTTCAGCAGAGTCTGCCTGGCCTCGGGGCTGAGGGCAAGGAGCACCTTCCTCGGCTGTGCCGCTGTGAGCGAGAGGCTCCCGAGGTATTTTCTCTTGGAGCAAAACCAGTGTCCATGCTCCTCGCTGCAGTATCTGGACATCTAGTAAAGGTTATTGCAATGGCAATAGAAATGTGGCTGTCTTTTTTGGAGAATAAGCATTTTGTAAGAGTCTGGACACGGACAGGATCTATGTATAGTCACTGGCAGCTCAGCTTGCTTCCCCAAGCCCTAAATTTCCTGTGGCTCAAGTGGTCTCAGGCTCATCGGTGACGGAGGTCACGTAAGGTGCAGACCGGCAGGGAAGAAGAAGCGGGGCGACTACTTCAGCATTAAGGTTTTTATTCCTCCTGAATTTTTGATAGGTCACTTATTGGCCCCTTTTGCCCTGCGATATTACTTGTTTTCCTTCTGTTCTCACACCAGGCTGGACTCGTGACTTCAGAGGAGCTGCTTTGGATTTACTCTTGGGTACAGCAGGATTGGGACTGGGGGCTGTGTGGAAAGCAGCAGTTGTAGCCATAAATGATGTCTGTGGCTCTTACTCGGTTATCCATAAGTCATTTTGGAGACGGTACGTTTTAATTTGTTAGTTATGTTCTTCAAATTCCATGCGGGGTGTTATGGAAACTTTGCCCTGGGAACTCCTGTAGGAATTTGTGAGAAGACTCATTCCAAGGATCTTAAATGCGAGTGGGTTTTTCCTTCCTACAGTAGAAAAGAGCCCGAATTGCTGTCCTCGACCAGTGACTTATGATACCAAAACTCTATCTCCAGCACGCTGAATTGCTGTGCTTCATTGCAGCAGTGAACGGTAGCAATTTGCCACTAGCTGAGTACTACCAGGATGCTGAAACACCAGTGTAACTCGCAGAAAGACGCCTGTTGGTAGGCGGAGGAGTGAATGGGCATCTGGACCGGGAGGTCTGAATAGCAGGGAGAAGTGTCTGTGGCAGCGCACGGAGCAGAAACTTGTTTATGGGACTTTGCATAAGAGAAGCGAGCTGAATGCTACCAGTAGGATTCACACTCATTCAAGCTATCAGCAGAAAATTAGGCTCTGCTCCAGAGCTGTATTTATGAGATCCCAACGCTGCCTACTGTGGGAGGGTACTCACTGGGATGAGGCAGCTATTGTAAATGGCCTTCTGATTTTACAGTGGGCAGAAAATGCCTACAGTGTGACACGCAGGGGATGAGGGGTTAATGCAAGACTGGGGTTAGGTACTGACACACCTTATCTCAAGCTTTCATTTCCATATTTCCTACTCTTTTCCTCACCCTTTTATTTGAAGGGTGGAGAGTGGGAACACACGTCTCCGAAGGTTATGTGGTTCCGTTTAAATTCGGAAAAAAAAAAGATTTTGAAATGCTTTAAGGTTAGGAGGAAGGGGATGAACATCACGGTTATGGGCAATAGAGAATGTAATAGAAGTAGCAGTTTTGCAATTAGGTCTGTTCTCCTTAAATTGTTGGGTAGAGCTAAATATTTCACGTGGTTCATCTTTGGAATAAAGTCCTTGCCATGCGGAAAAACTGTTTGCAAAGGTTCTCTTCAGTACCACTGTCCTGTACTGCCTGTCCGTGTGCAGCCTTCTCCGGCCCTGCTGTAAGAGGGGAACGCTGCACGTCCAGGGATCCTACTGCTCCTGATCCTACTGACCACGTGCAGCACTTTGGAGAGGGATGTTTGAGGGATGTAAGAATTAGATGCTGCTGGCTGAGACGCAGCTGCACCAAGACTTTCAGAGAAAATGGTAGGGAGCTCCTGGGTCAAGAGGCATTTGGTCCTGCAGGGCTCACCTTCATAGACTATAGTCACATATAAACTTAAGGGAAGGTGGTGATAGGAGCCTGACATGGTTCCACCCTTCTTGAGGTACTTCAGGAGAGGAGGACTCTAAATGATTCACTGGTTTCCCGCATAGCCAGGGCGTGCACCGGGAGCTGCAGGTTTGGGGCATTTTGTTGGGAAGGAGGGAAGTTCGGGGGTCGCTACGGGGCTCAGCTGGTTGGGCACCAGACAAACGCTGGCAATTCTAGCATTGAGTTTCTTTGCTTTGAAATAGTCAAATGAACCTGTCCAAAATGTTTTTCCTGTTTTGGCAACTGATATAATGTGTTTATTGTTACCTAATTACCTTGTTGCACTAATTACTTCGGCTTTTCTCTCTCCTACCCCCATCTCTAAAGATCAGCGTTTTCCCTCAGTGCTCAGTGCTAAATATGCAAACCTCGCTGTTGTAAAAGGGTAGGTGGTTTTTTTTTGTTTTGTTTTCCAATTATATATCAAGTTCTAATGCTTTTTAGACATTTGGATGCATGGCAGAGAAAGAGGAAAGAAGCTGTCATACAGAGACAAATTACACTGAAGACTCAGCACAGTGCTAGCTCCCAGCTATTGAGACAAATGGGATTTTATTGTTCAGGCTGTACTTCCTCTTCTGCTTAAATTAATTTATTTTTGTATCTCTCTATCCCTTTGTGAGCATGTGTGTGTGTATGTATATAAACACTGCATAGCCACTTTGGTTTTTAGATCATCAAAACGCTTTTAAGGTAAAATGGGAGCGAAAAGCAGTATGGATTTGGATTGTCACACAAAGCTTCCTACCTCCTTGTATCTCTGCATTAGGAACCAATATGCTGCTCGTAGTGGCATGGCTGGGCAAAATTTCCTTAGGACAGAAGTGTTCTCTTGCCACAAATGGTTACCAGTTAGTCTGAACAGATCACTAAATCACGATACTAACCTGAACTGTCTCTCATTTGTCTGTGGTTTTTTTTTCCTTCTTTTTTTCCAAAACAAGCTGGCCCTTAAAATTTAGTAAAAAGCCTCCAGTTCTGTTAGTTGTTCTGTTGGGTCTTGCTAAAACACCTGTAAGACTTGGGTGCCTTTTTAGGTAGTGCTGCTTTTGTTTGGAGGGATAAAGTTCCTTGTTCTTGGCTTAACAAGTCTGCTTTGATGTGTCATTTGCTGTTGGCTTTCAGAGCTGAGTAATTTTGAATTTGGAAAAACAGAAATGTAATTATGACCATTTCCACGAAGAGACAAGCTTCTCTGTCACTCCTCTTGTTTGAGATGAAATACAGAATTTTCATTTAGAAAGCTTTGATTTTAATTGGTAGTATTGAAATCGAAGGAAAGATTTTGCTTTCTCATCCTGTTTTTCTGCTGACTTGGGGAAAAAAAATAGGAAAATGTGGCCCCCCTCCCCCAGCTAAAATATTTGCATTATTTTAGTTTCAAAGTAAACATGCTTGTGATCTGCCCACTTTTGCTAATTAACATCTGCTCCTTCACCACCACTCGAGTCCCTCTCACCCTTCAGTGTCGAGTATGCCAAAAATCTGTTTGGCTGGGCTTGAGCTGACGGGACAGGCAGCCACGGCTTCATTGCGGTGGACTTACCCATGTGTGCGTCACGTCAACCTCGACGTATTTCCCCCAGAATTTATAAAGCAGGGGTCACCGTCTTGATTTTGGATTTGCACTCTGAATCTCTAATTCAGGCACGCATTAAAAAGGGAAAGAGTCTGCTTCATCAGGCAGCTCTGTTTTTTCCTGTTTTGACAGTCGATTCCTGTTGTTTGGCATCAGTTTAAACAATAGGATGGTGCCGCAGCTTGTTTAAGTGGCTTTTCAATTCAAGCCATGTGTAACTTGAGCTCTGTTAATGGGGTGGGATTCCTTCTCACCCTTCATACAGATAGAGGCTTCTTTTTGTAAAGGAAGGGATTTCTGTAATTATCCACATGAGTGTTGGGTGGCTTTTCAGTTAGATGAAGTAGTGCTGGTGTCCAGGTGGGGGTGTGTGTAAAGGTGTGGATGCATATGATGGGTTTGGGGGGGATTATTTAGGCAGAGATTTAGGCCCTGACATTTATGAAATTGGCTTAAAAATCATGATGTTATTTAAAGTAATGGGGGATGTCTTATTTTAGAACCTCTTAGATCCCTTTCCAGGCTCTTTACAGACATGAAGACAGCTGGAAACATTTTGGTTTCTTTCAGTTTGTTTTCATGATTTTGCACCATCTCATGACTTTTCTAATAAAAACACCTAAAATCCCAGTATGGTAAAATGCCATGAATTAGCAGCATTAAAGCCAGATTCTGGAGGTTACGATAAAGCTGTAATATGTCAAGTTTCTTTCAAACTTTTGTTGGTGGTATGTTTGGCATTTCCCTGGAGACCCTTTTGCAGAGAAAACACCACAATTGGAGAAATCCTCTGCTATGCAGCGTTTGTGGGAGCTGCGGGTAGATTTTCACACCGCCACCATGCTGGAGGGCCAGCCATTGCTTTTTCAGCAGGGCTTGGGGTGCTACGCAGATCTGAAATGTGAGATGGGTGCTCTCAGAAGTTTTTAGTTGTCCTTTGGATCAATGCAGTTAATTTTTAGGTGCCCCTTCCTTTTTGCTCAGCCTTTGCATAGGGCCTTCAGCGATTTGGACCCCATTCTCTAGCTGGATGTCTTTTTCTGCAAGGGAGTGTGTGTTTTATTTTTGGTTGCATTTCACGTTTAGGTATTCGTTTCCTAATGACAGTTTTGTTTCTTTTTCTCTTAGCCGTCTCTAACTTGCATGATCTAGCGGGGAGCCGTTCGCGTACGTCTGGCCGAGGACAGCGTGGCCGGGTGGAGGGCTTTAATTCATCGTCGCGCTGTGCTGAGAGTGCATTTGCATTTTAGAAAAGAAAAAAAGTTGCAAGCTTTTTTGAACCAAGATTTTCATTTGTAAAACGTCTGCTATTTTTGGTGCGTCAAACATGAAGGCTTCCTGTGTGAAACCGATAGAGAAAAAGATCACAGGGGACCTGGAGCAGTGACTCAGGTCACAGCAGGCCGGTTTGCGTGACACCTGTGTCATCAAAATAGCCTCACTTCGGCATCCTTAAATGAGATTTTCTTTTCCTTTAGAGGGTAGATTTGTTCAAAGGTACATTTCATCTTGAATAATTGGAGGAAAACAATTTTCTGTCCTTCTGAGAATATCATAAATCTTCTCCGCCTTGCTACTTCTGAACTCTTCGCAGCATTAACGTCTGATGGTGGATGAATTGTCAATTTTCATTACTGGAGTCCGCTCAGAAACTGTTTCTCCCTGTTTCCTTCCACTTCAGGCACGTTGAGTCAGATAAATGCATACAGTGATGTTTAATCACTGAGCACTAATCACCCTTGTGCAATATTGATCAGCAGCCTTTTTGTATACTATGATTAGAATGAGTGATAGCTCGCTAGTAAATACCACGGGGCGGGAGGGGTGAAGGTGGTGGGTTAGCCCTGTCTCGCAGTTGATGCTGCTTTTCTAATTTCCAGAGGTTTCTAGGCTCCATCGGTTTCTCTCTTTCCCCTCCTTTGCCTGAGGCTCTACTTTTCTTCTTGTTCTGGTGTTCAAGCCCTCCCTTCCTGCAGATGGGCTCCTGTCCCATCGGCAGCTGCACCAGTCCCTCTGCTGGGGCTGCGGGCACTCCTTTGGCTGCCTGCGGATCCTCTTCCCGAGGAAGGTGTCCTTCTCCTCCTCCTTGGCACACTCGAAGCACGCGCGGGCTTCCCACGCGGTCCTGTTTCATGGGTGGCTGTGTGTGAGCATCGCACTTTAAAACGACTGCTTGCGAGTTGTGTTAAAAAAAGACCGGGGAAAACCCAAGTAGGCAGGGCTGTGGTGCGTGGGTTGAAAGCTTTTTCCCCCTTCCTCCCACTCTTTCCTTACAGGGTAAAAGACCCAGTCTGCGCGTGAACTTGCTATTCTGAATAACCTCTCTTCTGCACACAGCAACTGATGCTCACATCCTGTTTTCTACCAGCTTAGCCAAAAGAGCGCCCTGAAAAGTGACGTTTCTATTTCTGTTGGGTTTTGTTTCACACAGCTCGCAGGCTGGCTTGCTGCTGCTGCCTGCGTTGCATGTCTTCCGATTCTCTTTTGTGAATTAGAGGAAACCTGCTTTTCCTTTACTTTTTGTGTGACATAGCAAAACCACTGTGGGATTTGAAATAAAATGAAGTGGACTCTAAATGGAGGAAGAACATATATTGAGTCAGGATCCTTAATTATTTGGACTTTGATGAATGTTGTGCTAATGCAGAACTAGTCTGCCCGGGAAATACCGTGAATAAGCCTGCGAGCCCTGCTCTTGCCAAGCTGTAGGTTTTGATCAAGGACTTGCCACCTTCCTTGGAAAAAATCTGGATTTAAATATTCATCTTCTTGCTTTAAATCCACACACAGACCGGCGAGTCTGTCTTATTTGTCTAATGTAATCACTTTGCCATGTTTAATAAACTATCTGCACACTTTTCAAATCTGTTTTACTGGTGGAGGTGCTCAGGGAAGCTGAAATGCAGTATTAATTATCCACTCTGAAACACGCTTGATTGAGTGGCTCATGCTGCAAAGTCCCTCATGCCAAGCGTTGCTGCATCTGCTGCTTTTCGCGTTTTTCCATTTGCAACCCATGTAGCCCTGCTCATAAAAATACAGGCACCTGAAAACCCAAGGCAACTGAAACCTAAATGATATCTGTCTTCTTGCAGTTCTCATTAATCTCACTGTCAACAAAACTTTGAAGACTAAGCCTCTCGTCTCCTCTTGGTGTTTTTACAAGCCTGGTGCTGGTGAGCTGGGGATGGATGGCGAGAGAGTGCTGCTGCCCAGGCCCCGTGAGGAGGTGTGGAGCAGCCCCAGGACCCAGGAGGAAGCCATCCTTGCTGTCAGGGAGCGTGCCTGCAGGGCAGGGTGGGTTTCCACCTCCTGGATGGACGCAGAAGGTTCCCAGCAGTGGCCTGGCTGCTCCTTGAGGTTGAGCGGTCCTGCTGAGGGCACGGCGCCCGGTTTCTGCAGATGCCCCCCCTCCAGCTGGCGATGCCCGCCGCTGCGGTGACCCTGCCCTGCTCCCACCCTCGCTAGCTCATGGATGAGGTGCTTCTCCAGAGCCTCGTGGCTGGTGGTTGGGAGGAACAAGGGTGTATATGGGCTGTCAACAAGCTCCTAAGTCGCAGTGAAATCCCCCAACTTCAGCGGGTGGCGTGGTGTGGGCTTATGGCATGTGCACTGCTGACGCTCCTAAAGCCAGGCCCTGCCCCCGTGAGTTGGTGCTGATCTGTGCTAGGCAAGTGAGGTGAAGGCTTCTGGGGCAGCTGAAAAGCGGCCCCGTTTTGGAGGACGTTTGCAGTGCCGGGGGGAGTGCTTTGTTTTGCTTTCTGGGGTTCATCATCCAGCCATGAGAAAGAGGAGAGAGAAAGATAAATGGCGGCAAAAAAACAGTGTCTTTGGACTTGGCGTAGCAGTGGGACAAAGGAAAGATCAGGGTATGTGTGTGAGCAGCAGAAATAACGTGCATGTTGATGCATGCACCACAACAGAGCGGGCTCTGTCAGCAGAGAAGGGCCCGGGGTCAGCGTGTGCCTGCTGCAGGTGCCCGGGATGCGCGGGGTGCAGGGAGAAGCACAGCTGCGGTCCTTTACAGAGCACGGGGACACTTCAAAACACCACATCTAGGCAGCCTCTCAAAACATTTGTCAAAATGCCTGGTTTTTCCCCTCAATTCATCGCGTGAAACAGTATTAAGTACTAAGCAAGGAAAAACCCTACATTAAACAAACAGTTATATGGGAAAACGGTGCCAATCCATTAGCTTTTGTCAGGTCTTCCTTATTTCTATTTTTATTTGTCACTGCTAATGGATTTAGTTCAACCTACTCCCTCCCACCCATCTCTGCTGGCTGTTAACCCCTTCCCCTGGAAATCCTCTCCCTGGCTTATTTCATCATTAATGCGCTGGCAGACATGAAATGACCCCCAAACCTTCAGCACGGATATAAGCGTTGGATAATTTTTTGAGTATCTGTCGGGTGAAGGGTTGTGTTTTAAAATTATCCTAGGTTTTCACGTACTGTGTAACTATCTATTTGTAAGAAAAGACAGTTTGCGTTGTCTCCAGCTGTACAAGCCATGAAGAGTATCGGATGGCCGGTGAGTGTTAAACCAGTGCCCCTCTGACATGAAAGCAGCATGTCCCACTAAAACAGCTACTGGTCTGCAGCCTCAGGGTGGTTTTTTTTCTTCTCTTCTGCCGTTGACTTTATAGGTGACCTTGAGCAGTTAACTTCTTTTTTATTTTGTTTCTGTGTCTCCTCAATTTTCCTTTCAACAGAGTAGGGCTAATTACGCTTTCCGTGTATACACGGAAATTCTATAGGCTGAAACAGCATTATTAATGCTACCTGCTACCTAATCCCCCTCAAGTGTGCCGTGTGACGGCCCTTCACGCTGACAGGCTTGTCTGCTGGGCTCTCCTGACTTCCCAGCCCAGTCTCCCCGCGCCTGTTTGATCTCAGGCTTTGTTCCTCCCTAATGGTGTCACAGGCTTTCTTCTTCGGTGCCTGCGCTTTGCTGGGCCGGGGAAGGCTTTGGGAAGGCCTGGGGTTGCTAGGCGCTGCCATGGAGCAGCACAGCCCCTGTGTGAGGGAGGCATTGTTCAGGGGCAGCTAACGACGGCGCTTCTTCGTTTGCTTGCAAGATTTCCATATGGCCGTGTAGTAGCTTTATAGGGTGGTTTGCATATAAACCCAGCGAGGCAGTGGTGAGGCGGAGTATGACTCCCAGAGTTGGGTGGCACCACACAGCACCCATAAACCTGCTGGAGCAGTCATTTTGTTAGGAGAGCAGCGGGAAGGTGATGCGGTGTAGCAGATCTGCTGCGGCTGTGGTTGGTGACAGTGTGGCTGTACCAGCGGGGACACGGGTGTCTGCAGGCTGGAGGAGCCATGGAGGGCCTTCAGGAGGAGCACTGGCTCTGCTGCGCCCATGGTGTCATCTAGTTGGGGGGGCGTTGTTTTATGTTATTTCAAGGCTAAGTGGCCCTTTCTCACTGTAATCATGCTTCTCACTGAAGTGAAGCTGCTGGCTGGTGGAGATATACCCACCCACCTCTCCCGTCTGGAAGAGATTGCCCATGTTGTGGACAGGACACCAGAGATGGAGATGTTTTTCTGCCGAGGGAAGAAGCAGGCCGCTTTCCTAAAGGCAGGCCAGTAACTGATAACCAACAACTGATGGCCGCGTTGGTGTCTCTGGTAGTTCACTGAGCATATAAGCTAAAATATCATGAGATGAGCATGCAAGCAGAGACCTGGACTTCAGTGATTTGAACTAATGGATGTTTTTACTCGGAGCAAAATAAGACCTGAAAAGCCCCAACCTTTTGTTTTCTTCAGAACGGCTGGTGATTTCTCCATGTAACTGGTTTATTCAGAGTTGAACACTGCACTTCAGCAAACCTTCCCATCAAACATTTAGTTTCACATATTAAATGAGCACGTATTTATGGTCGTGTAACTAGTCAAAGCTCTTTTTCAGCTTTGTGCTTGATCCAAGCTGTGGTGGTGTGTTTAGTGGAAAAGAGTTGAAAACATGCAGGAGAAATGGGTGTGAGGGTTTTGTCATGTTGCATGCAAATATGACTTCAGTTTTCTCTGTGTTGTGTCAAACTGTCTTATAACAACGCCAAACTTTCCTCTGAAGGGCAAGGGAAGTTTCTAACTCCTCTGAGTTTGTGGGTTTGGGGGATTTTGTGTGAGGTTTTATGAAAATTAAATGCTTACCATGCAGTTGTTACTGTCATTAAAATTGCTATTAAGGTCTGTAGTGCAGTTTTCTAAAGCTGGCCATATAGAGTTTCACTAGTCTGTGCTAGAAATGCTTGAAAAGAATGAAGAAAATTTACCCTTAGACTGCATGAATAGTTATTTGTAATTTTTATGTGAGATTACAGTAGATCTAAGGAATGTGTTTTATAATAATAGCAATCATTGGCAGTGGGTTTGTTTTTCTTTCTTTAAGAATTCCTTAGCAGTTGTGTTTCTTTCTTTCTTTATTCTTTTTTTTTTAAACTAGCTGACCTCAGATGATTCTAATGCTCTGTCTGTGTCTTTCTGCGAATTACTTCATTTGTTTAACAGTGAAGTAACTGGAGAACTCACCAACCTCATCTGCAAGGTACAGAGCTGATAAAGAGCATAAAGGTTTACTATTATTTGTGGCCACTCATAAAAACTATCTAAAACTAGAGAACTCTGGTAGGTGACCAGAGCAAGCAGTATTAAGTCTGTCCTGATAACTTTAAATACCGATGAGTAAAGAATAACCAACGGAGTTTTAAAAAGACCAGCAGACCAACTTTGGCATCTTAAAGCTAAATCTTCCTGAGCATTTTCCAGGTCAACGGTTTAGAATTTTTATTTTATATAGTATTTTTCCCCAATCTTTCCCCAATCTCTTCCCCAATCTTGACATCAGTATGCTGCTTCTACCTCATGTAAACGAGGGAACTACAATCCTGAGCTGGTCCCACGCCAGCAGGGCTGCCCGTGGTGCAGAGGAGGGTGGCACGAGGCGAGGGACGGGCAGCTGGCAGAGGGAGCAAGGCAAGGTGCTGCTCGGCTGCGCCCTGTCCAGGTGGGTAGCACAGAGCTGGCCTGTGGGTAGCGTTGGAGGTTGCACAAGTTCTCAGAGAGTGCTGAGAAGCCTAAGGTACACCGATGGTCGCTGTAGGCTTCAGTTCCCTAGTTGGGCTGAATTCTGTAGTGTGAGCTGCTTATTTCCCATTGTGTCTGCAGCTACATTTGCAAAGCTTCAAGAGCAGCGGCGCATTTCGTGAAGGATCTGTGATTACATTGTACTGCAGGATGGTTTTTAACTCACTTGGCAGGCATCTCTGCTTAGTGCAAAAAAAAAGTTATTTAAACAAGTCATTCTCTGCTGAGGTGCGTTTTGGAGTGATGATTCGGTTTCTCTTTGTGCTTTTCGGAGCTAAAGGTGTCACGAAGTGCCATTCCCAAAGTGCTTTACTTCCCTTCCTCCTGTCATTACATCTCCTCACAAAAATCCCTCACTTTCCTTATGAAGTAGATTTTTTCATAAGGTGAGAAGAGGGGCATTTGTGTTTCCTGGTGTTAGTTTGCTCTCCCCAGGATCTCACCAGAAAGCTGGTTTAGGTAAGGTTTCCAGAACTGCTGTGTGTTTTTTTGGTGGTGAGTGCACCCACCTGCTCTTTCCAGGGGCTCTGGAGTCCTCAAAGTCTCCATCATCCTCTTCTTCTGGGAGCTCGTACAGGCCCTCACAGCCTGACCGCTCAGGACATGCTCTCCACAGACCCGCACGGCCGGGCTCTTCATACCGCTGTGCGCGGTCAGCGGTGGCTCCTGGCATGTGGCCTCTGTGAGGAGGAGGCTGAGACGTTAGGTGTAAAAGCTGAGAAACACTGTTCCCTCTCATGCCTTGGGCACAGAGATCTGTTTTTGGTCTGAAAAAAACAGTTACTTTTTCAGATTCTGGTCATGGCTGTGGCTACTCATGTGGCTGCTTTAAATTTTGTGGTGGCATCATGTGGTACTTCTGTCTTCCAGTTCTTTAACTGAAGCTTTAATTGAAGCTTTACGAAAACGGGTTGACTAAAGCTTGATCCTGTAGGAACACCTCTGTGCTGGCGTGGCACACTCAGACACCTATAGAAAAGCTGTACAGCATTCCTGCAGGTGAATGTGTTGGCAAATCTGTGTGAAGATTTGCTTGGAGTTGGCTATTGCAAGGTAACTGGGCATGATGAGAACGGGCTAAATATTTCTTTAGAATAAGAACCTTTGATAGCCAATAATCTCTCTACTATTACTTGCAGAGAGGTCATTTGCTGTAACAATAGTAGGTTTCATCCCTGCTGAGAACAAACCATTACATGGGTAATGGGGACTGCTGACACCAAAAGGTTCCTCCTCGTTGCTAGAAAGAGTCATTAGTGTTATTCACAGGTCCTGTGGTAATGACTGCACCGACTTAAGCTGGCCTAGTCGGGGAGTGATGTGTCACAGTGGTGTGATTTCAAGGTGTGAGAACTTGGGACTGCAGTTGCTAGTTGGACATTTCCTTTTTCGAGTAACAGGAATTTTCTGTTTTCTTTGCTTGCTTTTAATAGTTCCTGAAGTGCCCCAGTAATCAGTGCGGAATAATTCTCAAGGATGGTGTATGTGCACGCTGCTTCAGTTTGGGTAACAGCCACATTCCTAATTCATATTGTTGATAATTTTAGTTTAGGAGTGTCTAACTCCGGGCATTCATCCCTTTCTGTTTTGGCAGGTCTACTCAGCGGGGAGTTGTTGGCTTAGCTTTATTTATTTGTTTGAAGCAGCAGGCTCCTCAACTCAAAGGAGTCAACTGCCCAGCTCATCCCCTTTCTCCCCCGTATGCCTACTCCCTGTCACGCCTGGTTTCCCATTCCCAGCCAGATTTCTGCTTTCACAGGCTTGTGGAAGAAGCGCCGGGCACACGCAAGAGGTGAGGGAGGACAGTGCAGCGAGGCAGGTCTGCTCCTGGGGTACCCGGGCACTGCTCCACAAAATGGGTGACCTAGAGATGCTGCTCCCTGCTTTCAGTGCAGTCCTGTGCTGGCTCCGGGTGACTGTGGGGCTGGAGCTGCAGAAGGTGCAGCAGCAATTTGCAGAAGGTGCAGCAGCAATCTGAGCCCGTGTGTTTTGTGGCTCCTGCATCTACTCTCTTCCCAAAGCTGTATTTTGGGCAGACTGTTTGTGCGGCGGTGAAAAGAACCACCCTGGAAACAAGCTGCGTTCCTAACAAATTTCAAGTCAGTGCTAAAATAACCAGGGAACGAAATTCCTCAAATAAGCATTTGCCAGAATTTTTATATAGACAGGGTATGTATTTTTCCCAGCCGTCGGTCTTGGAAGGAGCTCAACACATTTTTTTTTATTGAGCTTTGGGCAGACAGTAAGTAACGTGTAGGGCCAGACAGTCAGTGGTGAGGTATATGGAAGCAGAATCTTTATAATGAGGAGTTTTAATGTGGATAATGCTGTTATTCCTGACTATAACAATTGTAAGCAGCATTTTTTGTTTGTTTGTTTTTAAATTTCAAGCATCTTTTTCCACTCTACTAAAAGATGGCCGAACTTTTTTTTGGTTTGGATCCTGCTAGGTTGTGTAAATAGGATTTTAAAACGTCAATATCCAGTCCGTTCTGAGGGGGAAAAGAAATTGGACAGCGAATATCTTAAACCTTTCTCATGGTAGTGCACCAGTGTTAATTGCTGGGGGAAATCAGCTTTGTGTACTTGAGATATCAGAAAGAAAGAATGAATTGAAAGGTTGGAATGTAGCACACAATGTCCAGATACAGCCTGCGTGTGTATTAGATGACAGAAAAAAGGCATAACAATATCTTAATGATAGTAGAAAGCATAATCAGGAAGCCTTTTAAAGAAAAAGTACTCAGTCGTAAATTTTTATGGGGTAACTTCTACACTTTGGTTTCTCTCCCTGTTAGTACCTTTGAAATAGCTTGCCTGGGGTTATAGTCTGCTCTTGGAGAAGGTGAAGGGGACTCGTTGTAATACTCTTTCTTTTTTTTTTTTTTAATAACCTCAAACGCCAATACAGAAGCAGCACGGACTGAACGGCAGGAGCGAGGGAGATCAGTGCTCAGGCCGGGGAGGAGGAGGAGGCATTGTCGGGAAGTCTGAAAGCACTCCAGTGCCGAGATTATCAGGGGCTGTTATCCACTCCTCAGTCACTTGTTGCCTGGGAGACAAATGTAATCCAAGGATTTTTTTTTTTCCTTTCTTGCTGGGTTTTGATTGGAGACACTATTGACTTTTGGCTTGGAGGAGGTAGTGAAGCAGCACGCCAAGTGTCATAAGATGGAAATTAATCACTAACCGATTGGTCTGAGTTCCAAAGATTTCCTTTGCTGTGATTGCTCTGTATATGGGAAGAGTAATGACACATCTAAACAGTTAACGAAGCTCTTCACACCTCTGGCTGTCAGGAAGGATTCTTAACGGATGACACTTCAGTTTTCTTTTTATTTCTGTTCTGTTGTGTGATTGTGGAAAAACAAAGGTAAATATCTTAAAAAAAAAAAAAAAAAAAAAAAGGAACTTTGCGTGGTTGGAGAGCTTTGCCTTAAATTATGTTTGTTATTGCTGCTAAAGTATAAGTCAACTCACTTCCAGTGAAAATACAGCAAATCTGCCTTCCCAGCCTTTATTTTAACAAGGAGTCTAACTCTTCTCAGTACCTTTTGTGTGAGAGTTTCTGTTTTCCAGTGAGATTATTTTTGGCTTTCACGAGAGTATCTGCAAGTGAAACAAATGTAGTTTAACAGCTATGCAAGGTTTTGAAGTTAGTCTTCAGCAGTGACTTCCTCTTGTAAGCCCCTCAACTTGTATTAGCTCTGAGGGTTTTAGGGGCTGATCTCTTCCAGGTTAGATGGAAACTCTTTCTTGCATGTAAAGGAAAAAACCCTGAAGTTTGGAAGCAGTATGTTGTGTTCCAGCAAGAACAAGTAAGATGCATAGTGTTTAAGTGCAGCATTTTTAAACCTTGTCCCATGTTGTCAAGAGTCAGGAATCCAGCAAAGGTTTTCTCCTGAAGAATGTTCCTAGCCTTGCATGTTGCTTGCTTAAAAGGAAATTTGTGGTGTTCTTGCTCTGGCTCTTGGATGGAGTGTGGAAGTGGAATTTGAGAGGTTTGGATTCTATTTTTGACTCTGTCCTTTGCCTAAAAAGTCACTTACTAGCCCTGTCATGTGAAGGCTCTGGCTTATTGTCCCGGATTTGGAAGCTAAACCTAACAGCCTCCTTGGTGCAAAGCGGTTTGGGATGTACGGCACACAGCTTCCCCCGGTGACACCAGCAGCGGGCGTTGGGTCATCTGCTCTGCGCTGTGCCTGGAGGAGAGCCAGGGGCCTGGCTGCCTCCCTTGAGCCCCTTGGGCCTTGTGGCCGTGCAGGGGCCCAGCCTCAGCCCCGGAGCTGGCGGCTGTCTCCCCCGAGGCTGCTCAGCAGCCTTCTGGTTCACAAGTGGCCGTGTGGGCAGGGAGGGACGGCGTGGTCCCACAGGAGCGCCGTGCAGAAGATGGCTCCCCGTCGTCCCTCCAGCCGACAGGTTCGTGTCTGAAGAGAAGCGGTCCTGGCTGCTGCGGGTCCTGCCAGCTCCTCTCCTTCTCTTTCCACCAAGTCTCGGGCAGTGCTGCCAGCTTGTTGGGTGCTCCCACACTGCAATCCAGTGACGTTAGGGAAGCCTTTTTTCTATTTTTCTGTTTTCTTGGGGGAGGCTTCAGCGCAGGTTAGAGAAGGAGCTCTGCAAGCACTTAGTGTCTTGTACACACATCCTAAAGCTGCCGTAAGGCAGAGGAGCACGTAGGAGCTGGTGGGGCTCCTCAGAGATGACAAGTTTCCAAAAGGAACCAAGTGTCTGGCTTTGGTCTTCCGTGTGGCTTTAGGAAGCAGTCTCCCCCTCAGCCTGACTCTGTCCGTATGCGTTTGCTGCGTGACCCCGAGGGCCCTGCTCCACTGCTGAGGATGGGAGTTCGGAGAAGGGGCGGCCAGAGGTGGTAGCACCGCCTCCCCGCTGCTTCCAGAAAGTCTCAGCGTTTACCAAAAAGCTCGTCCTAATGCCTTGAAAGCCTGCCAGTGCAGCGCAGTCAATAATGAGGACTGGTGCAGACCGAGGCTGCTCTTGGGTCGCTCTGCGTGCGCTTTTAGTGGGGCTGAGGGAGGGCTGTGCTTCTGCTTGCTGGGGACCTCGCGCAGAACAGATCCAAGTGTCTGCATCCTGAGACAAGAACCAAAATCGTGCTGCTCGTAACCGCAGAATAACGCTGAATTTCAGTGTAGTTTTCCCATTACAGATCGACTGCTTGAGCTGCTCTGTGTGTCCAGAAAGGGTAACTGTTGTTTTAACTGATCACAATTTCACAACACCCTGAAATGGTTTAAACTCTGATTTTACTGTGGTTTTTGGTTCGTGTTGTTGTTTTTCTTTTTTCCCCTTCGGGGAGAAAAGATGATTAATTTTCTCTTGTAGTATAATGGCACTGATGTCATGTGGTTGAGGGACTAAATCCTTTTATTTTTAAAACAGTTGCTAGGGTGTTTAAACCCCTCCTTTTTAGCCCTGTTTCTTGTTAGTGTAACAGCAAGAGGAAAAGAAAAGCACTTTCAAAAAGAACCTAGCTTTCTTCAGAGTTTCCATTTAACAGTAACTGTAGCTTCTTATTTTTCCAGTGTGGGGTGATGGGGACGTTGCCAGATATTAAATTGTATTAACTAGTATCGAGAGAGGGGGGGAAAAGAGCAACTGAACATGCATTCTTACTTTTTTTTCCCCGGAAGTGTGATTTAAATCATACAGTTGCAGTACGTTATTAATGGAGCAATAATCTCTGGCAAGTAAGCTGTGTTCACTTCTGTCAGACAAAAAACCCAAACCCACTGCTTTTCCTGACAAATACTGCTAAATAAATAAGGCTATGCCATTAGATCAAATATTTGATTTTTTTTTTAATTCTTTTTTCTTTGCAGAGTATTGGAAAGGGGTCCTTGTGGTGTATAGACCCAGAATATAGACAAAATCTTATTCAGGCTTTGAAAAAGACACCCTATCACCCATATTCGCATGTGTTCAATACACCTCCCACATCTCCTCAGGCATATCAAAGGTAAGCACTAGACGCATTTTACAACTCTAAATGTTTTCCTCCAGCGTTGCGTATGAACCTTGGTTGAGCCGTGAAGCGTGGTGAGGCCGGGCAGCCAGGAGCCAGCCGTGCGCGGGGCCGGGACGTCGGGACGCCGTGCTTTGGTGGCGGCCCTGCTCCGCCTGACCCACGCGATAACGGCGAATGGAGGGCTCGCCCCGTTCTCACTAGGGGCCAGCAGGGTGCCCGCACTCGGAGGACACGGGTTTGTTTTTTTCCTGGGGTGCGCTGCGTTGTGCCCGCGCAGCCCCCGGGTGGGTGAGCAGCGGCCCCTGCCTTCCTCTCTTTGCCGACATCGGCGTGGGGTGGTGGCCATCCGTGTGCTCTGCGTTTGTTTTCACACGGGCCGGTGCTTACGCCGAACCTTAGCAAAAGAAGAGGGAAACCTACGACCGCTAAGCAGAGACGCAGGCACTGGGTTTGGACACAACTGCTCTCCGCTCACTGCTGACGTGGAGCTCGCTCGCTTCGCTTTCCCCAAAGGCTGGGTCGGAAACGCCAGCCGCCTGCAGCCCACCCTACAAAACCACCCGTCCAACGGCATCACCACGACCGAGCCGTGACAGCGGCAGCTTTCGATGCCCTATGGATTTCAGTGCTTTTTGGGGCGGGGGGCGGATTTTTCCGGAGCGGATCCTGCGCTTAGCGCTGGGCCCGGTGATGCTGGCGCGGGAGCAGCGGCCGCCTGCCCCGGGTGCCGGATTGGCCTGACGGCCGCTATGGCAACGGGCGTCGCCATGGCACCGCGTAGCCCGGCAGGTGCGGTGGCATGGCGGCACGGCGGCACGGCGGCACGGCGGCACAGGGCCTGCGCTGCCTGCCGCGGGGACAGCCCGCTGGGGCGCAGCCGCGCCGTTGCCGTGGCGACGGGGAATCCTGCATAGCAACCGCAGCCGGCCCGCAACTTTTGGGGGAATCGGCATCCTGCACCCGGCTTTGTCCTCAGCCTGGGGCAGGAGGATTGTGGCGTTTATTTATTTTTATTTTCATATTTTTTTCCCCTTCCCCTGTTACGAAATGAGCTGCTGACTTACGGCGAGCCAGCACCGGGAGGTGACAGGAGCACGGGCCTCCCATAAGCTGTGCAGCATCCACGGTACGGCCTCGCTGCATCCTATCTTTCCTGTGGAGCTTTAGAGAAATACGTTCCGTAGTGTCACTGTTCCGTGGGATTTTTTTGCTTTTACGCTCCCCCTGCTCCCAGCAATTGCTCCGCTACTGCGCTTTGCAGAAGGACGGATGAATAATTTGACTGATGGCATTACAACGGTAATTCGTGTGTTTGAACGAGGTTTGCTTCCAGCGCCTCATTTTATTGTCTCTATTGCATTTTTAAGAGTATTTTAATTATGCCCATATAGATTTATGCAGAGACTCTCGTATCAAGTGAAAGTGTAAAGCACATTTGACACACAACTGGAGGGATTTTGATCCCTTCTAATCCCCACGAGCAAAACATTTCGGCAAACACACGCAGCCGCGAGCAGGAGCCCCGATGTTTGATGCCTGAAGCAGGTATTCGCTCAGCGGGGCGGCTTGGCCAGAACCGGTGGTGTTGCTGGCAGCTGTCACCTGCAGGGGCTCGCGATGGCTTTTCCAGGTTGGCCTTCACCGATGTCCAGATGTAGCTGGGCAAATGGCAGAGCCGTCCTCTGAGCGAGGGGTGGGAGGGTGCCACCAAAACACCCTCAAGGAAGTCCCCAGACTGAAAGGGAAACTTGCCTTCCGTGGAAAGAGGGAGACGGCAGAGCTGCTGCTACGCTGCTTGTGCTGCCAGGCGCTCGCACAGTAGCATCGAGTCTTGTGATAATGGCTGCATCATAAAACAAAGAGCTTGCAGGGCTGCAGGAGCAAATGGCTCACAAATAGACGCCCGAAGGAAGCTGGGCTTTGCATGAAAATATTGTGGTCTTGCTCTTATTTTTAGCTGGGTGTCTTTCAGCACTTCCACTGTCAAATAAAACTTAATCTTCCTGTGGTCTTCTAAAATATTCATTTAGTCACCTGCTACTGACTGACAGAACATCAGCATAAGGCTTATCTAGGCCATCAGTGACTGTTGAATTAATTTCATGATGCATTGGCCGTTACATGGCAAAGTCAGTTTTTGGATATATTTCTGATACATTCGCAAGTAGTTGAACATTCCCTGTGCGTTTGGAAAAACATTAATCCCATATGTATGTGATTGCTTTCTCATGTGTACAAAGACTTCGGTAGCGGGTAGAAAAATGTAAATCCGCTCTGCCATCGTCATATCTCCCGAGCAATACATTGTCATAGTAACAAATTCCAAGGGAAATTCTTCTGATGGTGGAGATGATATGTTTAGAAAAAATCCTTGGATGGCAGAGTTTTGTCGCTGTCCATCAGCCTTACATAACTGAAGCCCACAACTAAGAGAAACTATGTCACCTGATATTAATGAAATACGTCTGGAACAAGATAATTCACCAATATTAGAACGCCTGTAGGAACTGGGTTAATCGGAGGAATTGTAAGGTTCATAAGGATCAGTTGCGGCAATTCCACAGGGGGCAAATTGACCTATTGCTTGTCTTTATCAGATGTTTTGGAAGAATAAGGATACACAAATGAATCACATGTTCAGTTTAGTATCTGTGTAAGCAGCTTAGGGGTGAATTGAGCATGGAGTGGAGGAACGTATTGTAAAAATATCCCAAGCAAGATGATCACTGAATGTACAAATGCTCCTTTTCTGAGCAGAGTTAATTCCAGCAGATAATTTAGCTTTACAACTCCAACAGAACATGCTGCATAAACATAACAGGGAAGACTTTTTATGAAGGAGTTTTATAATGTGAACCCACACATTTAGATGACTGACTCAGTATTATACTAGTGTCATTTTAGATCAGACGTCTGACTCAAACCAGGAAGTTTGGATTACACTGGGATCCATGTATACAAGACCGTAGTTTTGGGGGAAAAACAAGTTGCAGTGTTTGTACACAAGAAGGAACTTCAGACTACTGTTGTCTGAATTGCTAGTGCTTCTTTGAACATGAAGAAGATTATCCGTAAGCTTTACGAGGAAGTATATAGTAATGCAAATTACTTAATTTTAATTGGGTTGGATACGTGTTCTTAAAAACAACACTCATGCCTAACAAAGAAACCTTTTTTTTCTAATTCTTCTGATGGAGGCATATATCATGCCATTTATGATGAATTTCAAGGGTTAACTAACAGTGATACACAGTGTGATAAAGAAAAAACTCTCCTGGGTGTGGAAAAATGAGTGCTTTAGTCCAAGGGCTATGGTGTGTTTCTTTTTAAATATTTACAGTTGTGTTGGCAATAGCAACCTTGAAATGTATTTACAGACACAAACTTTGTTAAGTAACTATGTAAGTCAGTGCCCTGATATTTTATCTGCATGCTTTACCTTCAGTTTTCTGACTCTAACTGAACTATAGGTGTGATTTTTCTCTTCTGGTAGTGCTTTGAGGAGATCTTGAAATGGATTTTTGTTTTCTCTGAGTGTGTCATATCAGTATAGTTCTCAATTATTTTCATCAGCAGAAGGAGAAATGCTATCACGAAATGTAATGTAAAATAACAGAAATTAGTAGTTTCACAGATGGCTAAGAATTTTTTGGAGATCTGGGTGACCTGGGAATCTTGGCTAGACCACTTTATAGACTATATGATGTGTAGAGTGTTATTTTTTTCTGCTTTTCATTTTTCCAATGTATTTTGCTAATTGTTGTTTGCTAAACCAGTGGTGAACATTGGCACATCTGGGCTAAGCTGCCGTGTAGCTGATGAAATTGCAAATTGACCTGAAATAGAAACTGAAGAGAGGTTTCTTTCTTGCGTTGCCCCAGCCCACCTGTTCAGAAAGGCTGCATCTGGTCCCTGGTTTGTTTGCATCTCTCCTGTAGGAGCAGCTTGGGTGAGCTTGGTTGATGCGTTGTGTGTTAGTGGGGCTCTTGGGTTCCCGGCTCAGCAGCTGGGGAAGTCCAGGCTCAACAAGTCACAGAGCCACCTCTGCAGCGACTGCCTTCTATGTAAAGTCCCTTTTCAGAGCATATTTCATTTAAATGGCACTGCTGCTTGACCTGGTCTTCCTTTTCCCTTCCTTTCTTGGAAGTGCATGATGTAGGAGCGGGTATGTTAGTGACCAAATATTTTATGAAACTTTACTGGTGGGGAATTTGAAAAATGAGGAGTGGCTTCTGTTTTATTGAATTTAGTGTCTCTTATCACTATTGCCTTCCGTGCAGCTGCTGGCTTTCTAGAAGTGCTATGAGCTCCTTAAATTTTAATCACTTCTTTCCCCGGTGTCATGTCCTTCAATATCTGTTTCTGCTAAAAATGTTTTTCTTTCTTTCTGCCCTTAATTCATACCATTTCAGCCAGCGACCTGTCCCAAGCGTAGGCGTTTTATGAAGACTAAATTATGAAGAAGCCCACTGCAAAGCAGCACTTTTTGCGCATTTTGGCCAAAGGTCTGAAGCGGGCTCTGGAGGGCGGCCCTCCTGAGGGGCCTCCCGCGGCCTCCATTTTGGTGGTGGCCCATCTCCATGGGGATGCGTGTTTGTGGCACGCCGCATTTCTTTATGCTGCTGTAAAAGGAGTGGTGCGTGTTACAGGTTTTCTTGTGAGGTAATCAGGTTAAGATAACCACGCTCCCATATACACGTCTCTTCCTAGGCTGAACAAGGAGCCGACTACGGCGTGCCGAGTTTGTGGCCACACAGGTTTGCTTCACGCGCGACTTCCCTGGTAGCACTGGGTGCACACAGTGCCCCCTGCTCCCTGTTCAGATGAGTAGCACAGGAGAGGGGTCTTTGTGATTGTGAGCCCCTGTTTGACTTTTGAAATTTATTAGTAAGATGCAAAAGCTGGTGAAAATTGGATATCAAGCTTCTATGATACCTGTCACTGCAAGCTGTGTGGTGAACAGGGAGCATGGTGGCTGGGGGACACTGACGTTGCTTGTTCATTTTGCGTTAGAACTAAAAAAAATCACATTTCCCTGTTTTGAGACTGAAAACATGCAGTCCTGCTACTCTTAATCCCAGCTTTCTGCTTCCATTTCCCTGGTTTAAAGCCTCCTGCCACATCTGGAGGAGGCAGAGCAGTGGCTCTGATCAGTGCCCAGGTTGCTCCCCAGGCAGCAGCGTGTGCGCAGTGCTTGCTGCACTGGTGGCCCCAGCTCTCGTCAGGGCACCCAGGACACTGCTACAGAAAAAAAAAAAAAAAAGACTTGAGCAGTCACTGCGTGCATAGTCTGCATACAGCCTGCTAAGGATGGGAAACTTTGAAGCTGTTGCACAAATGCTAAATGAACAAATGTTCTGTTTTCCTTGTGATACCCAGCTCCCAGCTTTTATTTGTTGGCTGCTGTTAACAAGCTTTGTGTTCGGTATTTGTTGAACGCCCACCATGTGATGGGTCAGTTTCAGTGCTACTCTGTTACAGCGTGCACCCATATTCATGTCTCATTCAGGGGACCCTTAAAAGTGCCTCTGTTTTTCCTCTGTTTGCTCTTTGAGGGAGAAGGTTCTTCAGCCATTTCCACCTCAGGTTTGGGCCTGTCCTACAGTGCAAATAGCAAGTCTGAAGCCATGCTGGTACAGTCAGGGGACAGTTCAATCATTAACTCTCTGCACAGGGTAGTTTGTCACCTTGCTGTGGAAATAGTTTCCCCTCACCACAAGGACTGCTATTGTAGATTAGCCACTTACAAAACTACTGGATTTGGAACAACTCATTCAATTTTTTTTGCTGGTTTTGGCTTCACTGCTTCCTCCCTAAAACTGTCACAAGCTTCAGACTTTCCCTGTTGCCTATTGAAACTAAAGCTGCATCAAAGTGACCATGTTGAAGGTTATTGTTCTGGACAGTGTATAAGCACTCTTTTTATCTGTAATGCTTTATGTGTTGAGATCAGAAATGATCTTTTCTGGCCATTTGGTGAAGCTGGTGAAATAAACTTTTTCTATTCATTGAGTACTTTGAAACACTGAAAGAAACTGTGGGGTATCTCCCTGCAAAAAGGGACTTAGAGAAGAAATTAATTGGTTGTCTTTTGCAGTCTAGAAGCACAGCTTTAATTCTGTATCACTTTTTCTGCTTTTGGTAGGATATGAAACTGACCATAGGGCGGTCTACTATTTCTGTGCATGCTACAACCCCCTTTATCAAGATTGATCTCAATATTTTACTTCCTGGGTAGAGTCAGAATGAGTTTTCTTCCCTTGGTATGGTGTCAAGGCGGAGTCTTTGGGGAATTTTGTTCTGCTGTTTCTGTAGTTCAGAGATCACAAGGAAAACAAGTTCTTCCAAACTGTGCCCTCTGACACAGTAGTACGTCTTGATTTGAACGTCATCTGTATTCTGAGACTGTGCGGCTTTTTTTCTGTTTTCTGGCAAATGAAAGAACATTGGTTCTGTCTGATGCCAGGTACGAATAGCAAGGAAAATAACTTTTGCTTGAGTGAATGCCTCTAATGCTATCAATGCATAAATATTTGAGGATTTGCTAGTCCAGGACCGATTTTCTATTATATTCTTATCAGTTCTTTAGCCAGTAGACTTCTGTGGTATGGGAAGTATCCTGTTGGCTATGGCTTTATAAAACAAATAAGATCAGCTCTTACCTTTTAAATGGAATTTTCTCGTACTGTACAGTATAAGGGATGTCGAGGGGAGGGAGATGAATGGGGGAAGCAGGCAGCAGATCATGGACAGAAAAAGAAGAATAGAAAATGAAGTGTGTCCTCCTTCATACAACAGAGTTTCATGAATTCTTGCTGTGGCACCCTTGTGCTCAGCAAGAACGACTGGTGGAAATACAAATAACCCTTTAATTGCATCTTTGTTCCTCTCAAAATCAGATTAATGCTTCTGAGCCTTCTCAGCAGAGGTGTTTTAAATTCTTTCTCACCTGTGCCCCCAAAATGGCACAAATGTCGTTTCCCACTTGCTACATACATGCAGATTTGGTTCTTTACGTCTTTGTTTTGGCTGCATGTTTGAAGGCCTTTGGTGAAGAACTGTAAAGCAGCATCCTTGGCCTGTCATTCTTCTCTAGTAGATGCTGGGCAAATACCAACTCCTTTCATTAAGTTGTTGTTATTCACAACCTCATTTGCTGAGCAGTCTTCCCAGTTACTTGGCTTTTTAGGCTTTTTTTCCTTCCCCTGTTCTGTAGATAAATATAGCCGTATTCCAAAGATAGCTTGAAATGGTACTATAGGTATTTCCACTTAAGTTCATGGGAAAAAGAAAGTCCAGGGATGTGTTTTAACATTTTTTTTAGTTTGTTTGTAAATCCCTCTCTAGCTCTAGCTATGTGGCTATGAATAATGGTTACAGTAGCCTCAGTGACAGAGCTGTGAATTGGTGACTGCAGGAACCGGGCCGCACATGGGTGCTGTGCTTCTGAGGTGGTCGCCTGCGACTCCCCATCCCTCCCTGTGCTGTCCCCGTTGTGTAGCTGTGCACTTATGGCACGCCTGGTGCGGTGCAGGGCCGTGTGGTGGTGCAGAAAGCAGAGGGCATGGGGCTCCCCTCTCCCTTGGTCACTCGGTGGTGTTCGGTTCATCTCTCACCCGTCACCCCATTAGCAGCCATTGCATCACTACAACAACTGCGGCGCTTGCGTGGGTGGGGAAGCCTGGGTCGTGCAGTTCAATAACAGTTCACTGGATTGTTAGGAACTGAAAATTAGGAGTTGGGAGCAAGTGTCTGTGTGATGAACAGTGGCTGACATGAGTTATCATGTTTGTTAATCATACAATATTACAGCAATGGAAATGATTTGAATTCTGCATATGAAAACAGATTCACGAAGCTTGGGAGGCTGCAAATAGTAGCATAGTGTCTTGTATTTTATTGATATTATGTTCAGAAACGGTTTCTAATTTCCATATATTAATAAAGGTTTTCCATAAATTACGTTTAATTTTAAACTTTATATTTAATTATTCCTTTTTCTTTAGATTTTCTTTACTTCACTCTCCGTTAGCTATTGGACTTCTTTCCTTTGGTTCTTTTAGTAAGAATGATTTACAGGGAAAGTCACTTTATTTGCAGCTCTGTTGTTAGCCCGACATTCTTAGGACAGTTTCTAATGTCATATTAATAGTAACAGACCTTCTATGAGGAAAAAAGCAATGAAGATCTTTTCAGAGCCTTTCAAACAATGGGGAAGGGATGGCTTTTCTGTAACGGTTACTCCTGTGATTCTAAGGAATTCTGTAGTTTAAGTCTTCAATGCTTATTTAATATTTGTGTTAGACTCCAAGTAAGGTGCACTGACCATTTCCAAGAATCGCAGTATTTGCTGTCAAACAACTGTGTGGACCTTTTATCCTTTTTGCCTAATTTTTGAATGAATATTGGGGAATAAAGATCCCATTTAAAGTATGAGAGGTGCAGTTGCATTTTGTACCTGTGTTGTATATCCATGTAATCCTTGCCTGTGTATCTGAGCCAGTATTTCTCAAGGTATCAATCGGTGTTTCTGCAAATGTTTTTTTAAAAAACATCCTAAATGTTCAGAGCATTTCCAGCATCACGTTGCAGTACCCATGGCCATAAATCTTAAAATGAAAGGCAAAGTTTCCCTTCAAAGCTATTTCTTTAGTAAATATTTATTTTCAGATAAAAAGCTCAAAACAAGTTTCAGAGGGTTAGGCTTTTCGAATCTTTATTAGCTGGCAGGCTTTTCAGGGATGCATGTGGTATCCCAGCATATGGATACGTGTATGTGCCATTTATAGTCTCTGTGTATATTTTGGAGAAGAAAGTTTGTTTATTTGTTGCAAGAAAGGAAGCTTGGGGATTGTCTGTTAATCTGTGAAAGCTTGAATTATGATTTTTATCACCACCTTTGCCAGTTGTGACTTGATTTCTGGTGTCACACAACTCAGCCCAGGGCTTGCCGGTGGTGATCTGTGACCGTGTTTCCCATGGCTCTTGTGGCTCATCACCACGACACCTGATTGTAGGATCCTACTATGTAAAAGTGGATCCTCTTCCTCTGATTTTCATGGGACTGCTTTTTGCTCAAATAAAAATATTTTGATAGAGTTGCTTCATTTCATAGGAACTTCCATGGCTCAGAGGAATAAAAACTAAAAGAGCTTGAGGTGTATTAAAATGTCTCTTTTTGAAATTTTGCAACAAAAAGTATGGAGTCCTTTTTCTTACCAAAACTTTTTTGCACTTTTGTGTTTTGAACTTTGACTTGGCAAATCAAGCTGCTAGCTTCATCAGAACTAAGTTTACTTATCTAAAAACCCTTTTTGGAGGAGGCCATGGGGGGTCCTTAGTTGAGGAATTTCCATCCTCAGCAGGGCCGTGTACGGCTGAAAAGAGAGGGCGCCTTCCCCGCACATTCACCTGAGCTGAGAGTTGCTGCTTTTTGCTTGGCTAATGTGTTTTATGCTACGGTGGCCTGGTAAAATGTTCTTTCCCTTTGTGAAATCAGAAGAGCTCATTTTGTTCTTTTTCTATGGTGAAAAAGCTACAGTGAAGCTCTGAAGGTGATAGGTTGGCTATCTGTACCACATCTCACAGATACTTGAACGTAATTTCGGGAACCCCGTAGCCATTTAAAGAAAATCTGGCAAGCAATTTTGGTACATCTAAACGTAAATGAGAATTAATGGGTTGTTTTAGGTATGTTCTGAAAAATTGTGTGGTTAGGTTTCCTTAAATTCCAGGTGGCCCTGAAGGCAGTGTGCATGTGTGGGGGTATATGTGTATGCTTGGTTGTTGGGGGAATTTGTTCCATTTCTAAATCATAAAACTGCTTTGTAAAATACCTAATTTGGGAGTTGGTTTTGGTTTGGTTTGGTTCGTTAGTTTGTTTTTGCTATGAGTTAAAGGTTGGGGGGAAAGGGGGACGTTGAGCAATAGGCCTCAGAAATGTGGACTTCTGTTCAGCTGCCATTTCCAGAGCTCCTACAGATGCAGCCTGGACGAGGATGCTGGACTCCATGGGCTTTCTAGGTTGGAACCCATCTTGCCAATAATTCAAGCCAGCACGTGCTGTGGTAACAAGCACAGGTGTGCCTTGCTGGGCCGTTCTCAGGTTTTCCGTGAAACTTTCCTCTCTGGCATCTGTTCGTGGGGGCTCTGTCCCCAGCGGGCTGCTGGTTTCAGCCAGTTTGGTGGGGTTGATGTCGTTAGGCTTTTGGGGAGATTCCATGTTTTCAGTCTGAGGCTTTTTTTTTTTTTCCCCTATGACCATATTTTAGTGATAAATGTGTAAACCTCTGGGGGTTTGAGTGCACGTGTCTATGTGTGTGTGTGTACCGGGTGCCTTTTATGTCGAAAGGCATCGCGGCTGCCAGGCCGCTGCTCTCTTCTGCGCCTGGAAACAAAACGTGCTGGTTTACCGAAGGTGAACTATTTCCATTACAGAAACCCAGCGCAACAGCGATAGGCGGGTGGCCTGAGCAAACTAGCCTGCGGTGGGTTTGTCCAGGCAGTTGGTCCCGGCAAACACACCGGGGGACTTGGTTGTGCTGCGCGGTGACTCGCGGGGGGCAGGAGAGGAGAACCGGCTCAGTTCGCTCGGCTCTCGAGGGCACAAAGGCACAGGACTTAACCCTCCGTGCCTCAGGATCGTGTCTTCCTCGTGAAAGGGGAGTGAGTGAGCAGTGGGCCGGCCCAATACCAGCGTGGATCGGAGCTGTCTCGTTCCTTTCCTTCCGCTCGGACTCACTTCTGCCCTGGTGGCACTCTCCTCCCGCTACCTGCCAGAGCGCTCTCCGTAGGCTTGTGTCGTGCCTCAGTTACGTACCGTAATTTTTCATTGCTCCCCTCGTCAGGCATCCAGGATTGCACAGCCAAAGGGTCTCTCTAATACAAATGTAAATTTATTTCTTTCTTGGCTTGCTGTGGCATGCGTGCAGTTGTTAAATTTTCTTTTCATTAGCTTGTATGACATATTTTTGGTATTGGAATTGGTGCTACATGGACTTTATTTGTGAACGTGGAATAACTGCAGTTTATTATTCAGCCCTTTTCGAAGGTAATAGCCGGTGTCCAGCTCCCTACAGCTGGTGGTTGATGTTTCTATTTGTTGCTTGTGGCCCCTTTCCCCTGACTGCTCTTGTCCATGTTTGTCCATGCTGCAGTTTTTGACTTCGCTGACGGCTGTCTGTGTTGTCTGCCTACACATTTTGCAGAGCTCTACACCTCTCACTATTTTTTTCTGTGGCTATTTTTATCAGGATTTCATTAAATACCCTACTGAAAGAAATCCTGTTCAAACAGTAGTTATAGACTGCTTGGGAAACTTCCTAAGATTAGTTTGAAAAACTCAGATGATCAGAATAGACTCTTTTTTTGTCACTTTAACTTCAGTGTCTAAAAGTGTATATAATTCTCGGGTTTAGTGTGTGTGGCTGTTGTTGTTGTTTCTTAAGCCAGAGTATGTGAAATTTGCAAAACTAATAGCATAATAATACAGATAACGAGGATTGAGCTAATAAAAATGCAGTGGTTCTTTAAAATGTCCAAGCTGCATTGGGAATTCGTATCAGATGGTTGGGCTGGATGCAGGTCCCAGTATATAAAAAAGAGATGTAAACTTAGCAAATTGGGGTTTCTTTGGGTTTCATTCATTTCAGTGTTTAATCGGGATTAGCAGATGGAGAAAAAAAAAAGTAAAAAATAAAAGTAATATACAATAATAGTAATAATAAATTAGGTTAGTTTTAATTATGTAACTTTCCTGAAAAGGCTTCTTTTTCCAGCCAGCTGTCTGATCAGTGGCAAAATTCATAGCAGCTCCCCAAGTATTTAAGATCTCTATTAATTGGAGTTCCTTCTCTGTATGAAGAATTGTTTTTTGGTTAGCTGTTTTGCATATGAAAGATGAAGACAACCATTTTTCTCGTGAGATTAAAAAAAAATAACACAATTAATTAAAATGAAATCATTTTCTATACTCAAGGGAATGAATAACAAACAAAGCTTCTGGAGCAGCCAGCTTTTATTTTCCTACTTGCAAGTATAACATAATGTAAAAGGAAGACTTTAGACAAACGCATTCTTTCCATGGTAGTTGAAGAGCCATAATCAGATGTATTGCTAAAGTGATGCAGATCTTTCTTTTGCTGCCTTTTTTTTTTTTTTTTCTTTTTGCTGCTTTTGGCTTCAGATGTAGAAGTAGAATTGCTGAGATTTGGGGAAAAAGAGAATGGAAAATTCTGCTGGAAATGCTAGAACTGGTCTTTTTCCATCCCCCTGGGGATATTACCATCCAAACTCTGCTTTGAAAAGGCACGGCAGCAAGTTGCATTGATGAGCTCTGGAGCAAGAGGTTCAGGAGTTGAATTTGTTGCGTGACACTGCCAAAAAAAACACAGCCAAACAACCACAACAACAAAAGAAACATTTTGCTTGTTTCCATGTCCTTTGCCATTCTCTGTTCTGTGGGGGTTGGGATGCCCCTGAAGACGGGTGGCCAGCACTCCACGGGTGGCACGCTCAGGGTCTACAGTTAAAAGCCCCAGTTAGAGTTGTGCCTGATCATTAAAGCCCCCTGGACTAACAGGGGACACTTGTGACGAGCTGTTTGGATTTGCTACTGGGTTTGCCCTAGGGCTAACCTAACACAACAAAAGCATGGTTAGGCTTTGGCCGCATGGTCCTGGGAGCAGCATCTCCTGATTGCTCAGCAGAGGGTTGGTTTTTGTGGTGTTTTTTCTTCTTCTTGTGTTTCCTTTTTGTCCTTTGCCACGTCATTTGAAGATGCTCTCACTGCCCTTGCACGGCAGCAAGCTGTCCTCTCAGTTGTGCTGATGAAGCTCGTGGAGCTGCACCATAAATTCGGTCCTGGTTGTTTGTTTATTTTTCAGGGATTGGGGCTTGTCAAGGAGGGATGTGGGCTTTCTTAAAACATTCCTACCAGAGAGAACGTGCCACCGAACCGCAATGTCCCTGAGGCTGGTTGGATGGCACAGTGCTGTGATAGGAGAATAATGCTCGAGTCTAGCTCCCAAAGCGCAGAAGAGCATGGAGGCATCATCGTACTTCGGTGTATTCTGGAGGTTAGTGCTCTACAACTGCCTTAAAGGTTTCCTGACTTGCAAGCCCGTGTTCTCAAGTCACTTCCATGCCACAGGGAAGTTTCCCAGTGCTGGGGAAAGCAGCAGCTGGGGAAAGAGGAGCCTTACCACAACGTTGCGGTTCCCCAGTCTTGGTGAGCCTGTGGAGGTAGGGTAATTCGCATGGCACAGTTTAGCAGCCTGCTGCATCTTTGCCTGTACTCAGACGCGGTGTCAGTAGGGCTATTCCTAATCTAATTAATCTGTGACTTAATTCCTTGCTAATCCTGGGCTGGCATGGGAGTTTGAACTGCACCAAGCGGGCAGATGCTACCTGGGGACTCAGACCTGGGGAGAGGCAGCTGGTGGCACGGGCTGCTCCTCGCTGCCTGCCTTCTGATCTCCAGTCCTCAAACTGCAAGGCAGAAAAGGGAGGTGATTTGGAGGGAACAAACAAGTTAACAGTAATCCCTCTGTGAAGGCAGGAGCTCAGTTTCCACGGGGATGTCTCTCTGAGCCTGCTGTATTGCTGTTGCGCACAGACATTGACACCTGGATGGAAAACTTGCCGCTTTAATAGCTTGTGGGGAAGAAGCAAGCACACAGGCTCTGGCCTGTCTTGGTCACTGACCAGGCGCAAATAATGAACTTATTAGACTGAATTAATCTCTTAAAGGAAATGGTTTGAAATCCATCTGGTAGAGTGCTGAAAAGCAGACTCAATAAAATCCTAGGAAATTGACTGTAGGAAGCAGTTTTCTGTTGGCAGAAGGCAGAATTGGATGACCCGAGGAGAGTCTTTCTGTCTTGAATTTCTGACACAGAGGCAAACAGAAATCAGCAGCAGACCCTGCGCACAGGGTTGCAAATGGCATTTCCAGGGGATGAGAATTTAAATGCGCTTGTTCCAGCCGAGGTGGAGCACGATTCCCTCAGCGAGGTGTCGCGCTGGGGGTTGCTTTTTTGGTGGGGGATCCTAATGTTCAGAAGGCAGTAGTATGCACGAAGCTGAGCATACTCCTTAAATCACAGGCCACTGAGACACCGGCTGATCTCACTCTGGTGCAAAGGAAGAAAAATCATCAGTAACTTCAGCTTCGTGTGCAAGCCTGCTATCGATTTCCGTGGCTGGAAATAAATCACGAGTTCTTTTTGTGCGGTTGTTGTGTACCCACACCGTCCCCAGGGGATGCTTGAAGTAACAACTTGTGCTTTTTCCCCCAGTGCCAGTCCGATGCTGGCTGTATGTGAGGAGGATGCTCGAGTGTAAGCCTTTTTGCACAGAAACCGCCGGGGTTGCCTTTCTGCGCTGGCAGATTCCCAAAATGGAGTGAGATGATGCGGCCCTGCGCTGTCTTCTGCAGGAGGCTCGGCCCCTGGCCGCCCACCTCTTGTTGGTGCTCCATGCGAAGGGCTCCTCCGTTAGGGGAGTGTTGGGTTGTGTCCTCTGGTTTTTGACGCTACGGGATTCCTCATAGCGTACCTCTTTGCCGATGCCTAAGGAGGTGTACTAGTGAGCGTGAGGATGGATGTAGCCTGGCAGTTGCATTCGTACTTCAGAGCACTCCTTGGGGGTATGACGGAGGCAAGGTACATCCCATCAGACGGTGAGTTTCTTGCTGTCCTTCAGCTTCCACACAGTACACAACACTGTATTACAATCTCAGTGTCAAAACTAGATGCAGACTCTCAGCGATGTAATCCTGCCAGCCTGAAAAACTTTTGAAGCCTTTGGTTTATTTTTCCTGAATCAAAGCTTAAGGTTAGCCCTAGATTTGCTGGAGATGAATATCAATTGGAGCCAGCTTTTTTGCGTGTTTGTTTTTAACGCCCTTGCTAGGCTGAAGTTTCCAATTACAGAAAAACTAATTTTGCTTCCAAATCTGGCTGGGAAACGGTCAACACTGATAGTACCTTGGTAAGAGAAGTCTTTGTTCCTTTCTGGCACTACCTGCAAAGACAGTCATTAGCTGAAAAGTAGCAGGCTTGCTTAAATCTCTTCTTTGCTTATCATTCTTCAGGGACTCCTATTCTCGAACGTTTCTTAAACAAAGGCTGCCTTTGCACCACCCCAGCTAAATCCCGTCCCATCGACACGCGGCTTGCGGGGCCGCTGCTGCTCCCGGCTGAGCCCCGAAGCCCTCGGCGTGCCCGGCGTGCAGATGGCCTGCAAGCTTCTGGAGCTCCTCGAGCAACGCCGGGGTGGTTCCTTGGCTCTGCAAGACCTTGCCACGCACGCTGTGCGGTTTAAAGGCAAAATGCTTCCTGCTAATTATGAGCAGTTACTCTGTAGGAACAGACTCATTATAGGGGCGCTGAGCCCTGGCCCGCCGTCCTTTTCAGCACCTGAATAATGCGGGAGGGAGGGGGAAGAAATGGCAAGAGGAACTGGAGTGCTGGCACCAATTAGTCCTCAGATTACTGAAAGAGGATTGCAATTTCAAGGCCAAAAAGAGTAGGGAGTGGGTAAAAGGATTTGAAATGAGATTATGGGACCTAAAAGCGCCTTTCTTTTGTTACGGAAATAATTCAACAGTTTTGCTGGAGCCAGTGAGACAATCCCGTTTCGTGGCTGAAGTAGGGGAGCTGTGTCCCGTTGCTTTTTAAGGTTCTTTAGCTAAGTTGATCCCCACTCGCATTTGTTAGTGCTTCCTGCAAAATCAAAGTGTTTTCAACAAACAAACAAAAACGGAGGAAAGCTACTGGCTCATCAAAAGGCCTGTTGTTTTTCAGGAAGCTTATTTGTATTCTTTGAAAGGGGAGCCAAGGGAAGGAGGCAGATTGAACTCCTTTTTTCTTTGGGAAAACTCTTTTCCTGGTGGTTACCACGAGACCGGCACCGGTCGCCCTCTCGCCACCCATAGCGGAGATGAGTGGCAATGCCGCTTGTTGGCTTGCTCAGAGATGCGGGTCCTGTAGCTCCTGCTCGCCTTCCAAGCAGGCTCCTGTCGGCACAGTAGCGGTGCGTGTAGTCCTCCTCCTCCAGGAGGAAAGGGCGCGAAGCTTTCCTGCCCTGCTCAAAGCGCCCACGATACACGTGAGTTTCTGGGACTGAAGGCTGGAGCTTGCTTGGAGGCAGCAGAAAAAGAGGGTTCTGTCCCCTCCCTCCCCTTTCAGAAAGAGAATGACAAAAGGGAGAATTGCAGACGTGGTGGGTTTAATGTGAAGTGTTTTGGCTTGGTATATTAAATGGCTGCAAGAGTGGGTGAAGTGCTGAAACGTTTTCTGCCCTTCCCAAGAGGGAGGATGTTTCTCTTGGGCTGGCTTAAACACAAAAGGCCTGTAGAGATCATGAATTTATCTATTACCAGCCTTTTTCCTTTCCTTTTTCAGTAGAACTTCTCAGTGTGAAAAACCAATGCAGGCATGCTTGGAAGCCCTGCTTCGAGTTCCCTGTGCCCACTAGTCTGGGGGAGTCTCTCGGCATGAAGCAGTGGGTGCTGCCGTGCTCTCGATTTCCCGTACTTGCTGGGTTTCACACCAGCCCGTGTTAGATCTGCTTTCATAGGCAAATACTTAAAGCTGTCATCCTGTGTGGCACTGAGTTCTGTGGGCAGCTTCTCGCCACCCAGGCGAGCCTTCAAAACCTGTTGTAGGGTCCCTCCAAGAAAAGAGGGAAGGGGACTGAGGGATGAGCCCACCACCAGAGTTCCCACACGGACAGTGAGGACGGGGATTGGTGAAGGAACGCAGGCTCTCGTACTGCCCATGGGATTTGTCTAATTGGCTTAATAAGGCTTCAGTGGTAAAGTTGATGATGCTAAAGGCGTCTTGTGGCACGCAGTACCACAAACTTTCTGAAATAAGATAAAGATGTAAAAAAGCAATTCAGGAGAGGAGATAACACGGAGGAGGAGACCATTGAGGCAGGGGTTAGCAATGACAAGAGAACGGCAAGGCCTCTTACAAGGAGGAGAGCAAAATGCTTTGAAAAGGGCAACGGGTGCTGTGAGATGACAACAATTTCTGCTAATACCCCGCATCCCTTCATGTTTCTCTGGGGTGCAAACTTTAGGTGCAGGGATTTCTGAACAGGAGTTGGTGTTGCGGTGCATTGTGGCTGACGGAGAGCCACAGGCGGTGCTGGCTGCGCCTGGTGTAGGTGGGTGGCTGAGGGGTCGGTGCTACCAACAGCTGGATGTGCTGCTCCAGTTTGTGTGTGTTTGCTTTC
This sequence comes from Cygnus olor, assembly GCF_009769625.2. NCBI lineage: Eukaryota > Metazoa > Chordata > Aves > Anseriformes > Anatidae > Cygnus > Cygnus olor. The sequence continues at coordinate 18,235,914 of NC_049173.1, forward strand.
AGTCATCCGTGTGTTGGCTGGGAAATGCAGTGATGTGCTGTATATGACGCTGAAAAAAGAGCCGTGGCTGTCAATGAGGCCCCTAACACGAGAGTCAGCTGGCAAGGTGTGGCAGAGCGGCTTGTTCCAGTTCCCCCCGTGACTTGTCAGAAGTTACTTTAGCACGTGAAGAAAATATTTCTGCCTAATTGGTTGTAGTAAACGGATGCTCTGTAAATTAATCGTGTCTTTAATGTTTAAGAGGTTATGTCCCGTTCGTTTTATGACTGATTGGGATCATTTCACTAGAATGAGCAAGCTTGAGGTCATCTGGTGTTTGAACAGCACAGTTTGTTACTGTCTGTGATTTGCTGCTTTAGAGGGCACGAATGCTATCTGGAGATGTCAGGATGTCAGTGTCGCTTTCTAAACACCAGTGAACCATAATTAATTGTTTCCTGTAATCTAACTCATTGATTTTCTATATTTGAGGTGATCCGAGGAACAGCTTTACTCCAGGGATTAATTACAGAGAGAGACTGAGAGTGCACATACACTTAGGAACATATTTTTGCTAGTTAATTCTAATGAGGATTTTTTCTGCAACCACATGGCAGATCCCGAGTCAACTGGGAGGGGAATTTTACAGTACCTGACAGATAGCCATGCCCGTCCTAACAGCTGCTTTTGGTGCTCGTCGTTAGTGAAATACCTCTGGTTTGGGGTTGCCCACAGGCAGGTGGAGCTTCCAGGGCCTCTTGGCTCATCGAGGAGAGAGCTTGCGGTCTCCTCTCCTGGCTGTTAAACCAGAGCTGTTCAGCAAGGGGCACAGTGGGTGGCTGAACTGTCATATTGGTTTTCTTGTGTAGCTTTCTCGAGCTTTATCAAGAGAGAGTTAAATGGCCTAGACTCTCTCTCTCTCTAAGCTTCTGTGTTTTCACACAAGGTTATTACCAAACTGCTGTCTAAATATACCATGCAGAAATAGTAAATTTAGATATTTGCAGCTTTGTTGCTTTTTTCATGTTTGCAACAATTTTTTTTCAACCTTCCCTACATGAAGTTACAGCTGATAAAGCAGAGATGTAGAAACCAGTATCTCATAGAAACCTGCAGCTGAGAGCACAAGCAATTGCCTGCCCACCTTCGCCTTTCCTCATACAGCCTTCTTTTCTGTACCTCTGCGTTGTCTGCTGCAAATCCCGGAGTGAAGAACGGGGTTTAAGCCATTCTTACCGGGTCACATTCAATTTCTGTACAAACACCTGAGAAGTAGCAGCAAACGAAGGAGGCATAGACCAGATCACAGATTCCACTGCGGAAGCTGAGATTTGTTGAAATAACAATGCTACAAGACATTTTTTGGAAAGGTAGTCTCCTTTTTGGTAAGGACGCAACTTCATCAGTCATATGAAAAATTGCTGACTTAAAAGTAGAAGGGTGACTTCTTGTTATAAATTATGGGAAGGTCAGCTTTTCTTTTCCTTCACACGTTCTTCATTCGTGCAGGTAATACTGTAACTTGAGAAAATTATTATAATGCTATTAAGTACAATGTTACTGTTCTCGACAGGCAGAACAGCTGTTCTCAGAGCTAAGAGTTAGGGATAAAGGCGCACCCTGAATGGTATTTCCCATTACAGGTGGGAGGTTTATTTTTCTCCTAGGATGAACGTGGCTAAAGATAATTTAAAAATGAGTAAAAATGAAGTCCTCTGAGTATTTGTTTACAGTTAGATTTGCAGAACGTGTGAAATTCATTATTTCATAGCTCTGCTTTGAAAATCTCCGGTAGAGGATACTAGGAGTTGGGTGCTGTGGCTATTGCTGTGATTGCCTACAGCTCCTAACCAGAGCTCAGTTCTGGTTCTTCATTTTGAAAGAGGCTGTAAAGAGGAAGTAAAATTACATGTGAGGTCTCACCTGCCCCGGCCCTTAACTTTGAGGCTTTTCTGGAATAAAAGGATAATTCCTATCTTCTCCTGATTGGTTTGGACTGATAGGACTGAATTCGGTCAGACTGGTGCCACTTGGTTTAAACTGACTGCACAGTGGTGAGCATGTGATAATTGTTTTAATTTCCTCTGTGTCCTGACCTGAGGTGTTTGGGATCCATTTACAGGAAGCGTTGAGCTCTCATGGGTGCAAACACCACCAGCTGGTGATAAGGAGCCCTCGTAGGGCAGCACAGAGCGGCCCGAAGCCAGAGCTGGGGTGTCCGCAGGCTGGTCCTGGGCTGCCTTGGGCTTGCTGGCACTTTTGGGGGTACCTTATCACCTGTGAGGGTATGTTTTCCTTTCTGTACATGTAGATGGTATCTCTGTAGTTCTGTGGGTGGGAGGATCAATTTAGTTGAGGTTTCGAGAATCCCTTTGAATGCGAAAAATAGTCTTCTCTTTCATCTTCTGGTAGATTGTAGACCTCTTTCCTCTTCTGATAGATCTGTAGACCCAGTCTGTGGGTGGAAGAGCCCACCATCAGGTGCTGTAGCCTCAGGGTGTATGTGTTGGTCTGTCCCTTCCCCGACCCTAAGACAGAGCTCTGGATTCTTCAAACTGAGCATTGTGAATGAGTGAAACCAGGCAGATTTTGATACTTTTTTTTTTAATGCCTTAGCAGTTCATTTCTAAAACTGTAACTCTAACAATAACTTGATCTTTATACATTAAACTTCTGTGCTGGTGATAGATGCACACACAGACTGTGTATCTTTCGCCTTTTAAGCACCTTTCACACTGTGCAGTACAATCCTCAGGCACTGATCTCTTTGGGGATAGGAAGGGTCTGTGACCATTGAACGCAGGGCTCTTGTAGCCGATGTGTGTGAAGAGGTAGAATCAAAAAATGTAATTGGGACTCTCCAAATATGTGAGTACCTGGCTTCTGTTTTATTATCATCATCGCATCTCCAAATATGTGAGTACCTGGCTTCTGTTTTATTATCATCATCCCATTTTCTGTGTTTGCCTAACTTTGTGATGTGTGCATCAGTGTGTTGTACAGCCCAGTGCCTGCAAGTCCCCGCTGCAGAGGGGTGTGCCGAGCCTGTGAGCACATTAAGCTTCCCAGGGAAAAATACCCTCAGCATCTGGGAGAGGTTAAACGTTCCAGGGGAGAGGTTAAACATTCGTTTTGTCCTCTGCTTCTGTAATTCCAGAAGCCAGATTAGTTCTGAATCATCTGAACCACATTCATTCAAGATTAATGAGAAAAACCAAGTATGGAAAATTTTAGCTGGTAAGCGCCTTGGCTTTAAGCAAGTAATAGAGGAGGAGTTCATATTGGCAGCCGCCTGCGGGTCATGCTTGGCTTTGAGTCTTGCTGGTACTGAAATTCATGAAATGAGGAGTCACACCACACCAGATAAATAAAAATTTAGCAAGTGGGAAATATTTTGGGGAGGGGGGTGACTTGAAGACTTCGTCTTCCTTTTTGCCATTTATTTCTGTTTTGCTGGAGATCAGATTTGCTCTGTTGTGTGCACACATGTTTATAACTTCGTGCATGTTCACGGTACATCAGTGTCTTTAACCAGCAACGTGTTCTCCCTAATGGATTTCTAGCAGAGACGTGCATATCGTTTATCTGAAGTCTGACGGGCCATGGTTAGAAATGTCGCGGGAGCGTTGTGCAGAAAGCGTTTGTGAGATCCAGCCAAGTGTACCAGCAGAGCTTCCTGGACTGCTGCAGAAAGAATAAATGGAGAATTCAGCACTAGAGTAGCAGAAGTAAATCGGGTCACCTTGGGCTTTTTCAATTGTTGATGGGTTTCAGTTTGGGAGAAACGGTGGTTTTGGTACAACTTTACAGCACTGTGCCTAGCTGGTGGCTCTGCTGTTCTGTGGTGGTTTATAGTGAACCAGGTGCTCAGCATCAAAGTTCTCCAAAGCTTTGTCTGTTTTTTTAGTGTTAACTATCAGAGTAGACTCTTCGTTTACATCAAGTTGAAAATTAAGGTGTGCCTAGGTATAGGCGATTGTTAGGACTTGCTTTATTTTCTTGAATCTGAGATTAAAGACTTTCTTCTTCCAATTCTACTCAAGTAAAAACAAAACTGAAATGAAGCTCTTCTTCCCCCTCACTTGTTTTGCAACAGAGGCTATCATCAGCAAACTGGAGTGCTCCGTTTCTAATTTTGTAGAACAGAAGAGAACCAAACTTCTCCCAGCTGGCCAGGTCAGCGTTTGATGCTGCTATAGTCCAAAAGAGGCCACGGCCCTCTGTGGTCTTCAAGGCTGCTGGCCGGCCCTGGACGGGATCGTCTGCTCATCTGGGCAGCAGGGGACTGGCCTGTGGTGCCTGCAGGAGCTGGCACGGATGTGCTTCGTAGCACATGAGCAAGTTCAGACAACTCTGAAGTGTCCCCAGCCCGACTAGCACCAGTTTTTCATCCAGTGATATATAGCCTAGGAGCCAGGTAATAACAGCTGTGGATTAAGGAGAGACAGCACTACAGTGTGTGAAGTGACTGGCGGTGTTTTTCCTTCCTTCAAAATCAGGAAAAATAACAACCCGTCCTCTAGTAGAAGTGTGCTGTGGTGTTCCTTCTCTAACTGCATGCGCTTCAAAACACTTTTTCCTCATCTGATGTGTTGTTACTTAACGATTCTTTATTCCTCCCAGAGATATGTTGACTATGTCGGTAAGAACATATTCCTATACTTACCACAAAAGAACAAAAATGAAACTGAGGAAGGAAGAAGTGACTTGCCTGCAGTCACAGTGTGATTCACTGGTAGAGGCAGAATGAGAATTTGAGGCTGATAGCCGGCATCTCCTGATTCCCACTGGAGACAAATCTTTTTTAATTAAAAGTAATGTGGGACAGTTGTCTCACCATAAACTTCTAGCTATATATGGACTTCTTCTTATTTCAGTGTTCAGCCTAGAATTACAATGTGCTCACAATAAATGTTAAAACATTTAAAAGCAGATTAGTGGCAAGTTTGCATTTTCTCCATGTGTCACGCTTCAAATAGCCATTTCTTTTGAAGCAACTCCATAGAAATCAGGATTTGTAAAATTTATTTGAAGAACAATTCCTTCATTGTTGTCCACAAGTATATATTCAGCTCTTGGCAAAGACTGAAATTCTTGCTGAAGGCTACAGCATCTCACCAGGGGACAAGAAGGCTTCATATATCACTTCAGCAGTGAGAACGGTCTTTAAACACCACAGCAGAGTCATTGATGGGCTCCGAAGGACACATGGCCATGTTTTTCTTGAGAATAGGAATCACCGTTTTTATCCCAAATTCTGGAAATATGAGTGTTTTTTTTTTTTAAATTCCAATTTATTTCCTTTTCTATTTATTTATTTGCATAATTTCTTCTTTTAAGTGAAGACAGTGGCAGGAAAATGGCTTTGGCTATTTGGAGAATACAAAGATCTGGCCAACTTTCCACTTTTTTTTTCCACAATTTTTTTTTTCTGGTGTTCTGTTCATGAATAGCTTTCCTGTGCAACTTTCCTTTTGTCTTTAATAAAAATTTAGATGTAATCCCTCTGGCGGTCATGACATATAGAAAACTCATTTAGAGTGCTCAGGAGATCAGAATGATATTACTTGCCCGAAAATGTGTTAGGCACCCTAGAGAAACCAGGAAAGACTCCATCCAGGAGCTTAAAGTCTCCATCCCCCGTGTCACAGTAAGTGAGAGATACCGAGAGACAATAAAAGCCTGAACTGGAGAGGAAAGAGAAGCATTACCAGAATATTAGATCAGTCTTCATAAATTAGAAACTAGTATTGTGAATTCATAAATCTTTTTAAGAATAATGTTGTGTCAGTTATGGAAAATCTGGGAAGATAGAGTAATGGTTTTGTATTTTTAAAATCTCTAAAGTAATCAGATTTCATTAAAATCAGGAAATACCTTAACACGTACCTTCCAGATATTTTTTATGTATTGTCGTTAGCCAATTTAGTAGAGCTTTTTTTTTTTTTCTCCTTTGATTTGAGAGGAAGCTTGCTTGACTGTTGCTAGGTGATAGCTAATTGTGATATTAACTGCCAGCAAGCTGCTGGCAGGGATTGTGTGTGTGTGTTTTTTTTTTCTCCTTGTTAACAAAACGCATGTGCTGGAGGTACAGCAGTATATAAATGCTTCCATATCGCTCCAAATCTGAAACGCGAGGGACCAATTTCGTTAGTGCGGCTGTGGTACTGTGGGCAGGCGCTCGGCGGTGCGGTCACCATGTTACTCTAGGCCCGGAGGCCCGGCGATGGCGCTCAGGTCGAGGCCAGAGAGCCGAGCTCGGTCGGTGGCAGAGGGATCTGAGCAGTGTAGGGCTCAGCAGGAGGCTGAGCAGGAGGGCTGACCACGGGAGGGCTGAGCAGCATTAGAAGAGCCCTCGGCCAGTGTGTGGTGGCAGCTGCCTCAGGATAAGGCTGTGTGCTCACTCCAGGCCTCCCGCCACGCTCCGGCTGTTCCTCACTTGAGGACCCGAGGTGGCCGGCATAAGGACGTGCTGTTCATCTTCCAGCATCGAAGGATACCACATTCCCAGCAAATACGCTACCAAAGTTTTTTCTCAGTTACCACCCCATCCTAAATTAGTTTTCAAGGAACAGTAAAAATTGCAGTCTTCCAGCTTAGCTGGGCATCCATTAGCACCTTCTGGCAGCAGGCTGCGTCCAGCTTACCTCAGGAGCTGAGTGCACTTTTCAGGAGCACCGTTCCCTGCTGCCACTAGATGCAGGGTTTGATGGACTGCAGCCAGATGAAAGCACCTATTGCTGTTGTTATCTCCACGCCTTTGAATGTAAAAATGGTGGTGTTGCTATTGCTTTTCAGAACTTCTGGAGGTGGGTTTCTCTACCCACAAGATGCTCCGCTGGTTGCTCTTTGAGAAGTGGTTTGCAGTTTCCAGGTTTGATGTCCTTCTCGACGTATCTTTCAGTTAGTTCACTGTTGGTCGGAGGTGTGGGTGAGGAATTTTACACTGTGGGATGGGCTGGTGAGGGTGGACCTGCAGCATGGGGCAGTGATGCCTCTGGTCCCTTCACCTGGCATCTGCAGCTCCTGGAGTTTGTTGCATCGCTGTCCTGAAAAATGCCAGTGGCCCCGGCACAAGGGCAGCATTCGCCAGGGGTTGGTGCTTTCCCAGCCACTCCTCATATCCCTGGGAACTGCTTGTGCTGGTCTTGGGGCAAAGAGCTGCATTTCTTCCTCCTGCAGCCTTCTGCAAAAGAGGTTCTTCGGTCAGTCATCACTGCTGCCTTTGCCCATCGTGTTGGCCGCTAGTAGGGCTGGATACAGCACCCCATGTCGCTGCAGCCCATCTGCAGTCCCGCAGCCATTTGCTGCTGCGTGCCTGGTGTGGGTGCCTTGTGTACAGCAGCTCTTGTCTCACAGCTGGCACCACTCATCCTTCATCCCCTTCCCAAGTGTCCTGCCCCGCGCTCCTGGTGCTGCTGCGAGGGCCAGGCCAGGCCATGCTTTGGCACCAGCTGCCCTCCGGCAGGAGGCAGAGCAGCTTCCCACCTCAGGGGCCTGGGAAGCCCCCCTTGTGGGGGATCTGCTGGGCAGGTTGGTTGTTTCCCCCCTTGCCTGCGTCCTCCTGCCTGCCCTCAGCCTCTGGGCACGTTGGGTAACACAGTCATTCGCCTCTGTTTACTGCCTTTCCTCTCTGTTTTCATCAGCCCTTAATTGTGGTGTGCCGGCCCACACAATTGAGTTTGTTTTGAATTTTCAGTTGTTTGGGTTTTTTAAATCTATTAATCAGGCCTTTCCGACAAAGAGGCCTGTGAGAGTTTTTGGCATAGTTGCGAAATACTGCAACTGTGAAAGGCCCTGGCTTTTTTTTGTTTGTTTTAGTGCTTGGCTTTAGGAACTGCAGTCTCTTTGCTCCGATGTGAATTCCAGAAGACAAAGGCTTTACATTTCCTTTTTTTAAGTCTCTCGAAGCCTGCGCACCTTTTAATGACCTTGTAAAACGCGTGGCATGCGTTTTGGTAGCAGTAATTGAAGGGGGCTCGGGCATGGGGTGGCCGCTGGGGCTGGCCGGCCACCAGGACGCCGTGCTGGCTGTCCCACAGCTCTGGCTTCCAGCACTGCGGTGTCCAAATCCACGCATTCCCATGGAATGTTTTAGATTTCAGCAAAGCAGCATTTTCCTGGGGAAAGGCCTTCCCTCCAAAAGACCCCTGCTTCCCCTCCTGGGTCAGGCAGTTTCCCATGCCCAGGGCCCAGCACAGCAAAGTTTCCTGCCGGCCGTGTCACCAGAAGAAAAGCTGGCTCCAGGGGAAATCCAGTCCCACTTGTCACTTGGTGCTTGTGCAACAAATTCGATGAGTTTGCAACAAATACTGTTGCACTCTGGATATCCCTTTGGCTAAAGGTGTGCTTGAAATGACCATGTTTTCTGCAAATCAAACCAGTGGCCCTTGACAGACAGGTAACTGTTGAGGTTTTCACATCTTCTTATCCAAAAACTGTGCTAGTTAGTGTTCTTTCAATACGATCATTTGAAATTTCAGCTCTTTACTGGTGATCCAAGCCCAGAAAAAGTACTCTGTGCTTGTCTGCTGCTGGGAAGTTAAGTCAAACCAGACCTGTGCATGGCACCGATATATCAGGTCACTAGCGTTCTCGCAGTGAGTGATACAAGAGCTCAAACTAGTTTCCACTTTTCTTCAGTAGTTGTGTGGGGATTTATTGGAAATGAAATTTGACCTTAGTCAGTGTGCTTAGTTCATAAGTGTAGGGAGAAACTCTGCTGTTAATAATTCTAATTGCATAAACATTAATCTTACAACATGTATTGATAACAAATGCTAGTTCATAAAACAGATTTCCTATTTTTGTTTTATAGGAGAACCAGTTACTGTTCTCCAGTCTGTTACAGACTAAACTGAAGAAACGATTCCTTTGAGAAAATGCCTGAGATGGGCCAAATGTTTTTTTTTTTTTTATTATGGATGGTCTTTAGAAGAATGAACTTTTAAAAATGGTTTCCTAATCTGGAGCTGGGAGAAGCAGCTTCTGAACACTTTAAAGTGAGAGATAGTTTAACTCTCTCATTTCTTAACTTGAAACATGTTTTAATAATTAATACCATCTGAGACTTCACAGGCAAAAGTTTGGGAACAGAAAGACAATTTCTCCAATACTGATCAGGCTTAACTAAGCTCCAGCAAAGCCCCGCAAGCACAGAAGTTTGCTGTTTGAAAGGCTTGACCGGTCGCTGTGGTACATTATTTACATGCTTGAATTCTTCAGCTTCCTTCCCTGGGAAGGCACAGTTAATTTTCTCAGTTCTTGTGGGTTTGTGCTGAATCAGATGGAGTTTTTTATGAGAGCCTTGGGCTTTTATTCAAGTTGGAAAATAAGATAAATCACTATTGCTTTGTTTCTTTAGTGGAGACATTTTGTCTATTCAAATATATAAGTTTTTCCCTCTCTTCCCTTTATAGCCCTCTTTCACCCAGACAGAAGCGTACAGCAGCCTGGCAGTGCCATTTTGCTACAGCTCCATCTCGCAGCTCCACCTTTTTCCCTGGGTTTTTGAGACGCCCACGGAGTTGCCACACTGCGGATCCCGATTCCTGTGGCAGCAATGCGGTGCAGTATGAGGGCTGCACCGCGGCTTTCCCCTCGCAGCCTCGTGGCTCCTGTCCTACAGGTTGTCCTGGACTGTGCCGCGATACAAAGCGGCGAGCCTGTTTGACAGGAGTGTGGATGCCCTCAACAGCCCTTGACCTTCATCTGAGCTGAGGAGCTATACTTGAGGAGCTGGCGCTTGATATAGGAAATGCAAACAATTGGTTATATTAAGCCGTATGAAGTGAGCATGTGTATTCAGACAAGTGCATGCCCCAGTGCACTTGAGCACTTATGAATGTAGACCTACTTAACTTCTTTTTGGTCGTTTTGGTCTCTGTGTCTCTCAACTCCCCTTTTTGTTTAGGAGTATTGAAGGCTTTTATTACTTGCGTAATTGCCTTGGATCCTTTTATGGTCTGTATTTTAACACTTTATTTAAATAAGCCACACAGTGAAGTTTTTATATGTTAGCACATATCTGCAGAATAATTGTAAAAGTAGGTGTTCGGTTTTTTCTTTTATATATGGCATTTTATCAAAACTTTTCTCATGCTGTAAATGTAACAGCATCTGTTTTCCATTTCATTGCATTGTAGCAGCAGTCAACTCAAACAGGACAAAGGTAACTTTGAACAAGAATGGCGTGTGGGGCTTGGTTCACATCTTGCATCCGAAGAGGAAGATGGGTTACCTACAAAGGCAGAGTTGCCTTACCAAAGGATATTTAGTCTCTTGCTTTTAATTTGTGCTAGAATTTGGATGTACAACTATTATTGATACAGTTTATTTTCGTGATAGTAATTTCAATAAAATCATTGCGTAGTAGAAGCGCGTATGATTGTCTTAGAGGGCCTATGTTGGAGCCTGTTTCATTAAGCAGCAGCCTGTTGTTAAGAAACAACCACCCATCCTTCTGCCAAACGCGTGGCACGTGGTGTAAGGAGAGCGGCCCTTCTGGAGCAGCGGGGCTGCTGCGGGAGAGGTGCTGACCGTGCATCTCCGCGGGCAGCGCTGTTGGGAGTCAGAGGCAAGCTGGGAGCTCAGGGAAGGACCCATTGGGTACCCGAGGGTCTGCCATGGGCACGACTGCTGAAAAGGTGAGAGCTGGCAGCCCTGGTCACCAGCCCCTGTGTATAGCAAAACCAAGCTTGGTTCCTTCTGGCGCTCCTGGGACAACTTGTTTACCGCAGTGGTTCCTGGTGCAGTGAGTGAATCTCTTCACATAGGGCACGCTGGTGGCTGTAGTCGTGTGTAGGTACAGGAGCCAGGTGGTGCTTGGCCAAGGTTTCTTCGTGTTAGTACTTTAGCTGGAATGGTGGGTGGTTATGACTGAGTAAAAGCCATGAAGCGTTTGGGTTTTTAGCAGGTGGCTTTGAAAAAAGGCATATATTTTGCTGTACTGAGAATTCAGTAAATATTTTTGACGTTGATTTGCATTTTTTGTATTATTATTTATGCCAAATTGCTTTTTTCTCTCTTCCTCTAAATGAGAGTGTGGGTGTGTGCTGTGCTGAGGAGTTGTTCTTCTTGTGAAGAGAATGCATCTTGAATCAAATTAACCTATTTTTAAAGTGAGATTTGAGACTCTTGCTTGAAGGCAAAAATGCCATGAAGTAGCATTAGCTTTAAAAACAAAAGAGCATTCATATAAATAGTAATTTACAATTATTTAATGTAAATGAGATTTTCTTTACACTTATTTCTTATTACCTTTAGCACATCAGGTCCACCCATTTGGCCAGGAAGCACCTTTTTCAAGAGAAATGGAGCCCTTCTACAAGGTAGGTGATGGATGCTACATCTCGGAGTAACTGTTCTACTTAACCTCTTGCAAATTGCACAGCTTTTGTAATATTCACTGGGCAAGAAGTAACCAAGTGTTTTTGTTTCCTTTAATCTGTTTCCTTTATTGCGCATCTGGTGCCTTGAAAATGACGATTTACTGCATAAAGTGAGTGTAGTCTGTAAAAGTTGCTGCTTCTTTTTTCTTTTCTCAGATTATTAATTTGCTTACAGTAAATTATGACAAAGGTGTGGGTTTTTTTTCCCTATGTGTGGAATAAAGTGTGCCTAGAACAAAATGTTCCAGTAAAACTGCTTTTAGCTGTGCAGATGAAGCAGGGTTGTTCTTTGTGAGATGTCCTTTCTTTTGCTCCCTAATTGTGCTGATACCGAAGTGTACCCAAAGGTAGGTAGCAGAGCTGTAGCAGGTAAACGGTGTTTAAGGGTGCCTATCTTCACAGAGGAACTTGAGATATTTTCTTTACTTTAGATGGACAATATAAACAGGTTTGCAGTTTTGATATGTGAAGATTTTCCGTCTGTCTTAGCGGACTTTTTGCAATCATTGTTGACTGCTAAATGTATTCATGTTTCTGCTGTTGTGCACATAGAACTGCCGTCATTCTTAAGGGATGTCTTGAGAGCACAGAAAGCTGTTTGCCCAGACTCTATATGTTTGTGTATGGTGCAGAAGTAACTTATGTCATTTAAGATGATTTTATGGTCTTTGCAATCAGTTGTCCATGAAGTGTCTTAGTTTTGTGTTCATTCACATGGTACCAAGAGTTCTATGGCTTTCTTTCTGCCAGAAAATGCTGTGTAACATCCTCCAGAACATTTATCCAAATTACCTCGGTTGAAGTCTTACTCACAACTAGGCCCACAAGTGAATAATTGGCAGGCAGTAGTGCTCACCTACAACCCACCAATGTAACACAACATCAACATCTATAGTTTACCTCAGAATGTTTTTCAACTGATTCCTTGCACATATGAGAGTTTGCATCATTCTGTTATCTAATACCTTTGCTGAGATTTACTCATACACATTTTAAATACATTAAAGCATTTAGATTATTTCTTAACAGTCAGAGACAATATAAATTGTAGTGCTTGGCAGCTTTTGAATTTGGTCTCAGTAGGGTAGATCTGCAGTCTTTGCAGTCTGGGAATGTTGTTGTTGTTGTTTTTAACACTGTTGTGAATAGATAGGCTTGATTCATTTTCATTTGTTCAAGAGTTCAATTTTTAAATGTTTACCTGCACATATAAAGTTTTTGTAATTTAGTTTATGGAATGTAAAATATTCTGTCAAGTCTGTATGGCGTAAATGTTTTATGTCTTCCTTTCATGCAAGATATCCAGGAATAAAATCAGCTATTTTGTAGTCCTCCCTGCCTTGGCTGTTGCTTAAAACCTTCTGCCAATAAAGAAAAATGCACTGTTCTCCACTCTCTTCTCCTCTGCCCTCCTCTGGCTTCCAATTGGGGGTGGGGGGAGGGGTGCTAAAAAAATTTTAAAAATGCAAAACATTTCTTCATATTAAAGAAACAGAGAAAAAAAGAGAGATGACTGCCTTTTCAAGCAGCTAACAAAGCCTAACATACCTTTAACTGAGTTGGCATCCTGTGTTGCTATTACAAGAGGAAAAGCCAGCCAAATTGAACTCTAATATACACGATCCAGCAATGAGATTTGAAGGATGAGAGTGTGAAGAAAAACTTTTTAAGGTTATCTTCTAACACTTACTGGTTTTGATTTTAAGACAACAAAATAACAAAGCCTTTCTTTCTTCCTTTCTTTCTTTTGTTTTTACTGACAATGAGCTCTTTTCATGCACAGGCTTCAGCAGGTTGCATGGAAATAGTGTATCCACCTCTTTGCTGCTCCTGTCTTTTCCACAAGACCTGTGTGGAGGAATGCTAGCAGCTGCGGGGAGGTTGGAGGTGAGGGGGTGGAGAGGTTTATCAAGTCCTACCTTACATGACCATCTTAAGTGCCTTCTGCCAGTGCCTATATCCAGCTTAATTCAAATGAGGGAATGAAAAATTGACTCAAATATCTGTTGCTGGTTATAACACTGCCATTTAATTGGCAAAAGTGTACGTAACAAAGAGATTTTAAACTGTCTTTACTTGATGAATATTTTGCTATACGTGAAAAGAATGTTCAGTGCGTGTTACAGACAATAATACTGAATGGTTCTGAAATTTTAGTAAATGTAATATTTGTGTGCACTTGTCACACCTCATTTCTTCTGAGTTGTTAAAGATAATGTTCTTTTTTTTTTGGTTTGGGGAATGAAGAGGAAAAAATTTTGCAATGTAAGTAGTACTTCTTTGAGCCAAGAAAGACTAGCAAGTGCTCCTGGTTTCCATTCATTTTATACGTGAACTGTTTGGCAAAGTAATCTTAACCATTGTAAAGCATTTAACTTACCTCTCCAGAGAAAGAGCAACTGAGAAACCAGTTATCTGTGTACCTCAAAATAGCAGAGGAAGAGAAGGGGAAGTTAAAATTCATTGTAGCTATTCTATGTCCTTAATGTCTTTGACGTGAGTGGGATTAATTCTCTGTTCCTTTCCATCTTTGCTTGTACTTTGTTGAAGAATTTTGAACTTACCTCCTAAAATATCTATGCTCTATTCCTTTTACCTATTGTTTTATTAGATACAAGATGGCTACCTCAGTTTCTTTTTTGAGGATTGTGGTACTGTGGCTTCTAGCATTAACTTTATGATTAAAACAAACAAACGGTGAATTTAATTTTGAGGCTGAGTAAGTCACTTACACAGGTGCTTTTTAAAATGTTGAGCTCCTTCTGCTAGGTGAGGATTGCACCTTATATCCTTGTGCTCTTCGGTCTTCTAATGAAATCCCATTCAGAATGTGAAAAGGGTAGGACCTTCAGCCTTACCAGGTTTGGATACCTTCTCTCAAAACTAATTTTTATATCCAAGGAGATTGCTGCATTCTAGCCTTCAGGATTCCCAGGACAAAAATGCAGTGTTCTGCTCTTACTGCTTTACCTTTGCTACATCGGTGTCTGTAACTCATTATTGTACATATTGTATTGTTTGTTTCAAAATCATTGCTTAATACACCTTCTGTATTGAGAGCCTTTGTTCCCATTGTGTTTGTTTTTTTTCTTTCTTTCTGTTTTCAGCTGTCTTCTCACATGCATTTTCATTTAATAAAATGCATGATGGGAAAAAGTCTTTAAGGTGGACATAATACAAAACTCTTCAGGACCTTGTGCTGGGTGAGATAGGTGGGGACACATTCATATTAACTTCAAAGCTTTGCAACTAATGCGTCATGTTCAAATAAAATCTGTGTTGTTTCTTCTGCACTGCTCTTGAGTATTAAGCTTATGATAATTGTCTTGAGGATGCAGTTGCTCACAGATCAGTTGCAATAACAAAAGTTTTTTTTGCGACATATCTATCATTCTCCTTGAATAAATTAAAAATACATCTTCTAATTAACTTTTAGCAGCAGTCATATATAAATTTCAGCTGCCACGTACCACCTGTAAGATGTAACTGGACTGTGGAGGTGTTTTGTTTTGTTTCTTAAAGATAAAACTTTCTTTTCGAGAAAAACAAAAAAACACTCTTCTTTGTTTTTTTATTTGCGCTCACACTTCAATAAAACTAAATGCAACATATTACTATGTCTTCTTGTATCGAATTTATTCAGTTGTGAGTTTCAAGGAAGTGTACATAGATGGTGCTTGTGGGTATAATTACAGCTGGCAAGAAAACAGAACGCTGTACTGTGAAAGCAGAGATTTGCGTATGCTGTTCCTGCTCCAGTGGGGACTGAAATAGGAGTGTAGGAGATGCGGAAGCTGCCCCAGAAGATGCAGGAGCCCCATGACTGACAGGACAGCGCTGACATAACACAGTGTCTTCCCTGTGTTTTAAGGCAAGTGCATGTCTGCCAGGCATAATGGGGTTCTTGGGTAAGCTTTCTGAGCTTGTTGTCAAAGCCCAGCAGAAGAAGACCCTTGTGATAGCATGGTGAGTGATTCTTTGTCATCCAGGGAAGGAAAATGAGCCTGGGTCATCTGGCTGCTATTGCGGTTGTAGCTAAAGATGGAGATGATCCTCCTCAGTGTGACTGGATAGTCCACCTGGGATTACTGCTTCCAGCAGTTCCTGGTCAGCCAGAGGTACAGCCGTGATCTCTGCCGTACAGCCTCCTTTCTTCTGAGGGCAAGCTCCTCCGCTTGCTTTGCTGATGATCAGTGCAGTTTAAATCTGCTGCCTGCAGATGTTAAAGGTATGAACTGTTACCCCAGAGATGTGAAAAATGTTTCTTGCAGACCTGGACTTGCATTTATGCTGCAGTCAGTGAACTGACTTTAGACTGCCCAGCTTTCCTTTAAGGTCGTGATTCCCTTTTAATGAAAGGGGAAGAAAAGATTGGCAAAAATCCCCTCCCATTTGCAGAGGATGGGAGAGGAGTGAGGAGTCTTGCATGGGCTCTGGTCCCAGTTGGCTGGGGAAGCCCTAGAAAGGAGGGATTGTCTTTCCTGGAGCTCACACATTGCTTTGTTTGCTCTGTACCATCAGCCCTGGGGAACAGGCATCCTCATTCTCTAGAACAGAGCAAGAGATACGATGCTCACATGGTGATGGCTCAGCCTCTTCTCTGAGAAGGCGTTTTATAAGACACTTCCATCTCTCACTGATGCTTCTGACCACGTGGGCATAATCTGCCGTGGTCCAGCTGCCCCTGCTGTAGCTGGAGGTGGCAGGCACTGCCTGTGATGAGCTCTTGCAGGAAAGAGCTGGATGACTCTGTCTTCACAGGTCAGCTATCAATCGCCAAGACTGGTAGGAGACAGTGACTGGAATTTGTTGCAGAGTGGATATGATGAATCTGGGCGCTACTGCTGCAGGCAAGATACCAGCCCGTGATGCCATCAGTCCGAGATGGTGGATTTCACATTTTAGTGTACTGCCATCTGGTAGCTGACCATAACATGAGATTTTCAGGAGATGGCCAAAGCCTGCAGCTCACTTTATTCTTGGATAAGAATTGGAATTGATTTGAGAGAGCAAAAAGAACTGTATCCCTTATTTAGAAAGTTTATTTTGGGCAATAAGTGTACAAACCAGGCCTGAGAAGTCCTGTGTTAAAGATGGGAGCCAGCTCATTTATGAACAGGCACACATTCACACAGAGATGTTTTCCTTTAATAAGCATGAGAATCCTTGACATGAGCAAACAGTCCACTTAATCCATTGTCCGTTGAGTGATTGATTGTAAGAAATGAGAGAGCAGATTTGGGACTTCACATTTCCAAGTATTGGCTATTAATAGAAGCACTTGCGGAGGTGGAAATAAGCCAGCAGGGAGGAGGGAGAAGGGGTGCAACTGTTACTGGTTTCCCTTATAAAGGCTAAATTAGAATTGTCCACGCTTATAAATCAAGATGTTCAGCCTGCTTTTTGTGTTAGTAGTGACACCAAAGTACAAATACAGCAGAAGTAGGGACCAGTTTCTCTGGAGATGTACTGCCAACACGCTCTGCTCGGTCTTTCCTCTGGAGTGGTGTGTGGGGAGTTGTTCTCTGTGCCTTCAGGATGGGAGCTGGCAACAGGCTCACAGAGGAGGTGCCAGTGTGCATGCGTGTGCCCACGTTCTCCCTCTGATACTGTGAAAAACTGGGATGCGTGGGTCAGCATCCACCAGCAAATACCAGAGGGCCACTGCAGGCACAGTGGGCTTCTTGTAGAGGTGGAAATTCATTTCACCTGCTCCTTCCACTACACAGGCAGTCAGTAAGAGAAGTCAGTAAGTCTAATGTACATATAGTTTTCAGAATTGTATGTCTTTACATCTCATAAGAAAACCAGTTCTGAGAGAATCACTCTGTTTTCTTCTACTATCTAGATGTGCAAAGAAAACAAAAAACAAGGCAAGGTAGCGTTTATATTACAAATATTTTAATATCGTATAATGCTTGAATGTAATGATGACCAGAAGAAGAGAGGCACACGGGAGTATAAAAGGGATGCAAGATAGTCCAGCCTTAGAATAGGTTGATTTATGTGCTCTGATCTATAATACAACCTTGGGCAAGACCCTAATGCCCTAATGTAACTGAACAGTCATTTCCTAACACATATTTGGGAATCTCATGTTCCCCAAGAATGACGACTCTTTTTTGCTTTGGGGTTATAATTCCTTGGTTTTCTGCTCTGAAATGTGAATGATGATAATAGTGCTTCTCACTGCCCAGAGCTGTCAGTCTACAAAATACTGTCTCTGTATCATATTTTGATGCTCCACTAATGGGATAACCTTAAACAGAGAGGAATCTAATTGTAAAAAGCAATGGTACTGTTTGTTAGCTCTTACTAACAAAAAGTGTATTTTAGTGTTGTTTTTCCTCTTGAAGTTTCAGTCAGGCTACTTACTTTTAAAGGTACATCTAGAAATTGATTTTTAACGCCATAAATAACTGTTTTGTAAAGATCTGGGGGTTTTGAGTGTCCAGCTGAGTTCGCCAGCTTACTGCCTTCATCAGAAGAGCACCAAATGTTTTGACTTCACCCTGTTGTCTTTACAAATTTTGCTTCTCCAAGGACCTGTCCCACCCTTCTTGAAAATGTGCTAACAGCCATGCTCTGCATTTGCTGATGACTTGACTTCAGTCAACCCATTGAATTATAAGCAAAGCTGCTATCTTGTTATGATAAATCACTTTTCATTCATATTGCATTATTATTTAAATTGGCTCCCCCCTACACGTGAAGGGTACCTGACAGTCTCTTCAGGAGTTTCCTTTCAGGAAGATGATTCACGTGCTGCCTCTGTGGAGACAGAATATTTGAATAATTTATTTATTATTAGCATTCAGTGTGTTTGCAGTGGTATTAGTGAAGAAGTAAAATGAAGTCGGAGGGGTTGTACAACGTGTCCCTGAGGGAGTAATTTGAACAGCAGAGCTCGCCTTTGTTTGGGAAAGTGGGTAAAGCCCTAGCTGGGCTGCCAGAGTCCTGAGGGTGCTGGTGGGGGCTCGTGTTTGTGAGAGGGTTTTGAAACACTGTGTGCATTCAATAAAAGATACCAACCATAGACAGCATTTTGAAGAGATTCTTACAGAAATGGTCACTTTGGCATGATGTTTTTAGCTCTGTGCTCTGTGTGGCACGGTTGTATACAGGGTGCTATACGTTGGCTGTACAGTATGGATCTTTTATCTACACTATAGATGTAGTCTTTTTATTCCTATTTTTCTAGTTCAGTATGTAAGATGGTAGCAAAAGCTGTAATTTATTAAGTGCCTGAAGTGTGGTTGGGTTAACATTGATGTTAGAGCCATTGGAAGGGAAGTGCGACCACTGGCTGCTTGTACTCCCAGTGACCAAGATGCCCGAGCTACCTTTGGCTCCTGGCGTTGAGGAGGAGGAAGGCTGAAGTGCAGCAGGCAGGTTGCGTTCATGTTAGCTCAAGCTGCGGAGCATACCGAGATAAGTTTAATTCCCGCCCTGTTTAAACTCAGTGACTTTAGACCCGCATAGACATTTATGCTATCTTTGCAGATAAGTCTTGTAACCGTCCCTCAGAGTGACTTCCTTGGAAGCTACAGCTCCTGGTGCCTCAGGACAGAGCGTACCGCTGCTGTTTGCTTTCCTTGGCAAACAGAGGGTGTGGGTGCCTGCTGTGAGGCAAACCTTGGGCACTGGAGAGGGCCTGGCTGCCCCTGCCCGCCTGCAGCATGCCTAGTGTTGGTGAGAAGGCGCTTTGCAGTGCACACTGAGGGGAGAGGTAACTCTGCTGCAAGTCCCCACAGTGCTGGCCTGACAGCCCCATGTAGGAAGGGACAGGGGGAGGCTGCCCAAAGCCTGGAGGAGGCGAGGAGCGGCTGGTCCTTGCCCCAATCAGTGCTGAGGTCACCCACAGGTAGCTCTGCTCCAGGGATACCCCGAAATGGCTTAATGTGTTCTTGGCAAGCTCCTGTGCAGCGCCTTTCTCTTGTGCCAGCACTGCCATACACACAGGGCTCATCCAGTGTTTCCCGTTTCCTGACAGGAGCTGCTGTCTGCCGAGAGCACAGGGGTTGTGTGCCCGTGGGCCATCTCCATGGGCCTGGTGGGGCTCCTGAGGCGCTGTCGGGTGGCTGGACATGAGCTCTGTGGGCACAGCAAGACATCTGGCAGCAGTGCGTGGTGTCCATCTTGTGGCACCTGGGCCCAGTCGCCCTCTGGCTGGGCTGGGCTTGGAGCAGGAAAGCTCGGCGGCCTACACCAGGGACATAACATCCCACCAGTTTTACGGCAGTACTCTGACAGGTCCTGGTTAGAAACTGGCAGTAAGATGGGAGCAGTAACGTGGAAGACAGTGGAGTGTGCAAAGATTTCTTTTCTGTAACTGTAAAATTACTGTGATTGTTGCCATCAGGATCTCTGGGCTGATGAGCTGGAGCATATGCTCCATGCTGAGAGCCTGCGACTGTTTGGCGTTCCTAAAATCTGAAGGTGGTTCATATCAGAAGTAATCTTGGCTTTCATAATTGTAGATTCTGTTAAAGAGTACAGCCACGAGAGAGGCGTACGTCTGTGCCTTACGTGGAGGTTACTAAATCAGAACAATTTCGCAGTTGTTTTGCTCTGAGCAGTTGTGGTGGTGTATAGATTGCCATGAACAAGGAAGACTGTTGTCACGTTGGGCTGATCCTCGAGGACGTGTCAGGCTTGTTGAAACAGAACTGCATTGGGAGAATTAAAGCAGAAGCTCTGAGAATTTTCAAGAAGCTCTCTCGCTTTGCCTCTGCTTGTGTGATGGGCAGCAACACATTTTTGGATCCCTGGGCAGACCAAAGCTTCCAAACTAGCAAACAGAGGAAAATTATGGGAAAAACAGCAATGGTGATGAAGTCTGAGAGATGTTCATGTCTTGCGTTTTTTGTATGCTGTGTTAGCGGTGTCTGTGGTTAACATTGGCAATAATTGTTCCTCTCTAACACGCAAAGAATTTCTCCCTGCTGGTCAGAGCAGATCTCTGTGTTGCTGGTTAAAGATTGGTAAGTTTTCGGTTCCATAAAAGGCATTTCTTAAACATCTACAAGAAATGGCAAATTAATGGAAAAGGCATATTACTAAGTGAGCCTAACGTTGTTTGAATACTTGAGAAAACTAGAGGGTATCTTAAATTGGAAGGGAGGTTAGCAGTATGCACATTTCATGCTGAGTGTTATTTAAGCTAAATGTTGAAAAAAAGATTTGGTTTCAGACATTGGAATAAAACGGAACCACTAGGAATTCTTCAGCTGTACACTTGAGAGTATGCAGAGCTTTGGGATAGCTGAAGTTCGTTCTTACAGCTATGAACACATCGCTTTATTTTGCTGCAATTTATAACAGACTTCAAACCGAATTAGGACTTTAAGAAGGAAAGAAGGATTTTTTTCCTTTATCTGTAGAAGTACAGTGTGTTCACAACCCCCTAGAAACAAAACTGGGACTCTTTTTGGGGTGAGTAGGCCTTCATGCTGTCCATGTCCATCTACTTGAAGTTGCACCTGCCAGGGTAGAGACTGTGAACATGAGCCTGCTGTAGATACAGCACTTCTTCCCATTCCCCTCCCTTTTAAAGGAAAGATAAGTAGCATTTGGATCCTGGACGAGAACTTTTTTGAACAATCCTCTCAGATCAGCAGAATGAGATAAACTCATATTTTCTTACAAAAGTGATCTTTGGCAGAAGTCCTTAAGACTTTTAAGCTGGCGAAAGAATTGATCGTTTTGTTAATGCATTTAATACTGACCACAAATTAGCAAAGAAAACTATGAGTTTATATTTGAACTATTTTGGGACAGCTTCCATCAGTTTGGAAGTACCATTATAAGATCCTTGGCTTCATCTCACATGCTTTTTTCTCTCAAGTTTTCCTTCTCTTTAAAGGTCAAAGTCTCACAGTAGTTGCAATTGCATAAAATAAACGTAGTACGTTCACTTTCTCTCTGACAATATTTATTTCTTTGTCTCGCCCATCATACTGCTCTCTAGTGCACAAGAAGGATAAGGTGAAATAAAATAAAAATTTCTCACAGAATAATGGGAAACTTCAGTCCTGAATTTTACATACATGCACAATTTGAATGTAGATGCTAAGAACGCTTGCTGCATGTCTTTTATTTTCATATATATACAGTACGTCCTTGCACTGCAGCTTTTTAACAGAGGTTCTTTATTTCATGTGAATAAATGCATTGTTTTTCTTTATAATAGGAGATGTTGCTTTGTGAAACACGTGTTGAGTTTCATCATTCAGTTTATGGTACTAACATGTAAGTTGTTCCTCCTGAAATAAGAACAATAAAATGTTTCTCCTGGGATGAAAAGATAAAATAGCTAAGGCCAGCCTGATAACTGTGTGCACAAATACATGTGTCTGTATATTTAAACAATTACCTTTAAATATAAATGTGTATTATCAAATATATTGAACATGTACAAATAAATACGCAGTTACATAGAGGACTGCCCCTTTTTGTGCTGTAGATTTGGTCATCTGCCCTGTTCTCATAAATTGTGAAACCCATGCACAGGGGAAAAATTACCTTTGTAATCTAATGTTGTTCTGGGAAACCCAGCTATTTCCACTCTTGATAGGCAGTGGTTTCTGTGTCAGCCAGATGCTAGACGTGAGGTATGAATATGGCAAAATCGTACATTTCACAATTTTTTGTGACAAATACTGCCCTTCCCACCACTGTATATCATGGTTCTCCTTTTTCCCTATTTTTTTCTCTATACATATTTTCTTCTTTATAGTATCTCATGTTTCCGACAGTCATCCCTTTTGGTCCTTTGGAGCAGGTCTTCTGATTGTTCCCTTAATAGTTTTCCCGTTTGTTTTAACTTCTCCTTCAAGCAGTTCCAGTTTTGATCACTGCATCTGACATTGCTAACGCTCAACGCAGTTTGGGGTTAAAAAAACCGTAGGTGTAGCATCAAGTTGTTTGGGTTTTGTTTCATTTTATTTGTTTACTTGCTTTTGTTATTCTTACCCTACCATCAGTTTGTGTTGTTTTTTCCCCCCTAATTCCTCTCAATGTCATTATGTCAATAACAACTTACTCTATTACCAAATCAGGGTATATTTCCCTATGTGTCTAAGGGAGAAGACTGCATGATCCTTAGCGAGGTGAAGGTATACTTCTGGATCTGTCTGTTGAGGTTTTGCTACAGTGGCTAGTAAGAGATGAGGTATTTTTTGTTTCTAATAGTATCACAACCTGTCTTGGTCACACTGATGGAACAGAAGCATTACTAGGTCTGCATTTTCAAACTCTTTGTAGTAGAATCACATTAGTTGCTTAAAGTTGGAAAATAGCAAATGCTGTCCAAGATGCATGATCATTTAAGAAATTAGAGTACATTTCTTTTGTTTGTTTTGTTTTGTTTTTGTTTGTTTGTTTTAGTTTGGCATCCAGTCAGGTCTCTGAGGTGATCTATTTGTTCTAGCTTTTTGGCTTTTTGATATAGTTCCTCTCTGTGTCAGTAACTTCACTGCTTCTTTCATTAGGTTACAGTATCTTGCTGTTTCTGCTCGTTACTTTCACAGGAAGCCTACCTAGTAGCTGTAAGAAAACGAGGCCTGAAGGATGTGACCTGACGTCTGAGGAAGGGTTTAATGTGGCCAGGTCTGGTGAACAACAGTGATGTTTGTTCTTAATGCTTTGACCAGAATTAATCCCTGCAAAGGCAACCTGGGTGCAAGTGAGTGCTCAGAGTGCAGTTTCGTACCAGAAGACAGGAGAAGCAGCTTGGTACTGTCTGCTCAAATTAATGCTTTAGACACCCAGTGGACCCTTGACTTCCCAGTACCATCTGAACAGCTTAATGCTTGAAGGCAGAAATGACAAGGGGCAGAATTTGGTGGCTACAAAATCTAGCGAACAGGCAGTACTCCAAGGTCATGACTCCGTGGCTTTTCTGTTCAGTCACCATGGACTAGCAGAGCTCCAGTTACGTCTAAAGAACAGGGTCCAAAGTTGCTAGCAGATTCTGAAATGAATCCTTCTGAAATCGTGTTGCCAGGATCAACCAGGATCAACAGCTACTCTCTTATCGGAGTTGCAAATGCAAATAGGTCAGTGGCATGGTAATTTATGTTGTAACATTTGATGATTTGCCAGCTGTCTGTAGAGATGCCCCTTCTGCCTGTGTCTAGATACTTTCATGAACTCCAGCACACATTAAACTCTTCCAGGTAGCCCTTAGTTTCTACTCTTGGGAGGACAGCGAGCAAAAATTATACAACAAACATTGCTGAGTTTTTGACTGATATTTTACTTTCTCCATGATTAACCGCAACAAGAGATCTTAAGTATTTATTGTGCAAGAGGAGGAAAATGAAATGTAAGGGGCCCGAATGAAATGTGCTAGTATACAAGGCCGTTAAGCAGCTCTTTAGCAATCCACAGATGGAGTATAATGGCTTAAGATGATGACAGTGAACTATCAGCCTAACTACAGGCTTCTCTCACTTTTTATTTGAGTTTATTTGAACAAATGGAGATGTTGTGGCAGTACTTAGAGCACTTCAAAAATAATCTTTTCCACAGAAGATTGGTTTAAAATAATAATAAGAGAAAAAGATGTACCTTAGAGCAGATCTGTTATGTGAAAACAAATCCTAAAGTATACAGTTCCTCTAGATGTATTATTCAGCTGGTTAACCTGTTTTATAAGCTGAAATTCTTTTCTAGATAATATCCTAGGGGAGAGCAGTCTGTAAGCCTGACAGGAGGAGGTGCAGCTTTACAGACTCGAGACAATATGCAAGAATCCTAAAGCTGCTTCTCAGAGCAGTCTGCAACCTGCAATTTGGGGCACACCCGGGTGCTGTGGAGGCTGGCCAAGGACCCAAGAGGAAAGAGGAGCTGTGAGCTTCAGCAGTTTATTCTGCTTCTGTGACTTCTTTAAACACTCTGATTTGAAAATGGCTAGCTGTGGGTCTGTGTTAAATGCTAACTCACATGAGCAACCATATCTGTAAATGTTTAATAACTCCTCCACCTCTCTTTTCACACACTGTAGGTTATTCAAGTTATATCAAAAATAATTTGATGAAAATGCGAATTATTATTTTCAAAGTACCCGCATTGTGTGAATCGCTGTGTGGCAGCTGTAATTAGCATCATGAGTCTCCACTTGTATGCCTGTGCCGGTTAAAATAATACCCTGTACTGCTCTGTGGGGCTGCCTGTCGTGGTAGTGTGCAGCACGCAATGCTCTTTGGGCATTGTCTTAGTACAGGTGTCTTTTTCAACACCTCAGCTTCCTTGGAGTCTTCATGTAGATGTTTCCTCAGTATTTATTAACTAAAAATCGGGAAGTGAAGTGTGGTTGGATTTACACAGGAAACCAACAAGCCGACACCTGCAGAACTTCTTCCCTGTAGGCACTTGGTCCTCCCAAAGCAAAAAAGCCCCTGCGATAAGTCGCTCCAGGTATGCAAACTGTTTGCAAAATAATGATGTAGAGTTTCCCATGTCCTCTCGCTGGTTCCAAAGCAGAGGCTGCCCCGGGCAGGAGCCTGGCAGCTTCAGCTGGGAGCTGTGGTCAGCCTTGCTTGGGGACAGTGGTGTGCCCAGCGCTAGGAGGCCCCTGCGAAGAGCAGAGCGAGGTGGCCTCGTCAGAAGGAAACAGCCTCCCCACTTCAGGCAATTTGAAAAACAACATTCGGACACGTGAAAGGAGAAACCTAGTTGGGGTCAATTATGGTTGGTATTAAAGACATCTTTAGAAATGCCCCATTGCATCCGACTCACCTGGCTGAGAATGTGAATGTACGTTTTTCTCTGCTTGGGTTCTGTGAGGTGGAAGGGGACAGTTTTACACAGAGTACTAAGTTTCCAAAATGACTCACAATTTAGCTGATTCTAATGAACTCAGGACAAATGCTGAAGTTGGGGAAGATTTTGACATGCTGTTCTTGTTATACCAACACAAAGAGTCAGCCCGGCTCTCGCTGGCCTGCTGTGTAGTGGTGGTTTCACAAGTCGTATTTCTTCTGCACTTGCTGAACCACGTCAGACTGCTTTTCTGCCACAATATATTCTCCTTACAAAGCTGACTGGCAGTTACATTAATTAGCTATTGGTAGTGATGTGTCTACTATAAGTAGAGGACAGATTTTTTATAAAAAAACAACTTACGTCTTTATGTCTTTCCATATAATTTTAATTCATCTCTCCTGTTTACTTTAGGATGCAGTTCCTCTTATTTTGTAATCACTTTATATATATATATATATATATATATATATATGTATGTTTGCATTGTTCTCCTCCTCTATTCTGTGAATTAATTGTGGAAACTGAGATTTGGTGAGTCACTGTAAATCTAGCTAAATTTAGCATTTCCTAGCTTTTCCTAGCTTTTAAGTGCTTCACCTTTTCATAGTGGGATTTGTGTTTGGTTTTGTGGTGTGTTTTTTTTTTTATTATTATTTATTTGTTTGTTTGTTTTGGGTGGGGAGAGGGGATTCAGCCACCTGTGTGACTTTTATTTAAGTTAGTTATTTGTGTATATAAGCAAATCTAGACTGTTGGTTATGCCATGTTTTTGCATGCTGCATGCCAGTTCTGCATGGGATGGAATTAGTTTGTTTATTTTATTATCAGGGGTGTTCAAAAAATAAAAAAAGAAACTTTTGAGCAGCCATTGTAAACGTTTGAATTTGCTCAGTTAGAGACTAAGGTTTCCAATTAACACAAGTTTATTCTTTTACTTAGTTGTTTAGTCAGGAGTTTATTCCCCTTGCCTCTGCCCATTATGCATGCTGGCTTCATAATTTATTATTTCCTTTGATGAAATTGAAATTCTGGGTAAATTTCTGCTGTGAAAAACTTGAAAAAGTGAAAAACTTGCATTTTTTAGGAATTCACAACCTGCTCACTATAACAGAAACGTGTTATATGATGACTACGTTTGTAACTAAGCCCATACTTCTGGTGTGCATGGCACTTTGCAGGAAACCAAAAGGCCAAAAAGAAAATCAAAAGACCTACGATAGGCAACATCTAACATGACATGCTCATGTATACATGCAGCATGTCTAGCCTTCAAAAACTACCAAATATTTTCTATGAAACTATGGAATTACTTGGATTGTGCTAATAACTTGGCAGTTACCACATACAACACTTCTCATCTTCAAAGTACTTTGAAGCATTATCTAATTAATTTGCTCAGCATCCTTTTTAGCAGGTTTGGGTGAGTACCAGCACCCCAAGCTTAAATGGAGAGTTTGAGCCCATCAGGTTTGGCAAGAGCCACAGGATCCCTGATCCCACTGTGATTCCTTGGTCCTTTTTTAGAATCCATCTCACAAGAGATTCCCAACATAGTCAAGAAACATGCTGAAGAATGGTTACGTATCTTCCTCTTTGTTTTGGACAATGAGGTTTGGAGACCTGAATTAAAAATTGCATGGTAAGAAAATTGCCATAGGCTTTTGTTGTCTGTGGTGGACATTTACACACCGAGGTTGCTTCACAAGAGGCTAGACAGAGGAGGTGGTTAAGGGGATGCAGAGGCATTCAGCACTTGGCCACCATCCCAAACAAGGAGTGGGGAAAGGAACTGGGGAAAAGATTGTCCGGGTGAGGTGGTTATAAATCCCACTAGTACTTCCACGGCCAGACAGCATCTTTCTGTCTCTGATTATCTTCATGACTCTTCACTGCAGGTATGGCTGCTGTGCAAGATTTGGGCCTGCTCTCATGTAACAACCCCCCCTGACCCTGTCCATTTTGGGTTCCACAACTCGTGCACATGAACTCTGAAATTCAGCCAGGAGACTGAAGATTTACTGGGTATCTTTGCAGTCCTTACTGCTGGCTGGAGCTGCACATATGCATGTAGC
Organism: Cygnus olor; assembly: GCF_009769625.2. NCBI lineage: Eukaryota > Metazoa > Chordata > Aves > Anseriformes > Anatidae > Cygnus > Cygnus olor. The sequence continues at coordinate 18,263,125 of NC_049173.1, forward strand.
TCACTTCATCTGCACAGCTATTGGAGCAGTCACATAAGTCAGTCAGTAATTTCCTGCAGTATTTTTTTCTATTTAAAGTACTGGAATCACAGAGCACTCAAATTAAGCAGTTCATGCACTTTGGAATTGAAGAGAGTGCCTTGGAGAAACTCTCAAACTGCAGCTGAATTAATGCTAACTGGGGCCTGAGGATTGCTAGCAAATACGAGCAGATGAGGGGCTGATAAACCTGGCAGAGTTTCAGAAAGCAAGGGTGGGGTGGCTGGGGAGCATTATCTTATCTAAATGGTAATTTCTATTCTGTACGTTAATTAAAACACATAGTGTACAAACGAGCGTTTAGGAAATCTTTTGGAGGATCTTTTCCTAAGGGGGTGTTTTGGAAGTAAATTGCGAGTTGTACATGTCTACTCAGTGCAGCCTCCAAGAACGGCGCAGAAGCAGGTGATCCAAATTATGTGCCCTGTTCAAGCAAGAGGTTTGTATGTATGTGGATAGTTTTGGAGGAGTCTTTTTTTGTTTTGTACTTACTAATGCATTTTTGGGATCCTGATTCACTCAGCAGTTAAGGGAAGAGATTTCACTTGTTTCTTAATGATGCTTCTTCATGAAGACTACGTGAACATAGCCAGGAACCAGTTTGGATGAGTTAAGCTAGTTATAGGTGGGGCCGGTTTTGTATTTATTTTAAGCATGGAAACAAGGTTCCCATTTTGTAATCAGAAAGTGTTTACATGGGAGGCATGCTTTTCGTTACCATGTCAGTTTTGCTTTCTTTGCTGTCTTATTGTGCATTCATGACTGATTTGTTTGCATCCTTGCTTCTGTGAAACATCCCATATTTTGCATCTCGGGTGGAATGATCTCATGCACTGGCAGACGTGGGCAGTGTTGGTATTTTATTTGCTACTTCGCCTTTTTCTGGAACATAAGCACATACCACCTCAAAAACCAACAACAAGCCAATCCCCCCGTAAGACATTTCTCACTTGAAAAACTGTCGAATTTATTGGATTCGTAGTAATAGCAATGACCTCAGGTGTAGCAAATGAATAGTAATGAAAGCCAAATAACAGTCTTCTGCAGGGTTTAGAGACATGGATTTTGGTTTTTATACTTTTGCAGAAGAACAAATATTTCCTGTTTGGAAATGGAAAAAAAAGAAGTTACAGATGCCTGTGTGGAATTAAAAGGGATTTGGAAATGAAATGTAACCCTGTGCCTCAAATATGAAATTGCATGTGGTTTGCCTGGGCATTTCAGGAAAATCCACTCTCCTAATCTAATCCAAATAATTAGATTTTGGATTAAGGTAGGCTATAGTCATCAGAACCAAAACAGGTAGAGAGAATTTGTATCCAGTATGGACCCTCTCTTATTACGCCTAGGTTATTTTTCCTATTTGTAAAACTCTGTAACTTTTCCTTCAATGATTAATCTACAGGCAGAGTGCAAAAGTTATTAAGGCTAGAAACAGAAAAAGATGAATGCTGACCTTTCTAATTGGCTCTTGAAACCTGAAATATTTACCGCTCTAAGGATTAATAATGTTTGCGGAATGATTTGTCGTCCAAACCAAGTATTTCTTGCTTCTTCGTGAAGCCTGCCCTTCGATAAATAAGCATCTGCTGGTGCCTCCACGTAATGGAGTTTTATACATCAGTGTAGAAAGAAATCTTACTTCCAAGTGATTCAGAATACACTTCAGTAGCTGAGCAGACTTCACTGTTGGTTCCCTCGCTTTCTCTGCTAAGTGCGATCATGGTTGGAAATGAATGGCTCACTTCTGTATCTGAAGTCTTTGGCACCAGGAATCAAGACTTAATCATGCCCCGCATTGATGGGCAGCGGAGCAGAACGGCTCTCTCCAAGCTGACAGCGTGGTATTTTGTTCTTTGCTCGTGTTCTCTGGAGGTAGTGGAAAGGGCTATAAAACCTGTGATTCTTTGCTCCACGATGGATTAGGGGTTTTCAAGCATAACCTGGAGATTTTTTCTCTCTAGTAGTATTGAGGCTGAGATGTCTGGTAGCACCCTAGAAAGCATAATGATGTCGCCTCCAGGAACTTTGATATTTTTACTGTTTTCTGTGAAGTAGCTTCTAGAATTAACTGTTTGCATTGCAGCATATTACAGCAAGTTTTATTAGCAGAAGATAACAACTTCAGCATTGCCCTGACAAATCTGTAGTCTCTTCACAATATGGACTCTGATGAAACAGATTGCCTTTGTTGGCAGTGCTGGCCTGTTAAAAGTGCCTGTGAAAAGAAAAGGATGCCAGAAAGTACTGTACTTTTACAAAGGAAAACAAAGCAAACATAAAAAAAACACAGAGAGACCTTTCCTGTGGCTTTGTTGCTGTGATAAATACAGTGGGTTCCAGGAACTTCTGAAAGGGAGTCTTTAAAACTGATTTGACACACAAAAGTGCAAACACTGAGCTAATCTTGAAGAGCAGGTAAAATCACGTTGTGTTTGACTTTAAAAGGGATGGTAAACTCTGTCCTGCTGGGCCTCTGCGGGATGAATGAACACTGATGTTTCAGAATCAAAGTAGCCCGTGTAAATTCAGCCTTACGTGTTATGTAACGGCTGAGGATTTTAGGAGAATTATGACGTAAAAGCCCTGTGTTTATTTAATAAACTGATCGTTAATTACAGTTCGGTAGTTTGCTTCAGGGGCAAAATGAGGAGTAGCTGTGCAGCCCCTTTCATTTTAATCACAACATCTGTTGCAAGCATAAGTTTCTCTTCCCTGATGGAGTACTTTGCTGCACTGATGCTACATGTGTATTAATGGCAATGTTTTAGCCCAGCTTGGTTGTTTGTTGGGGGGGATCGGTGTGTGCCCACTCCATGAGGCACTGACCAGTTCGCTCAGGACGAGCTGCAGGACTGATCCACCGTCGCTGGTCTTGATCATGGTTTCCTAGCCACGCTTTTCCTTTTTTTCTCTCTCTCCTATCCCTACCAATTAAATCAAGCAATTGTAGAGAAGGCACATGTAATTGTACTGGCATTATAAAAAGATGATTTTGTAGGTCATTTATACTTTAATTTGCTCTGCTGTAGCCGTCAGAGTGCTGCATCAGTAGCTATCAAGATCTCCAATAAAAAGCTTAAGTAAGGTACCAGCGACTTGAAGTTTGGGACCACCTGTCCGCTGTGCATATGAATCTGCCATGCACTGCGGCAGCCTTATCCACATGGAAGCTGTTGCTCCAAAGCAAGAAGTAGGCTTCTACTTCCAAAAAGCACAAACTTTTGAATTGCCTCCATTGCTGCAGCAACCACTGCCTGTGACTCAAGACAGGAGAATGGGCTTTTTGTATATACACTTTCCAAGCCCTGTCCTGGAAAAGAGGTTGTGGGAACAGATGCAAGTGTTGTAGAGAAGGAAGAGTTAGTAATTGAGCTGCGAGGTAAAAAACAAAAACCAGCAATGAGCCAAAAACATTACATGGGAGAGAATTAAAAAGGAAAGAGATTCACTACTATCCATCCTGTAGGACCCAAACCAGCACATCTTAGAACCTCAGTTCTTCCTGAAAATCTTCATTTTCCAAGAATAATTAATCCCAAACTTGACAGTGAAGACTGGGGCTTCGTGTTGGTCAGAGGTATGAATGAAAGTTTACATTTAGTGAGAGATTAAGTAAGCTGGGGGTAAGGATGCTCCAGGGTCGATGCTAATTCCTGCAGTCATTTTCTCCTGTGTCCATTAGTGGATAAAACCAAACAGGTTCCTCTTACCTGAGCCTGTGGCAAGAGGCAGCGTTCATGGCAAGTAATATTGGGTGTTGATAACAGTAGTCTTGGGGCATATGTTTAGCATTTCTTTTTAGGAGGAAAATCCAACGTTTTCCCACCTAGCCTTTTGACAGTGTTAGTTTGCGTAGTTTGGTAGTCCTGTTTTCACACCAGAATAAAGAAAAAAAAAACGCACAGTGTGCATTTACTAGCACTGGTGCAGAGAACAGGGTTCTTATGTTGCCATGCCTGAATCTAGGTTTGAATTGTTCTCCTTCTTGTAGAGTGGAGCTTAAGGGAGCAGCGTATCAGCTGATACAGCCTCATAAAGGCTCCCACATGTGCTGGCTACGAGTGCTCATGCTAACACCACTTCTTTTCCAGCCTTAATGATTTCTATGATCCTTTGTCACCCGTGTGTGGCGGCTTGGCCCCAAACCGCATGTGTGGTGCCGGGGCTGGTGGCAGGGGGCTGAGCTGCTGCGGGCAGACCCCAGCGGGGGCTCCCGATTCCACCACCCGCAGCTCTGCAAGTCCATGGAGTTAGGGTGGCCTTCACCGGGGGGCTTGGACTGTGCGTGTTCCTACCAAAACACCCGCACGAATTGGGAGCTTTAGTCTCAATTAGGGGACGGATGTTGTAAAGTGAGTTGCAGGGGGAAAAAAGTTGCCGCCTTATTTTTAATTATATTTGTACAACTTTTTATGCAGTAATTACGTGTTTTACTCTGAACATCATGTTACATTGGGAAATAAATGGTATAGGCTGAGTCTGAATGTTAAGTGTGAGCACTGTTTAAAAAGCAATTAACACCGAGAGGTGTATGGAGTGATAAACGGGGGAGGAGGCGAGCAATTGGAAGTGAAATGATCTTGCTCTAACAGTTTAATGTTCAGGGGATGTGTAGGGAAGCAGCTCGTGCGTCGCCTGAATTTCTGTGGGCCTTTTTGTGCCAGGCAAATCCTGTGGCAGCGTGGTGTTCGTGTGCAGGGCTTCGGCCGGGAGCTCTGCCTTCCCCGCTGGCTTTGCTTTGCCCACGGTATTGACGAGTGCTTCATTACATACACAGTGCTTACTGAATGTAACGCAACTTCACTTACAAAAAGTTTAGCTTTTATTGTGGTTTTGGAAGACATCAAAGAAGTGAGATTCCTATCAGTCTAGCTTTTCTGCTCAGTGACTCATGGACCTTCATGCGGCACACATAGACACAGGTACGTTTTACAGCTTGGGCATGGCTTTGACATGTTCAAAAGTAAATAGACTGAACCTCTGAAAAGCTGGCAGTAATGCTACCATGCTATTCAAGGGGCATTTTGATTACTAATCAACTTAAAATATGTTCTTTGAATCCACTTCTCTCATCCGGGTTCACGTGTCTGACGGATGGTCACGTTAATGAGAGCAACACGTGCGCAGTAACAGGACAGACTCCTGTGGCTCTTAGTTGAAGTTTTCAATTAAGCACTTCCCTTCCTTCCAGAAATGACAGGCAAAAACTGAAGTAATAGAATTTGGGAAGTAAATTTAAGGAGATGCAATGGGTGTTGAGTCATTGCTTCAGCTCAGTTTCTGTATTGTGAAATGTTTATTTTGTCTGTAACCTAAAACTCCTCCCAAATGTTGGGCCAGTTATATTCTTTTGTTCAGGAAAACGAGTAATTTACCAAAGTTACAGAGAGTATATTACAGCTCTGATTCAATTTGCCAAAAGAAATAAAGAAAATTAAGTTTCTATAGTGTTTTGAAAACTCATTTCTTTTAAGACCTTCCAGACATTTAAGCGTCTAACTCTTAGAAGTGCAGTGAAAATGACTTTATATGCAAAACAGCAAGATCTTGAAATACGAGTAAATTTTGAGAGCTTTGCTGCAAGTACTGTATTTAAAAGTAGTATTTATTTAGAAACAATGGAGAGAACTTTTCCTTGCCTGACGGGCTGTGGTGTGTTTCGTTCGACCAGAAATGCAGAACTAAGGCTCTACCTCCTGAGCATTAATTTTGGGTTAACTTCTTGTTGAGGAGGGTTTGTTAATATGGTTTTACAGGTAAACCCTCTTCTTAATAACATGGCGGGCCACTCAAAAGCATTTTGTTGGCATAGTTGCTTCTATTAACTGGAGTATTTCTTTCGAGGCATCACCTATTCCAGCTCTCTGTCAACATCGCTGTGTCAGTGAGTTCCTTGTGCAGACCTGGCTCAAATGTTACCTATCTCCGGTTTACACCAGCAAGTTTTGCCAGTTCAGCCTCATCATCTTCTCACAAGGAGAAACCAGTGCTCCCAGCTGAATTCCTCACTGCAGGGCAGCTGCAGCTCTGGGAACTCAAAAGAGCAATGGCAGCTTATTGTCATGGAGAAGAGTTGTACAGCTGTGTCCATGAAAAGCTCTCCCCCCGTTGGCTCTGTGAGTGTTGTACCTGGGCTTGGTGAGAGCAGGTCTCTGGTACCTGCTCAGGCTGTGATCTGCTTCCCTGAAAGTGTGAGGCTGTGCACACTAGCATCATCCCAGCTGTGCTCTGCCAGCCGCTGGTTTCTTGAGAAGGAAACGTGGACCTGCTGGTCTGGATGGTGGAGGAGCAGGATGCTGCTGCGATGGGACGTGCGGGGTGGGCAAGTGTCACCCCAGGGGACCCCTCCAGCACCACTGCTGAGTGCTCCCCTTGCCCCAGAGGCCCTGGGTGTAGAAGAGACCTCCAAGCTCTGCTGCGAGTTGGCCTCCTCAGGTACAAGAAAGGCCCCAGCGGTTATTTAGAGATGGTTTTCGTGCACCTCAAGGCGTGTGTTACCTCTGCCACCACAATGGTTTGTTGCTCTCTCAAGTCAGAGCAAACCAAGGCAGCTTTCCTCGTGGTTCTACATGGACACGGTGGCATGGGCAAGCGTGGGCTGTGGCTACAAAAATGAACTCTGCTGTATTCAAAGCAGTCTTCGCCCTCCCACCCCCTAACCTCTCTCATGTGTTTCAAATCATGTTCTGGCAGTATTTGGGCAAGAAGTTGAAACTGGAGACTGTTTCAGCGTGTTATTTATCCTTATCAAAACTGGAAAATTTCTTAGCGTTGTTACTGCTAAACAGCTTCACGGTTGTGCAGATAAGAGTGCCTTTTGGGGAAGAATTGCCACTAATAAAGCATTTCAGAGCGCAGTGACAGCATCAATGCTAAGCAAAACTCTGTAGCTAAAGACTGGAGTACACCTCTGTGATGGAAAGGTTTTGCTGGGAAGGACTGTTTATTCTGGCACCATGCTGCACACCTTGCCCACATTCGTGTGGTTGGTTGACTCTTTGCTGTCTCCCAACAAAAACTATTCCAGACCACTGTTGCTATCACTGGAAATGGAGCACAAGTTTGAAACCAGAAGTCTTCCTGGTTTTCAAGTTGTAGCAGTCACAGAGGAAGGCAGGAAATCAGTGCTGCCAGTGGGAAAGAACAAAATGGGGAATAACACTGGCTCGAAGGCTCAGAAGAGGAGATTGCTTGGATTGTGAAATTAATTAGGGTTATTTTCATGTAGGAACAAAGACTCCGTATACATTTGTTAGCAATTGCTTATAATGCAGGTCACTTCTATTTTGTGTAATATTCAGAAATGCATGGTAAGTTGGAATTTCTTTCCTATGTGCAGCACACATTAGTTTAAAAAATTGGCATAAAGGAATAGGAGTTTTGTTTTTCAGGTCTTGCTTTCTTTAAAAAGTGCTTATACTGAATGTTTTGTTTTATATTGCCAGTTTGAAGTGGAGATCAAGTCAGCATTGCAGCAGCCACCACGTATAGCTGTATGAAGAACATCTTTTGTAAATATCAGTCGATACATCTCTGAGTGTTTTATGGAACATAACATAAAAGGCATATTCCTTGCCAAAACTTCCTTTGTGCTGGGCTTCTCTCTAATGTAATTTCCATCAGTTAAAGAATAAAGAGAGCATGTTTTGGGGCCCGTTTTGCTTGGCAGTGCACAAAGGAAAAGAAGGTTTGGGGGGGTGGGGAGTATGATTTCTCAGCTACTTCACACAAAGAAATACTGTACTGCTTTCAGAAATCTCTTAGTACAAATGCCTCCTGTCACAGGCGATCAGTGTTACGCCATTTTGACACAGCTGTACAGGATACTGCAGTGCTTTATGAAATCGTTGTCCTGGACTCAGTACACGAGGACTGGAACTGGGCTAAAGCCCTAGGTCTGATTTTCTGTACTCGTGCTGGTGTGAATTGTGAAGCAAGAATTGCTTTAGTGGGTAGTTCTCAAATGGCATCATTTAACGTTAGCGTGCACTTAGAGGATGAGGCTAACCTAGCACAGAGCTGCTTGGAAGGACTGGGGCTGTCTGTCTGTCTGTCTGTTTGGGTCTGTGCGGCTGTGTGCTGTCTCAGAGGAAGGAGTAAGAGAAATCATAACTTGCACGGCACTCCTGTTGACTTTATCTTGTGATTTTGTCAGCATGTCTGTATCGAAACCCTGGTAGTTTAAAATGGGTTGGTTTTTCTTTCCTTGAACTTAAACCCAGTAACCTAGTTGAATGTGCCATCCCAAAAGGAGTCCAAACAGTGTGGTAGGGCTGGATGTTTCAGGGACTTCTTACTTCAACCGTTTCATCCATAGCAGATGTCCTACCAGAACATTGTCCCATCCTGAAAAGTCTGACTGTAAACCACCAAGTGCTTGGCTCTGTCTTCTCCTACTAGAAGTGGCATTTGCCAGATCTCTGCACCAGGAGACAAGGTTTGACTGGGAAAAAGAGTTGGACTCACATCAGCAGGGTGTGGAGGGAGGAAGCTAGAGAGCTCTAAACCCCATCTAGAGCAGGCAGTGCTGCTGCCAAGGAGGGAACGGCCCGGCTGGCAGCAGGTCACCTAGCTCAGCAGCTGCCCGAAGACACTGGTACAAGGGACGATGCTGCGTGCCGTGTGCTTGATGTGCCTTGAAGTTGTTCTGCTGCCGTAGCCCCGCATAGGGAAAAGCAGAAGGTAAAGAGCTGATGTTCCCCACAGTTGTTAACACAAGCACATGCACAAGAATGTGATTCATACTTGTTAAACTCGCATCCTGGTTGCCCTCTCCCAAATGAGTTGTGTAATACTGAAAATGAGATCACAGTAAATAAAATGTTCAACCTAGTTTGAAACTGTCAATAAACAAATGTCTGTTTTATGTTGTGTGCACACATTTGGTTATCAGATGTTTCCTACAGTCCTGCTGCTTGATGCTCTTTGTATGCATCTCGTTTTGGGACTGGCATATGAATTTTCTCCTCTAATTACAATCTTGCACTGCTAAAACTAGTTTATTAATGATGAGAGTGACCATGACTCCATTAATGTGTAAGAAGAAAGTAAGATCCAACTCCCTTGCCTTTTGCTGGTCACAAGTACTTTGAAGGTAGGTGACTTTATTCCCATGCTTAACATTTGAATATGTTATCTTTTTATGCTCAAAATATCAAACTTCCTCATTAGTGGGCTTACTGTGAGAACATCCTCTAGAGCTGGCTTTTGACTTAAAACAGAAACTGAAAATTTTATCAGACTTACTTGTGTTACACTGAATTCCATCAGATTTCTTGGTGTCCTTCTATTTTTCAATTTTCATGAAAGTACTTCCTTTAAAATCTAGTTTTAAGAGCTCGTGTCTTGCTGCTGGTTCAGTAATGCAGCCTGCTCTGTTTGCAGTGTGCTGGTACGTTGCCCAGTGCTGTGTGCTCTTGTACTAGTGGAGGGGGGTGTTTGGAGATGTGAGGAGACAGAGGTCTCTGTACTCTTTCATGTTTGCATGGGATTTTTTGTTCAGTTCTAATTCATTGCTTTTTAGTAAGTGTGGGCCATTCACTTCCACTGCTTGTTTGGGTTTTTTTGTTTGTTTTCCTTTTCTTGAAGTCAAAGAAACACATCAATATTTGTGATTCTGATAGATTTTGAAACAATTGGCCTGTTTGTTTGCTAGTATATTCTAGCAAAAATGTATAGGCATTGCATAATGAGGGTTAATTAATGTTGCCTCTGAGTTTCCAGTTGATTCACACTGAGACAGGGAATCCTGACGTGCAAATGACGGTCGCCTCTGTATTTGTGTGAACTTTTCAGGTCTTTCAGCCTTGTGTTTCCCACAACCCACCTCTGTTATTTTACCACAGGCATTGATACTTGCTCAGTTTAACGGTTTCCTTTTGTACTTTCTGAGGTTTTCCTGCTTCTTTTTGGTTCTTATTCTTACATCTCCCTTTAAAAGAATCTTCTGTCCCTCCACAGGTAATTTTGCAGCTTTGCTCAAACTAAGATGTAACAAATTCTGCACCTTAAAGCGAACTGCAAGTTGTGTTCAGCATGTACCAGATTTTTATTTAGTTTGCCTTAAACGTGGTTCATGCTTTACTTTCACAGTAAAGGCGTGCTGGATATTTCAGTGCAAGTACGCCTTGTTTCTTTATGTTTGCTGTTGGTGTGGGTATGGGCTACTAGTAACACAGTAAGAAGAAAGGTTTTTATTGATATTTATATAAGGTGTGTGGTTTATTTTTCCCCATTGGATGTGTTGTTAAATAATAACTGCTGTACTCCAGTGTTATTTTTAGGTAAGTTTATAAAAGAACACACATCACTTGAAGGATTAGGGTTTTTTTCCCCTAAACTGTTGCATGGAGAATAGTGTTCGGTATATAATGTGTTAGGCTGTGTCAAGAAGAAATGTGGTCTTTAGGTGGAAAGAGGGAGATGTATGACATTCTGGTGACATGTGTATAATTAGTTTTGGGGAAGTGAGGCAGAGTTATGATTTGTGGTCATCTGTGTATTAGAATAGGGTTTTGTTGTTTCCTTAAGCAGACCTAGAAGGCTGCAGAATGGCAGCAGGCCTTGTGCTGTGTTTTTCCTTCACTGGGAAGAGCAGACTGTGCACTGAAGGCAGACAAGAAGTTACCCTGTCATGGCACAAGAAGCAGTTACTCACTTCTGCGTGTCATGTAGCCTTAATTTTGGTTGTCCTAATACTTGGCTCAGATGAGGACATTTGGTGAGACAGAGGACATTTGGTGGGCCTTTTGCTTCGAGAGCTGGGGCAGGCTTCTCGGTTCAGGCTCTGGTTCTGGTTTTGCCAGGAGCTGGAAGACCTGTAAGAAGGAGAGACATATTGTCGGAATTGGTTGGTTACTGCTTAAAATCACAGGTAAATGCTGAAGAGCTAAGACTTCCTCCTGCCTGACCGGATGAAACACAGGAAATGCGGCCAGCTGTGTGCAAACAAAACACCTCTGAAGCGATGCGAAGCCGAGGATGCGCGGCGAGGGTGAGGCTTGTGCTGAACAGATGGTTTTACCCAGCATCCGCAGGAGTGAGGGTCTGCTTGCTGTCTTTCGTTTCATTTTGCCTCCAAGGAAGGTGGCTTTTAAGCGTGGTATGGCGTTCCCTCTTCTGTGTGACGGGCTGCGGGTGCTGCCGGCTGCCATGGCTGCTATGGCAATGGACGGGACGCACACCTCAGGGCGGCCTTGCCAGGAGACCCTGTGGTGGCGGCAGGGACCTTGTCCCGCTCGGGAGCGGAGCTGCTGCTGGCAGTCTCGTCAGTGACTGAAAGGTCCTGACTGTGCCCCGTGCCGTGGTGGGTCGTGTGATAAGGGTGGTTATTTTAGGGCATGACAGCATATTGAAATACATCTGTGCCCCGGTGTAGGAAACCAGACGTTTCTGAGGTGCTGTGCTCCATGTGCCTCACAGGGCTGTGTTGCCCTCCCCTGCTGCTATACCACAGCACGAGTACCACACTGGGCTTTCTTAGGTTGATCAAACCCTGTATTTAGTCTTTTTTCTCTTGATTGCTAAGTTATTTTTCAGTAAGCCATGAGCAAATACACAGACAATTCTTACATAAGCCACTTTAATTATGTTTGTCAACTTTAATATCCTATTCTGATCTCATTTGCTGCTCTTCACTGACTTCAGCAGAACTGCTTCTGATGCCCGGCATGATAAAGGAGGATTGCACCCAGTCACTGAAATGCCCAAGTGCTGCATGATTTTAGGATATGGCCTTTCTGTCAGCAGCAGCCAGGCCCTCATGTGGTGCAAACATACATGGTTAGCAGGGAAACTGCCAGACATTTCTGCCCACAGACAAAACGTGTCCCACGTTTCTAAGCTATTGCCTTCCCTCACTGTCTCTGCACACCCAGAGTCTCAGATAATTAAGTTGGTAGACCTTGGCCTGTATTTTTATAACTTTATTTTTTTTAACCTGTTCTAGCCTGCTGTGGGTGCTGCCAAAATACAAAAAGCAAACAATGAAGGGGATCTTCAGACGGGTGTGTTTGAAAAGCTTTTATAATAGTTTATTTTAAATTCTTACCTCTGTGTGGGTGAAAAGTAATTAAAGCAAGAACTACATTGCAAATGATGTTAATTCTGAAAATACATTAAGTACATATCATCAAAGTTTTTATTTCTGAAAGCTCTAATTTTGTTAAAAATACTGGAAAGCAACTCCAGTAGAAGCCTGGTTGCACTGTAAATGGTGCAAAAGTATTTTAGTAACTGTAGTACTAATTAGCAGAACATTTTTTTTTTCCTTTAATTTTTTTTAAATGGCATTAGTATTCCAAACAGCAAAATCCCTGGCTGGAGAATTGTAGAAATGATGATTGCTCATTAGCAAATAGAATACAGATGTTCTGTTCATTTTGCCTGAGTGCTTCACATAAACACCTTGGGGAGTGACTGGCACAGAGTACAGAACTTGATAGCATAACAGTGTGCTCGGCACTTTGGGGCTGGCAGCAGAAGCAGAAGCATACCGTGTAATTTTATAAAATTTTGTGTAATTTTTAATCATTTGTAGAGTTTGTGTAAAGTGAGAACCTTCACATGGGAGAGGCAGGGGGGATGTGGATGTCTATGGCGCTGTAAATGCCACCAGAAACTAGAGCTGGGTCAACATCAAGTCCAGGAGCTGGACTCATTGATCCGTGTGGGTCCCTTCCAACTTGGGGTTTTCTGTGCTTTTATGAACTTTGTGGAGAGCTGTTCACATATTTCTGGTTGACTTTCTACCTTCAGTTGACAAAGGAGCAGATTTCCATCCTTCTCCAGGTCTGTGAATCTTGTAGCAGTCATATGTTTTTGAATTTCTTGTGCCTCTGAGGTAACATCTTCTTGGTTCCTTTCTCACGTGTCTCCAGGTGGGGTAACCAGGTGAGGAATTTGTTGTTCCTCCTCTCCCCTTTCATTCCTCCATCCTCGCCCCACCCAACAACAATCCCACTTCTTGAGTGAAGTTATTCCTCTGCACTCAGTAGATCACCCTGACTGGGAGCAGCTTTACTTTTAATCATACATGTGACTTCTGTTGAGCACACAGTAAATAGGGACTGGAATAGTAAAGCACCACTGGGGACTTTCTGAAAGTTGTGCGTTGGGAGCATTGGGGATTTACTTCCCAGCATGATGTTGTTGAATAAATGGTTTTCTGTGGCTGCCTGTGGTGCTTAAGGAGTAGCTGGAAGCAGAGATGCCCCTGCTCTGCTGGCAGAGCTCAGTGGGTTATGCTCTTCGTGTCCCTTGCTTTTGTTCTCTGCTCCTTGCAGAATAGCATGAGAGGGCTCCCTTTCAGTGAAGATGCAGGAATTGTTTGTTTTTTTAAAATCCGTGTGAAAAAAATGCCAAATCTCATTCATGACATTTTGCGGACTTCTAAGAAAGGAGATTCCTAGCTGTGATATTACTCTGGCCTCTTGCCATGGTGTGTGTTGTACTTGTTTAGTTGCCAGGCCAGGCTGGGAAGAAGCTGAATGAACTTTGAAAGTTTAAAATTGCCTTAATTTTATTAAAGAATATGTTGACTCCAGTGGGTTCTTTTTCTTTTTTTTTTAAGTTGGATAAGAAGTCTTCAAATTACTGCCATAAAGTCATAGAGCAGTAAAGTTATGCTTCAAAGCAAAACAACCGTACCTGTTTCAAACTGCAGCTCAAATGCCATGTGCCAGACCTGACTCCTGCTGCAGCTACTCTGCAAAAGTATTATGCAGCATTACATCCTTGGCAAGCAGTTATTCAAAAATGCTTGCTTATTTTGTTTTGTTTTGTTTTTGTTTTTAGTGTTTTGTTTTGTTTTTAACCTTATAAAGTAGCTTTTCTTTTCCACCTTAGAGGGAAAAATATTAAACGATGTCAGCCCTGGGAAATGGTAAGATGAAACAAATCAGAAAATGGGATCATGCACCCTGAAAGCTGGTTATGGCCTCGGAGTTTGTTGCTTGTGAGTCTCCACCCTCCTTTTAAGCAAATATTCAAAACTAAATGGAACTTATTAACATTATTTTGTCCTGCTGAGTTGAAAACAATCTGTCTAAATGCAAAAATCCATGGTAGGTATCACAGTTAAACTACCTCTAGAGGCAGAATCAAATTAAAGTGAATTGAAACAAGTTGGATCAGCGTGAACCAACTCTGTTTGTAAAGAGTACTTTGCATTTCTGTATCTTTTCAGAGCCATAATTGAGAGAAGAATATCAGCAACTTCACTTACAAAGCTGCTGTTTGCTTCCTCCTTTTGCCCTAAAGCAAACAAAATAGGCAGGCTCCCAATTTGGAATCTTTTGAATGAACCCAAATCACTTATTTGCTGTTTAGTTGTCGTAGCAGCAAGGCAAATAGATGTGTGAAAAGATTAGCCAAACAAAAAGGCAAAAACCTTGGCCCTGTTATAAGGATTTGGAAACACAGCTAGTAGTTCATCAATTGTTGAGGCTTCAGAGTAAAGGCATTTAAGAAAAAGCAAGCTGAAAATGAAATACCTCATCTGTGCCGTCTCTAGGAATCAGGGAATTCTTGGAATAAAGTTTTGAGTTTTATTGTCTTCTCTTCCTTTCCTTTCCTGTTTCTGTTTCATTGTAGCTTCAATATATATTGAAAATCCCATGCAACAAATAGAGAGTATGGAGAAAAGTATGTTAAAGTAGGAGATTAATGTTATCTTAGCTCGGTGACTGAGACATTGTCCTGTGTGGCAGAGATGTATCAGAAAGTTGTTAGTGAGGACATCAGGTTTCTTGTTCAATCACATTACAACTCTGAGAAACTGTGCACTTCAGGACAAATGCAGCAATTACTGCCATCAAAGACACATGTAGTAAGAGAGTCTTTGCCTCAAAAAGCTTGCTGAGTAACTACAGAATACAGGCAGCCCATGCAATGTTGAGAAATTAAACTTCATCCATTTAGAAGGGAGAATGCAATGCCTCACCTGAAACCACAGTGGCTGCATGGGAAGTGAACTGGGATATTTATTTGAGGCTTTGCTACTCTCAGGATTCTGTTGACACAGCTTTGCTGGACATGGGATGAAGGACTGATCCCGAAAGTCTTCCTCTGGAGTCCAACCTTGAATGTGGGCCCAGGGCTTGGCAGAGGGAGTGCAGCTGAGCTGAGCCTCTTGGTCTCCTGTCCCTGCCTGGCGGTCTGATGTGCTTTGCTCTGAAGTTGATAAATGGAGTCACAGAGAATTGTTCCTGTGATATGAATTATTCCCACTGTTATTAAATAATAAACATGACCACAGCGACCTACTCGCTCTCTCAACTGCATTCCTTCTGTGCCTTAATCTCAGTAATGGCTTAGTATTTGAACTAAATAATGTCATGGGTGAGCTGCGAGCTGCTGAGAAAGGGGCAGCAGAAGGAAGTTAGTAGATTGATACCGTATCATGTGTATCATAAAGCAAGGTAGTAAAAAGCCTCAGGAAATTATATTTCTTAAGTAATGCAGTCAGAATTGCACTTAGACAGAGAAGATTGCTTGTATTTACTAGCTGTGTTTACTGCTTTTTCTGATGTGCCTAAATAGGAAAAGCAGGTATTCAGAAACTTCGGGGAATGGAAAATGGAGTTCTAGACCTGAATCTGTACAGCTACTTTTGGGAATAACATCGCAAATGAGTGAGCTTGATTTGCTACACAGCAGATGCCAGGATTATATGATGTGGAAGGAATTTTTTACTTTTAAACCCTTTCAGTGTGATGAAATGCAGGGGAGAGGAAGGAGGGGCTGACATAAGTGCCCTCATTTTTTTAACCTCTTCTGTGCTTTGCATGCAGACACACCGGTTGACTCACACAGGCACAGCTCATCTGTGTAGGTGGACTATACCAAAACAGTAATTAAATGTAGCGTTCGTTTCTGGAATAGAGCTAAAATGGAGTGGAAAGTAATTTTATTTATTCTGTGGTTTAAAGCCATGCTGCTAAAAACAGAAAATGCAACAAACAGGGAACTGAGTTCACGTGAAAATGGATGAAGAGTACAGTGTGTCTTTTTTGGTATTTATGCATTATTTAAAACAAGTTTAGCAGACTATAAAGCTTTTGATTACAGCCAGCTTGTGTGTTCTGCTACATTGCGCAGCATCTCAAAATAATATGGACTGGCGGTTATTGACAAAAGCTGAAGGCTTTCCAGGGCAGCTCGTGGGAGGAGTAGGTGGTGTTTGGCATCATGTTGTGCTCTCCCAGTCTGTGCAGTGCCATGCCGGTCTGATTCATAGAAACATTTCTAGAGGCACCATCGTGGTCTTTTTCATTGAGAGGAAAAGAAATGTTTGAATGAACTTTCTTGCCTTTTGTGCTATACTTAGTAAACACCATTGACTGTTGTTCTATTTAAAGAAAAATGGCAAAGAGTAGATCGGAGCCTTTATTGGAATAACCTGGTGTCCCTTGCAAGCGATATCCTTCCACCGAGACGAGCTTTCTCTGTCAGTTGTGGGGATGTTAGAAGGTATGTGGGTGTGATCCTGCTGCGGGTTTATGGAGCTCTCTCCCCTGAGGTTGCAGCGGTCTCCTCAGAAGGGCCAGCAGCAGTGCTCACCAGGAGCAGTTCAGTTTCAGTCCCGCTGTGTGAAGTTTGAGTTTGCTGTCTCAGCACCGCTTCCTTACACAACTGGAAACTCGTGCAAGGAAACGGGAAGGGTGTTGGGGTTTTTGTGATGGGAAGGGTCTTGGGGTTTTGTGCTGCAGGAGGCAGGGAGGGGGACAGGCAGCAGGGGCTGAGGCTGCCGGGGCCAGGCCTGCAGTGGGGACAGAGCAGCAGAGCTGCAAAGCACTGAAGCACTGAAGTGTGTGCCAAGGCAGCGAGCAAGGACAGAGGTGAAACCCCAGATAACGAGATCTTTGCCGCGTTTCCCTTCTAGGCACTAATAAAGCTCGTTGTGACTTCATACTCAAAACCTGTTGAACCTGTTAGCAAAAACAGAGCCCTGGATCCTCATTGCACCGGGTTTTGTTTGTTGCTACCAGCCCCGTTTCAATTGCCTAGCGATGGTGTTTGTTTTCTTGGAATTTGCTGCCAGGTTTCAGGGGTGGGCTCCGGCCGCAGCCCTGCGCAGGAGGAGTCGCTCGGCCAAGGTTCGCCAGGCCCGGCACCTGCCACGCAGCGGCCCAGGAGGAGCAGGAACAGGAGGAAGAGCAGGAGGAGGAAGAGGAGGAGGAGAGCCGTGGCACTGAAGGGGCTGAACATGGGCAGTGGGAAGCTGCAGTCATTTCCTACTCTGCTGGCAGGCACGGTCAGCGTTAAACCCTTTGCTTTTATAGGAACAAGCTGACCTACCTTATTACGGCATTGGATTTCAGTGTTCAGCTATCGCTGTCTGCCGAGTGTGGGAGCTCGTTCTGACCCCACCTAAACTCCAGCACCAGCTTGCTGGGAAAAGTCATTTTGCAGGCCTGGCCTTGAGTCCTGCTTTTGGGAAGCACAAGTGATGGCTGTGACTGGGCAGGCCTGGGGCTGGAGCTGGAGTGGTGAGGAGATTTAGTGCCATGGCGACAGGCACCACATAGAAAAAGGACAAAAAAAAGTGTTGGGAGTACTAAACGTGTGACAAAGAGGGAAGCAGGAAGATGGAAAGGAAAATTGGAAGGGAATCATATTTTAAGAATTAGGAAAGCTTTTGACTAGTAACTTGTTTTCAGTTGTGTTCTGCAGGGTGAGGAGGGGAAAGTCACTAATGACAACAGCTGTCAATACATTTAGGGCATCTGAAAGGAAAAACATTTGGCCAGCTTGTGAAATTCAGAGGTGATTACAGTCAACTGCTCTTCCCTAGCCAGATTTGTAAAGCAAGATGAGGTTTAGCATGTTAAGAACATGTGAAAATAGGCAAAATTAGGGAAGACCAAATAACCACGCAGGGTCAGCGAGGAGCTTCCTCTGGATTTGGTCAGCTGGTGGCACTGTGGAGATGTAAGATTTGTGTGTCTCTTCTCGTGGAGGTGATGGCATCAGCCAACATGGCACGTAAGCCTTCAGCTCTTTCAGATCTATGCTTTGGTCTGTGTTAGGAAATCCAGGTTTCTGTGAGCAAGAGACAGAAGTGGGCAGTGGAGAAGATGGGACAGCCGCAAAGCAATGTCCTTCCTGCAGCAGACCAGTTGTTTCTGCCTCTGCTCTGGGGACCTGTCAGTTTTTCAGAGATCCTGATTCGCCATTTTACTACACCAGCAAGAAGTATCTGCTGTCATCCATCTGTACCAGTGGACTTTCAACCTCTCTTCTGGTCTGAAATGTAAACTCTCACATAACTTGTTAGTACGTCTGAAAATTTGCTACTCGGAGAGAACCTTTCTGCTGATTTTAAAAGAAAATTTCCTTCTATGATGTATAGAGCTTCTTGTGACTGTATCTACTTAAATTTCCAGCCTGGAAAGCCTAGTCAAAGCTTTCTAAGAGATTTCTTCCAGTTTTGTCCCTGAAAAGTTGTGACCTCCATCAGCAATTACATCCAATTGCTGCCTTGACTTTGAAGGCCATAAAAGGTGGATTTTACATTGGATACGTGCTGAGCCAGAGTTTTACCTGAGGTTTTGCTACAAAATTCATTTTTCTACCTTTTGCACTTTTTCTCCATTACCTTGTATGAGCACATCTGTCTGTCTGTCTGCTTTCTCTGTACACATATACCCCTAATCAAACTACTTAATCTGAAAGTTTGGAATGAGAAGGGAGAATTTCTGTGTTTAAATTCTTGAGAGGCACTCTGCTATTATAATGCTAGAACTGTAGGATTACCCAGAGATACAAAATGACAGACATCATAGTTAATACTCATCAGCATCCTTTCTAGCAATCTCAAAGCAGTCCCATCAGTAAAAATCCTAAGCAAGCTGTGTTACATTATCATGATTGAGGACCGGATCAGATTTGATGTTTCTATCTGAGACAGGAGGAGTAGAAAAGGAAGTTTTCCCGCTTCTAAAACTAACTTTATAAATAAACTGCAAATACATCCCCACACTTCTTCCAAAATGTCCAATAATGACACGGAAATAAACCTCAAATGTGTTTGCCATATTTTGCCTTGAAACTGAAATGAAGGTAGGTGCCTAGATGCATCCCTGAGAAAGGAGGCCCTTCCCAGCCAGCATCAAGTCCAGTGGCGCTGATTGTTGATCTGACAATAGCTGCCACTGGTTGGTCTGTGAAACAAGGGAGAGAGACAACTTACCTCCAGCCATTTTAAAGCTCTATACTGTTTTCTGTTACTGTGTTATTGTGAAATCTAGCACTTGGTTACCTACCTTGGTTACCTATAACTCCCAGGTCTCTGATTTTACTGGAATTTCACTGACAATTTTGCATGAAACAGAAGTATTTTCATTGGTCTATTACCAATGCAAGGATATTAGTGGCTTTTATAACTAAGGTTCTACAAAGACTATAATGCATCCCATTAGCATGTTTCTTGTAGCAGATGAAATGTTGCGCTAGATTTATGAAAAATGATTTTCAAACCAGGGCATTGGGAATGTGCTATGGGAAGGAAGAGAAGAGAATCCCCATAAGGTTTTCAGTTCTATTCTTGACTGTGTGCAAGACAGCCGTTTGCTTATAAATGATGAAATTAAAATGAAAAATAAATAGAAGCTTTTTTCTTTTTGAATATGCTTTTTTTGAGGTCTGCCACCCATATACTTTAAGATTTTTCTACCCCCTGCTGGACACAAAAAGAAGAGAAGCAGGAAGATGTAGAGTGGGGAGGGCGATCTTCTATGAGATGCCGGGGTGCATAGACGCTTTGCATCTTCTGGTTGCGGAAGGGTTGGGAGATGAGTCCAGGGAGCCTTTTATGGTGGTCATTACTGAGTCCATGTGGCTCTCCTTTGAGAGGGCAGGTGATCAGTGAAGGTCAGTGTTCAGAGAGGCAGAGATGGGGAGCGGGGCAAGATGAATGTGTTCTGGTTTATTTTGATTTAATCAGTACGATTGCCAAACTTTATTAAGGTTTATTTCCTCAGACAGACAGTGCTTTGCTCTCACAAACACACACATCTGACACAGCGATCATGCTAGTAAATTTAAGTTGAAGTTGCTGTGAACTGTTTACTTGTATGTATGTGAAGAACTCTCTAAAAGGCCAGAGATACTTGTATGGTATACTACCGACAGACATTACAGGGATCTATGGCTAAATCAATAAACCACGGCCTCACTGAAATTTGCTGACATTTTGGAGCACAAAAATTTTGGAGCAGGGCATTTTCCTGTTCAGTTGTAAAATAATATCGACGAGAAGACTTGATATTTGCTAAAAGAAAATTGCCTCTTTCTGCGTAGCAGCTCTCGTCACCCACCCGCTGTGCTGTGGCAGCGGCCATCCCTCCAGCCCAGGTCAGGGGCTGCGTGGTAGAGCTGCAGTGGTAATGAGACCTAGTACAATTTAAGCAGTTGTTTCCTCTCCAGCCTTGCTGTATTCTCATGAGAATGGTGCAGAAACACATTTGTGACTCTTGTTAATGAAGCTCTAATATTTTACAAAACTGTCCTGAGCTGTAGCTAAGCTGTACAGCTGTTCCAGTCCCAGGTTCGGCCCTGCAGGATGCTGGCACTGCGATCCTCTTCCACAGGGACTACTCCTCCTCTGGCTCATATACACATCTGAGTGCGTTCCTCGATTACAGCACAGCTCTTGCTACTATTTGGGTAAAGCTTCATTTCAGGTGTTTTTTAAATATCCAGCACCTTTTTTCAGACACAGCCAGTGTATGTGGTCAGTTTGGTTCTCCATTCTTTATATAAAGAGAATGGGACAAGAGCCCCTTAGCTTACCCATTTTGTGAAGTAAAGCCCCTTAGCTTACCCACTCCATTTTGTGAAGTAAATACGCTTTACGTCTCTCCACTGAAGATCTGAAAGCTTGCAAAGGACTTTGTGTTGTTTTCTGCCCATTACTTACCCCTCTGACAGCCTCGCCTGTCAGGTAGCAGCAGTTCAGAAAGCTCAAGGAGTTTGAGCAGGACCATTCACAGCAAACCGGCGGCTGGCAGAAGTGGGCTCATGTGCCTCCCCTTCTCAACGATAAGTAGAAGGTTGTTTCAACCCCTTTGGTTAGAAAGGAGCTCATTGGTAGCAGTTTGGCCTGCTGGAACCATCCCAGGGCCTGTAAATGCAACTTAGATGCAAAGCCGTGCCTCGCGTCTCTCTCTAGTGACTCAAGTGAATCTTCTCTCACAACGGTTTGGTTCATAGCGTTTCTTATTTCCTCTAGTTTGAAATGTTTAAATAAAGTATTCCAGCAAAGCCAATTTTCACTTACATGTTTGATATTGTATAGCACAGATGGTACTAGATCTTTGCATTAACGAAGTGTTTACTGGAAGATACAAGATGCACAAGCAACTGAATTAAAAATATAAGCGAAAGCGAGTTTTATAGTTTTTTCAGGTTTGCAGTGGATCTTCTACAAAATCTCATCTACGAAGTACTGAAAGTAAGAAACAAAAAACTAGTAACTACACTGTAATGTTTAGTCTGAACAAAATGTGTTGCAGTTGTTTTAAATAAATACTATTATTATGTATGCTATTTAAGATAAGTTAAAGACCTACATAAGGCTGACTAATTGCACTCCTAAAGTCTCTTCAGTGTTCAGCCAGCCTGTGTTCAGTGCGTTGCTTTCAATAGGAGCTTTCATTAAAAAAGGCTAATATGGTGTCAGAATATTCACTGTTGGAATTAGAAAATAATTCTGCTGCTAATTCATTGGTTATTACATCATATTGCAACAACAGAAATGTCGATATCTTCAAAGGCTTTGTTTTCATGTTTCATGATAATAATTCTTCAAAATTATTGTCATGAAACACATTTGTCTTCCCGTTGACCTGCATTGCTTCCCTGAACTCCCCTGGGTATGCAGCCAAAAACGTTAAGAGGTCCTAAACACCAGGTTCCCGCTCTTCTCTTATTCCCTTTATTTCAAAATGGACGAGTTGTAGAAGAACAAGTATCGCAGGAAGAGTGGAAGCGGTTTTGTCACACGATGGCATGGCTGCTGGACTGCTTTCCCTCCTCCATCGATTTACCTCTGAGGGCAGACGAGCAGCTCGTTGGAGCCGTGTTGGACATGGCTCCCTGCAGGGGCGCTCGGTCGTCACCAGGGGCCTGTGCGAGTCTGTAGTGTCTGCACACGCGGGCTGGGGCTGGCTTGCAGCAGTGCAAGGTATCGATTGTCAAGTGCTCTAGTGGAAAATAGGCCTTAATCTGCTTCGGTGTGGCTGGGTGTCTAGTCCTGTTGGTCTTTAATGGGGATACACTTACAAACACTCATAAGGGAGAAGGAGTTACCCAAGCAGGGTTTCCAGTGTGTTAGTAATCATTTTTCAGAACTAGTAATTTGATGTATTTATTTATTGATTGAGTCACAGTAATGGCTGCTCATTGATCATAATCTGAGGAAGAAGGGAAGTAAATGGTACTGACTAGGATTTGATTTATTATACTGGGCCTGTCTTGGACATAATTCTACAAACAGAAAGTGATTGGCTCTCTAAGGTGTGACACTTCTCAAGAACTAGCGCTAACTAACCTCCGTTTATCCTCTCTTAACCCCCCCGGGGGGAAAAAAAAAATAAGAAAAGACATCTAATCTAGAGCTAGAGGGCAAACGTGGGTTGGATTCATGATTCTGTGAGTTGAGCCCAGGCAGACTGCACACCCACCCCTCTGTGTACCTGCTTGTCGGTTCTGCTTATCGTTGTGTGCTATTTTAAACATACTTCTGGTGGCAATTCTAGCTGTCTGCATCCATACCTCGTAACCCAGGCCTGCACAGTGTATACCAGAGAGGGAACTCCTGGGCTTGCAGCCAATTTTCCCAGCCTTTCTTAGGTTCTTGAAGAAGCCACTCTGCGCAGACTTACCTAAGCTGCAGGTCACTGAGCCAAACCTTCGGTTCTCCACATCCCCTGCATACGAGGCTGTGCCTGCTGGCACCTCCCAGCACCTCCTGCCTGGACCTGCTCCACTGCCCTGCTGAGGAAAGCAGAAGAGAGAAGGCGAGAGTCTGCACAGAAGCTTATCTGCAGGCATGGGTGCACAGTGGGAGAGGTGAGACCTGTTGGAAGCCAGATCTCACACAGCTTGCTCACTGGCTTTCCTTCGTAGTGTCACGGCTGAGGTGCTGTAGAGAAGCACTATTTGGAAGGCCGCTTTTGGTGAGTCCTGTTCCCTGGGCCACACTCTAAGCCCTATCACTGCATAAATATTTGTGAAAGCCCACATTCAATCTTTTTACTTTGTTCAAGCTCACATTAGAAGAGTTTTCCAGAATGTCATTGCTCTGATGTCTAGAAACATTCCAATTATCAGTTTCTCTTCAGCACTGAAGTTGCTTCACTGATGTTATCTTTAAACTTAATAGTTCTTCTTCTTCCTAGCTTCCTCCCCCTGCATTCCTTGTCACCTCGTTATATTGATAGAGCCTTACTTTTTTTCTGCTTGTTTTGCTTAGGTAAGGAAGCCAAGCTCTATTTCTCTCCTCAAGTAGGTTTCCAAGTCACTTCAGTTGTCCAGCTTTTTTTTTTTTTGAATGAATGAATGAATCTTGCCAACTTTTTTCAGGATACAAGTTTGAGTGAGGTCTTTGTATACTGACTTTCGGAAATTGCAGATCTCCTCCACGCTGAGGGTTCCTCAGCCATTTTTACTTCAGCAAAACTTTCTCTTGCAATCATAGCTGTGCAGCAAAATTAGGCTCGCTGGTATTCTTCCCACTTAATATAAGCTGAATCCGTTTGTGGTCCCTTGTTCCAAAGTTGTCGTTATTACCTAAGAAAATGAGCAGAAAAGAATCTATTCTTGTTCATTCAGCAACGTGGATAAAGAAACTTGTCAGCTGTCACATTCAGGAATAACTGGCCTTACCATTGCTAATAGCATTTGTTCTCTACTCTGTACTGCGGAGTTAGTCTCCTGTGCTGACATAATTCCCATTTCGTTAATGATGCAGAGCTCTATCCACATCTAGATCTGGTGCAAAAAGTCAAGAGCAGGCCCAGCGTCACTCTCTTAGAAAACTTCTTTGACCATCTTGCAACAGCCTGATTTTAATCTCAACATTTCCCATTTTCTTCTGTTTTTTTTCAGAAGTCTGCAGTTTCATTATTGCATGACAGTATCCTACCGTATAAAACCTGCATTTCTTTTCCCTGAAAAGACCAGACCTTTTGACACCTGTTTCAATAGTAATTGCTATTCCACCCTGTTTGTGATTTTTCCTGTAATAACACTAGTACCTTGAATTCCTCTTTTATTGTCAGTCTGCCTGCTTTATTAGCACACAGCTATTTAGCTGTTGGGTTTTTGTTCATCATTTTGCTGTTGTTTTTGGTGCATTTGGCTCCCTAGTTACAATATATTCAGTCCTTTCGCTGACAGTGTCACATGCCTGACCCCTTTCCTCATCATTAGTAGCATTTTTTTTCCTTCAAATCACTGAAAAACCTTTCTCATTGTTGTTTTCGTGTTTATTTGACGTTTTTCTGTTTGCTCAGTGGATCCTGAATCCCATGTGGAATTTATATCTGCCTCTTCGCTGTGTTCATGGGTTGCACCCTCATGATTCCAGTAGGTGGGACGCTTGGGTGAAGCCCTCCTGGAGACGTGCCTTGCTGAGAAGTACCCAAAAGTCACCTTTTCCTGCACAACTGTTGGCTGGGGGGGGGGGGAGGGCATTCACAAGCATTTCCCTGAGGATCTCTCCAGCAGTGCAAGAAGTGGCGGTTCTTTCCCAGCCAGCATGCCTTGCACTTGCTGGGCTGGAAGGCATGAGCGGTTCTCAAGGTCAGTGGCTGGCTTGGGACGGATGTGATTTTGAAATAGCATGAGGGGGAAATGATGCTTACAAAAACACTTGTCTGTGACAATAAGGTATGGTTTATTTGGTTTTAAATGGTCTGAGTTCTGTAGAGGGCTTCTTCCTGCCATCTGTCTTCCAGCTTTGCTGGAAGAAAAAACATTGTTAGCAGCAGGGACATTATGAAAGCTCGAGCACTGATGACTTTGATGTCCCAGTTAGAGATAACACATATCTGTATAACTGGGGACAAAGTGTGTGTGTGTGTGTGTATCCTTTGATGAAAAAAAAAGTGTGTGCAACCTGTAAGGCTGCAAGGAGTTGGAGCCCTCACAATCCCGTATTCTACTGTAGAAGCTGAGGCTGCAGCAATCAGTTAAGAAGATGGTTGAAATTCCTGATCATGAATTAGGTAAGTACATGATGGAACAGCAAATTGTTTCTCTTCTCTTCTGTGCTAGGCTCATGGCTAGTGCTTTCTCCAGCTGATGTTTTCTCTTCAGTCCCACCAGCTGCACAGGCCGCATGGAGTCAACTAAGTCTTTACTGTTGCCTTTGCAATGGGTAGATTTTACTTTCACATCCTTCAGTGTAGAAAAAGAAGCTTGCAGTAATGCACAGCAAAAGGAAAAGGGCTTTTAAAATTAAAGAAATAAAAACAAAGCAAACATCTCCCCTGTTTTTAAGCAGAGAATGTATTGTAATGTGCCATTTTTATATAGAAGATGTATTTCTCATATCTCCGTAGTCAGCTGTCTCTAAGATGTTTATCTTGCACTGGTAAAATACGTATCAGTGTTGTTAGTCTTTCTTTTAACAGTTAATTAATCTTAATCTTTAGTGCAGAGATGAAAAGTTATGATGATATGTTTTGCTTTCATACAGCTTTCAAAGCGATAGATGAACCTTTTGCTGAATTTGGGCATTTGTAAGACCTTTAACTCTTTCTCCTATCTTTCTTTATACTAAACTAGTGTTTTTAATGAGAATATGTGGTAACTGTAAAGTTTTTCAGCTGATAAAATGGTATTGTTAGAAAATGGAAATTGCCTCAGTAGATCTGTGATGATATAAATTCAACAAACAGAGGAGCAGGAAGAAGGTTTCTGTTTTAAATGCGCTGTATTGTTTAAAATTGGACTTTATCTGTCTTCTCAGGTTTCTTTATGCAGTAGCTTACTTGGCAGTGCCAGAAATGAACTTAAAACAGGAAAAAATAATGGTTCATTTAGACCCATACCTTTTGTCTTCTGTGCTTCATACTAGATCCTTTCAAAGGAGAGGGAGAACCACTAACTGCCAGACCAGTTTTGCATTACTAGTGAACTAACTTCCTCCTGGCCTCTACTGTAAGCTTTCACAATTCCTGTTCTTGGTCTTTTTGTGCACTGTTGTTGAGGTACGAATATAATTTCATGTTTCTTCCCAAGCTCTTGGTTCTGAATCCTATTATTTTACAGTATGCTGCCACAAGTACTCTGTTTTAAGAGTGCTACTCAACCTTATTTAAATAACGCAGAAGTGGACTCAGTGGCATCCTACACCAAGGAGTTTTACAGTTACTGTATTTACAGTTCTCTTCAGGTATTTCTTTCTATCTATCTTGTACTTTGCTGTTCTATTTTAATAACTAAGTTCTTATTCTGTCATTAAGCAAAATAAATAAAAAAATCATATATATATATATATATATATATATATATAAAAGCCTTCACCCTATTAATTGTCTCCATATCTTTGACCTAACCTGACTCATACCAAGGTTAACCATCATGATGTGGGAAGGGAATAGGCACATCTATTAACAGACAAGTTTAATAGAGCCAAGCTGCTTTTCACTCTGCTGCAATTTAATAAGCCTGAAGGTAAAAGGTGGGAGACAGTGTTGCTGTTGCAACATTTTCCTGCGGGTGAAAACTGAAAATATCAAAGAATCAGACCACAAAAAAGGTATAGGAGTGGGCTGTACTAGGAATTGAGGCAGGGAATAAAGAGACTGATCTTGTAGAAAAGGAATAAACTGGACTTTTATATTCTGAATAGAGTGGCTGTAAGTATTATGCATGCCAGCTAGAGTAGAGGATTTGAATTGAAAAAAAGCAGTGGAGGATGCTGTTGCAGAAACAGAAGGGGTTGAAAGCTACAATACTGAATGGTGAAGTGAAATTCTTTACAAAAATAGTTCTATTTTAGATATAGTAACCTTAAATTAAAAGAAGATCTTATAAATTCCTTCCTGATGAGATAACATGGCAATGGTTGCGGTGTACAGATGGTGCAGTTTGTTTACTAACTGTATTTTTTACATCAGTTGGCAGTAACATTTTAGTACTACCTAAATATGCATCTTAAGTGTCTCTCAGTAGGCATCTGTGCTTGAAAATTCAGGTCCTGGTTGCTTTGAATTGCCTTAACTGCTATTTTCTTTAAAACCATATAGTATAGCTGTAAAAATAAATACCTTCTAGCAAAATCAAGAGGGACAGTGTTACTCTAATTTTTACTGTGGCTTAGTTGGAAGGGGCTGGATTTGAAGCATTCAGTGAAATCAGATAAAAGCTTGAAATAAAAAAACACCAAATAATGAAAATCATATTAATTCTTATAAACACTTCCTCTCTCTATGAAATGAACTCAAATCAGAGATCACAAACAATAGATGGACAGCTGTCACATCCAACTTTCTCAGGTACCCTATTTGTTTTTAATTATTTTTGTCCATTCCAGAATAAACAGTCTGTTACCCAAAGGTTATCCTCTGTGTTGCTGGATGTTTTATATAACCTCGTGCCAAAATATTCAGGCCTACTATTTTGCCACTCATGTCAGTGCAGGACAGATTCTAATCTTATAGGTAATGTGTAGATTTGGCTCAAAACACATCTTGACAACATGCACTGGATCATAATTCCACAAAGTGATGCATTTTAGGTTAGTTCCTCAGTAAAAAACTGCATGCTGCTTACAGGTTTGGTGTTCACTTTTCAACACTTCGCCGAATAGGGCCTTGACCCTAAAATGCAACAAACACACTTGCTATGAGGTTTGTGTCTTACCTGTTTTTGATGTTGTCTTCATCAAAGGAAGCTTTGTCTTTGAAAGCAATGCTAGCAAAAGCAATGCTAGGCTTCCACTGCTAGGGGGGGTATTACATCTGTATTGGAGTTCCTGCACCACGTTGGCTTTGAACCGCCTTGGGATGTATGCTTCCATGCCTTACGAGTTCATGTAAGTGCTTAGGGTTTCTTCCAGGTTCTTTCTGATAGCCTGTAAAGGGCACGTTGGGGATGGGGCACCGAGCTCTGAAACTTCAGGGTGTGTAGAAGCACTGAGCAGATGAGGCAGCAGTTGTCTGTTAGGGAGGATGTGGCTGCTGGCAATTTTTTGTCACTATATTTTTGTCACTGTCTGATGTTGCCTGTTTGAGACTTTGACTCTTCATTCTTCATAAAACATCCCCAGTCCTTCTTCTTTGTTCTTTACTTTCCTTTTTCACTGGGAAAGTTGGGCCTCTTCTGTTTGCCACTAGCAAAAAGTGAAAACGCAGTTTGTGTACTGAGTCGACTCTCCACTTATTTTAATTAGCAAAAAGAAACCCAAATGCATTCATTTAAATATTTATTTAATTTTCTAAACTCCAAAACTTTGGATGTAGTTATTTTTAACCTGGTTTCCTAGGGAAAGCTGTTCCTGCAATCATTTTTCACTCACCACCCACTGTTAATAACTTCAAAAGCCTTTGTGCTGATCACAGACACTTCAAGTGGGGTAGGGAAGTCAGCTAGGAAATCCAGGGCTTCAGCAATGCAGAGAGGGACCCTTGTCACTGTGCTGGTCAGGGCCCCCCGAGGTCAGCCCTTGCTACTAGAAGCAGGATGATCGGCCTGGGAGGGACTTCATGGAGTCCCCACCTGTGGGGAAGGGGCTGGTGGCTTGAGGGCACTGGTGGGGGACGGGGCTGAGTGGGAAGCAGCAGTTTGAGGAAGGGCACCCTGCCCTCGCCTTCCTTCAGTGCTGCTCCTCATGACTGCATCTTTTCTGGTCTTCTTGGCATCCCTCTCAGAAGTGCACCTCCAGACTGCGAGTGTAACTGCTGTGTGAGAATGAACTGGCCCTTCAGTTTGCCCTCGGACTTTACTCCTGCACCTCTTGGTATGGTCTGTGGCTGCTGAGTGCTGTGCATGACCTCAGCCCCGCTCTTCAGCCTAGGCCCTTGTCTTCGGCCTCACCTACTGCTCGGGTTTCTTCCCAGAGCAAGTCTGGCGCATTCATTCTCCGACCTAGCTGAGGCCTCCTCCTGTGCAGCCAGGCCCTCCTCTCTCCTCTGTCTGTGGAAGGACGACCCAAAGCACCTTGTCCTCGGTCCTGCTGACGCCACCACAGGTGCCTGGCTCTGCTGAGGCTTCATGGAGCTGTCTGGTGTCCTCCGGAGCATACCGATATAAACATAGCTAGGCACCACAGCACGTGCGGATGGGCTTGAATCACGGGTGTGCTTTGGAAAGCAGCTGCTCTGGATGCAGTGGTGTGTTGTAAACAGCTTGTATTAGTGTCATGAAGTCATTACAGAAACATGGTGGTGCCGTTAGTGGTCCGAAGGCTAAGAATACACATTTCAAGATAGACTGGTTGCATCAATTTTATCTGAAAACACAGAAGCTAGTTGCACAAACAAAACCCGAAGTCAATATGAAATGATGTTGTTGTTGTTGTTGTTGTTGTTTTTCTGCTGTGCCCTTTTATTCTTTCAGCAGCAAAACTAACTTTATGCTACAGTGTTAGCAAGTAGTGGGACTTCATTTAAAGTAAAACAAGAAAATAAAATCCAGGAACGGTCTATAAACAAATGCTGAAGTTGGCTGTACAAATTATGACAGTAAATTCAACTTCTAGCAGTCCTTTATGTTGTGAAAGAGATGGGAGAATTCTGGTTTAGTTTGGCACTACTATCTTGGGCTTCTTTGTTTTTTTTTTCCCCTTTTATTTTTAATTTAGGCAAATTATCTCTCTTCAGTTTGACTGAAGGGAAACTTTTGCTGTGTGGTCTGTGTGGTGTCTGGACCCAGTGCTGCAAAATGGCATGCGTTCAGGGTTAAACTGTTCGGGAGTACACTTGCAGCACAGATGCTTGCAGCAGGAATATTGCTTTTGATGTATCTTCAGAGTTGAAAACTAACATAAGTCGGTAAAGCTGCTTTTCTGAGGAGTCTGCTGGTGACTTTTGGAAAAGAATATGCTCAGCTGCCCAGGACACAGACAGGCATCTGCTCCTCAGTATGTTTGCACCTTTTACACTGGTAGTCTGCTGCTACTCTGACTTTAGTTTTCCACGTACTACAGTGTTGCTGTTTACTGTTTTAGCAATTAAATAGAGTAGCCATATTAGGATTGTATTTCCAGCTGTGTTATCACAGCAAAATAGTACATACTTAAACTAGTAAAAAATCCCTTTTTATTCTTAATGGGTGAAATCATCTCTACACCATTTGTATTGTTAATAACTTGCAAGGTTTTTGCTCCACGTCCTGTTACTCTCCTGGAAACAGATTTGAAATATATAGATGTACAAAATATTTTTTTTAACAGTGAAAAGTAATTTTCTGACATAATAGCCAAAATAAAGTGCCACGAAGCTATTAGCAGTAAATTGAATTTTTTGGTATGCAATTTAGCATAAATACTAACAAGCTGAAAAAAATAAAAATAAAAACAACAAACCCGTACTCATTAGTCATTCAGTTTAGCAGCACGGAGGCAGCAGTCGGCAAGGGTGTGCGTTTTTATGTCTGCTTCAATTGCACACTTCATTTATTTGGACATGGCATAGGCGGCTTTCTCTGTCACACGGCATCGCGGCACGATTAGCGAGTTGCGCCCCAGGGCAGCTGGGACGCTTTGCTGGGGCAGATGTTCTTTTCAGCTTATTCAGTGGCCGTTCTTGGGTTGTTTACTGTTGTCATAGCTACCCACATTTCCATAGCAGCCGTGCTGCTGTGTGTGAAGCAAGTGAATATAGTTATAAAAGGATCATATTTTGTTCTGTCTCTATAACTTGCCATCTGTCAACTGACTGTTGGTGATGGATTCAGAAACCAATTTAAGAATAACAGCAGCCGGCTGATGATTTTTGCTTATATTAAAGTGACAGTGGGTAAGGATGCAAGTAAGTTGGTGCTTCAGTGAAATGCTAGCTTCTTTTTTTTTCTCTCTCTCTAAATCGTAGCAGTTTTGCTCCCAACACTTTCTCAGACATCACTGAAATCCTTACTGACAAATGAAAAAGACCAAGCATCGTCTTCTGTACTTGCTCAGGTGAAGGTGTGTCCTTACGCTTTCCCTCTCTTCTGTCAGCTCATCCCGTTGTGCTGATTCCAAATTGTGATGTTGCACCTGCTTTCACAGATCCTGTGTAATGGAATCTAAATACTCGTTACAAAATTAAACAGCGAATTCGTGAGGCTAACACAGGCTGATGTGCTATCGTGCACACACAAGGATGGTGTGGTGACGTTCATCACTGTGCTCTACTCAGCAGCAGTATTGGGATCACATGCAAGTTTGGGGGTGAATACAATGTGGGATCAAAGAGCCATCTGAATAATGAACTCTTACACCTTTTCACTGCAGAGATTCGATTGAACCTATAGTTTAGCAATGGGGGCGAAAAGATTAGACCAGTTGTAAATAATGTATTTATTGGTTGATTTTCCAGATCCTGACATTGATGCTGCCACTGCCATGATGCTTTTGAATACTCCCCCTGAGATACAAGCAGGTTGTGAGTAGATATTTCTATAGCATATAGCAACATAGACATGTAAAGTTAATATTCTCTTTTATAACTATACAGCGTACCAGATAAAAAGAAGGATTTAATGAAGAAATACAACTTCCCTTTTAGACCCTTACACTTCCTTGACCCTTACATGAGTATAATTTTGTGGTTCATGTTACAATCATTGTTACATGAATAATAGTAATCCTTAATCTCTAATGTAAAAGAGGGGTTATTGTTATTCATGACATACACGTAATTGAGTAACACTATTATCCGTACTGATGGCAAGACCTGGGGCAACAGCCAGGAGAAAGGCAGAGAGAGAAAGAGAGCAAGAGAGCGGAGGGTACATGGCATATGGTTTTGTTTTCATTTTGTTTTGATTTGACTCCCATCGTGTGAGTTACCACAGCCATCTGGATACTTTCCATTCACTTGGGCACCATTTCAACTCCTTCCTTGCACGCATCCTGCCCACTTCCCTTTTTTGCACTGTCTGATTCAAGGCAGTAGGCAAGCAACAGGGAGTAAGGAAAAGTCTGATTTCCTGCCAATACAACCCTTCCTTTTCTGTGACCAGACCTGAGGGTTTGATGCTGCGTATTAGCAGAGCTCTGAAGAGGCTCTGGCCCCCACTGTACTGAGCTGCGCACATGGTGGGAGAATCATCCTGCCCCAGAGAGCTTACAGCAGAGGTATTAGAGGAATCCATGGAGGAATACAGCTGCACAAAAGCAGGGAGTGCAAGAAAACAAACATATCACTGGTCAGCAAGCACGGTAGTAATGCCAAGTGACAGGCAGCTCT
The DNA here is from genome assembly GCF_009769625.2 of Cygnus olor. Lineage (NCBI taxonomy): Eukaryota > Metazoa > Chordata > Aves > Anseriformes > Anatidae > Cygnus > Cygnus olor. Next base: position 18,295,572 of record NC_049173.1, read on the forward strand.
AAAAAATCAAGGCAGAAGTTAAAGAAGAAGCCATTACGAAGCCTGTCTAGCCTCACTGCTATTGTTCTAGCTCAGGCAACCAAATCCAAATTCCAGGGAAGCCTTGATTCGCGCTTTGATACTCTGCCTGGGGAAGAGTCAATTACCATCAAAGCATCTCCTGTGCAGCCGAGGAAAGCTATTGTCAGCCTGCTTTGTGACCCTGCCAGAGAAGTATCTGTTGAGAAGCTCCTGTGGGGGGAAAGTGTGATGTACCAAGAAACAGTCCGTACCAGAGAGGCTGGTCTCTGCCCTCCTTTCCTACACAGCCTTCAGGAGCTGTGGGCAGTAAAAGAGTGAGCAATTCCAGCTATGTGTGGGTAGGAAAAAGGAAGGATTTTATCGGGGAGGAGGTTATTGGTGGGGTTAGGGGGAAGAACGAAATGAGAGGTCTTTAGAGGATCAGAAATTTCAGTATGTCAGAGTTGTGGGCAAAAAAAGAAAGAGAAGAGAGTGGCATAGAATAAGAGTGCAAGACAGGGTGTGTGAGAGACCAAACAAGAAATGCAGCAGTATGTGCACAGAAAAGCATGGGGAGAAAACACAGTAATCCAGACTTCTGGAGGAGCTGGAGAGCCATGGAAGGGAGAGAATGCATAGTAAGCTGCACATACTAAACACACACGGCAGATTTTTGTGTCACGTACATGTTTCCCAGTACTGTAGCTGTTTGCATGGAAGTGACCTGGACACTTTCATGTCATGGAGATTTTAGAGTGTGGATTGGAAAATGGCTTATTGCCATTTCAGTTTGTAGAGTTCATTCTGAGGAAGGAAATTGTAACCTTTTGAGAGTTTGGCATGTCTTTCCTCCATGTCACCTTCCCCGTGGGCTGTTGTATCAGGATGTCAGAAGTGAGAGGGCGATGAGAGCAGGAAAGTGGCTCCTTCACTCATGTTGCTCCCTCCTCGATGCCAGCAAATAGTAACGAGGTCTTCTTCTGTGCCTTTACAATGACGTGCTGAGTCTACTCAGAAGTTCATGAATCCTTCCAAATGTTGGGTAGAATTGGCTGGAGCCAGGAGAAAGGCAGGAGTGTTGATCATAACCTCAGAGGTCCTCTAAATTATGAAGGAGAAATATTTCTCTGTGTGTGAGAATGGACCCTTGAGGAAATAAATCAGCCTATTGTACAAATTGCAGTAGAGTCTAGCTTATCTATCATGTTAGGAAAATCTTAGACAACTTAAAGCAAATTAATTACTAGTGCACATTAAGAAACAATTGCATGAAAAATCACATTTTAAATTCATTTTGGAATAAAAGGCAAGTGGGCTATAAAAATTTCACAGCAATCCTGAGCAGCGTATGGAAGCTCACAATTCATTCTCTGCTCTGTTAGTGACTGCAGTGCTCTGTAAATCAACCTGTAAATTATCAGTGCAGTAAGCATGCTGATATTGTTTGGCGCCTTGAAGATTTAGGATTCTGTTCGTCGTATCACACTGTGGTATCAAGCATGCGCTCAAGCCATCGGGGTTGCAAAATGTCCTGAAAATATGTAAACATCACTGTGAACCATGGATATATCCAAAGGAGGTTATGGCACAGTCCAAACTCATGCCTGTGTGGATGGTTGCATATGCTGGCTTTTTACTTTGAAGGCATCTTCTTGAATTAAAAGCTGCCTTTCCAACAGGGTGAAAATCTGTGCTTGTCTGGGCAATGTGGATGCTAAAAGCATCTTCAGGGTAAAAGTTAGCTACAGCCATCAAAGTCCTACTAAATTTTGTTTTGTTTTGTGTTTAGTATTGTCTTTCAGAAAGGAATCCCATCTCAGTGGCATTAGAAAATCCAGAATAAACTAGTCCTTCCTTATAATAGACTGGTTAATTAGCTTTACGTTTCTAAATGGCCATTTAAAATTCCATACCAACATCTTTAATGCTGCTAACAGCCGCACATGAATTTTAAAATCAGCTTTTGCTTTTATATGAAATCATGAAATGGTGTCTGAGCTGGCACAAGCATTGCTTACCATTTGCTCCAATCACACCGTGCTTTAATTTTCATGCAAAAAATCACAAAATAAAAGAGTAAAATACCATGATTTGGATATTGCGGGGGGGGGGGGGGGGGGGGGTGTGGGGGGGGACTTTATAGACTCATTAAATTGATTGTTCATTTTGTCACTAAAGGTTGGAAATAGTGCAATTATAGTTGGGTTGGTGACATCAGAAATTTCTAAACAATTTCCAAATATTAACACTTTGCACTATTTTCACAGACTAAATATTTCGAGAGTGTAACTAAAGGCAGAAGTTAAAGAGTTGCCAGGTCTGTGCAGGACTCTGTTGAAACACACCAGCTGGCACCAAGAATAAAGCATTAAAATACTGTGATATGCTAAGGGCAGGCATAAACATAGATTTAATGGTTTTTTTTTTGAGTTTGTGGAAGTCCTTGCATTTCATCAAGTTCTGTATTGTTTGATTATGTTAAAAAAAACAAAACACACACACAACCTGGAACACCTGCTTTGTGTAGTCAAAACTATCAGAGCTTATGAATACTTCAGATTTCAATAGTAGCAGTACATGAATATTCATTCCAAAATACGTGACTTCCATTGAAAGCTGCATTTTTACCTGTAGGGGACTGCATGGTGGCTCGGCCATCATGGGCGAGTTGTGTCCAGTGGCTGGGCCTGTTTGCTCTGGTGGAACCCAGCTCGCAGAGAGGACGAAGGAAAAGATGCCAAATATGTGGTAACGCTCTGCTTTGAGCTCATGGCTACTCACTCAGTCAAGCCCATGGGTTATTTTGTATGATTGTTAAGATTTTCAGTACTTTGCTTCTTACCAGTGATAATGTGAATGTTACTAGCTGGTACTTACGCCAGCAGAGCATTCCTGACTCCAGAGTGGTATTGTCCTGGGCACGTCGTTTAGCCATTGTTCTGCCTGAGCAAACTGGAGATTGAATTTGGTGGTTTCACAGTGTGTTTGGACTTCCAGAGGTCCAAGTCGCTGCGGGCATTTTAGGTAGCAATACCTTTCTGTGTAGTGAGATCGTAGTGGACCTGAAACTATTTGTAAGAACGGGTGTGAAGAGAGCCTGTACAGCCTGTTGTTGATGCAAACGCTGGTGAAACGTGCTGTGGTCAAAGCAGTGTGCTGGAAACCTTGATTTAATGTGAGAAGCTCCTGACTCAGTAATCTTACACATAGCTTCACATTCATGAGGAGGCCTGTGCCCGTTGCTATATAATTTGGGAATTGCACACAACCATGTGTATGTTGCTCAAGCTGAAGTTTAAGACTACCATTGGCTGTAAACAATGCTTGCAGAAGGGATTTGGGTGGAAACCAGGAAAGTCCAGGAAAGTCTCCTCAGCTCCCAAAATTTTTCTTCAGTTTTTGTTACTACTCTCTCCAGATGCTGGAAAGTGGTGGCCTTCAGGATACTTTGCAACGCTGTTTTTGGGGATCATTCCTTATAGGAGACTGAAGCCCTGTGGTAAGGATGTTTGGGAAGATAGGAGAATTGAGTTTTTCTGGGTGCTTCTTAAAGAGCAGGCTTTTCAAGGGTGCGACCAGCATCTCTGTTTTGGAAGTCTTTCTTTTCTCAAGCTATGTATAATGCAGAATACATACATTTAGTATATTTTAAATTTGGTGGGATAAGAAATTCCTGAAAGAGATCTACTATTACTTCTATGCTTCTAAAACTGTACCCCAATGAAATTTACATTTTAAGTGAATGCAGGTGGATCGTACCCATTGGAGATATATTTGGAGAAACGAAGGCAAAAAGCTGCCTTAAAAACAGACCAAATAGAAAATGCTGCCTTCCTGGTGCATTTTTATTGTAAGTGAAATTTGTTAAGTGCAGTATTGTGTTTGTACTGCTTGTGCACAAATTATTTACTATAGCTGATGAGGCGGCTTCCAGCCTAACTTTTTATATCAGAAAATGATAAATCATTGACAGTGAAATGTTTCATAAAGCTATTTTTGCTGACAATTCTGTAGCAAAGTGAAAATTGGAAAAACATTTTCATTGGGTTGAAACTTTCCATTCCATTTGTTGGCGATTTGCAAGGAATGGCATCCTCAACTTGTATTTAAGTGGATTTTTTTTTAACTTCAGTTTTTCAGTATTATGTCATTAAAGTGAAGAAATGAAATTGGAGAGGAAAGTTACTGTTCTGAAATACTTTCTACTTCCTTCTCCTATTCCTTATATTCTGATTTAGCAGTATGGTTTTGTTTGTTTGTTTGGGGGAAGTTTGGGATTGGGGTGGTTAATTTTCGTTCTCTTTCTGAACACAATATTTTACTACCGGGTTCTCCAAAATAAGCAGCGCTGGTTTTTTACTTCATGCAAAAAAATAACTCTGAAGATTACATTGTTTTTATAAAATGTCCATACTGAAGGTATGAGTGGGATGGGATTATCAGGATATACTTTTCCCTCCCCTCTCAAATTTTTGCTTAGGGTAAATAGCTTGTCGGATGCATTCTTGATTTGCAGCTTGTTAGGGCTGCAGACTATGGAATTTAAGAAAATTAAAAGAGTAATTGTGAAATTACTCTTGAACAGTAAAATTGAAGAAGTTAGGCAGATGGTATCAAATTTATGGCTGAGATAAAGAGTTGAAGTGAATAAAGTTACACATTTGGCAGAAAACATTTGCTTTTGGCAACTTCTTATGTCCCATCAATTACACATCATCAGCAATTTCCTATTTTCAGCCCTTGTAGCCTGAGAGAAAGTATTCTGCTAAACACTGTCCTGGAAGAGGAATTGGCAGAAAGAAGCTAAAACTGACAGATATTAGCAAAAACTCAATTTTCTCTTGCCTACAATGATTTGTTCTGTGCTACACGTGATGGGTCACAGAAGAGAGCCCTGACATAAATGCATGTGCCACATGGTGACAGAGAGGCAGAGAACCAGTCTGTCCCTATGGGATACCTTCACGCTCTTAATATTTCACTTTTGAGAAGTTCATTTTCAGTAAATATTCATTCTTCCTCACTGGTCTAAATCTTGGTTACCTTGAGCTAGACAGTTTTATAGAGTATGCTTCTTTCCCAGATGGCATAAGGTACTCGTTCGTTACTCCCTTTCTTTTTAATTTCCTTGATTTACAAAAAATCTTGGACAAGGTTGTTAGCTTAGCTGGTTGGGTGAAGTTTGCTTCACCGCCACACGCACACTTGAGAGGAAGAGGTTATGGATGCCATGTGCCAAGGGCTGTGATGAAAGAAGCCCCATAGTTTGGGATACTCTACTCGAGAATATGCTCTGAATTCAGATAGTCCTGCATTAGGTGTAGGATGGTCATATGGCCTTCTAGTTATCTTCCACCCCCAGCTGCTGTGTGCAGGCTGCAGAGCAACACTGGATCTTTGTAGGCTTCTCTTGGATCTTTCTAACATTATCTGAACACAATGCTTTGATGGATTCAGATTATGGTATGTTCTACAACATGGCATTCACTTTATTGTCTGTTAAACTGTAGTGTAAAAGCTTGCTATAGAGTATAAAAGATGGATTATTCTCCCCCTTGGAGAATTTCGGAGATGTAGTTTTGATTTTTTGATATTACGTGCGTTGCTTCTCTCCACAGTTAATCACTAGAGGCTTGAAATTCCATCAAATCCTATTCCAGTTGTGGAATTTCACCAGAGCAGTGTAAGATCCCCAAATCATTTCCTTCTTAATGCAAAAGATTAAAGGCAGATTCTCTCTAGATTTTTTTACCTCTGTTTACCGCAGTTGAAGTATTTCTTGGGTTTTAAGCTTTCTGAGAGAGAAACGAGATCCATTGCCTCTTTCAAAACATAGCAATGATAGAAGCTGAAAGGTGAGTAATGGTTTTGTTGTTTCAGACTCTTCAAGTTTCACTAAGAACATTTTGAAAGAGGAAACCTTTATCAAAGAGGTGTACTGATCTTTTGCATTGTACTCTAGAGCTGAGTTTCTCAGACATAAATGTCTGTAGGCACTTGCACAGAAAAGGTGTAAATTGCATTTCACACTTCTGCCTAGGAATGGGGAACCATGTAACCTGCCTGTGCTACTGGTTAAAGCAGCATTAGAAAAGAGGAGTCTGGGCTGTAAGGTGTTAGTCCAGACTGGCACTGATTTTTGATATGGTTTAGGTTAAATTATTTTACCTCCACACCGTGAATCTTCAATCTAAAGTGTAAACACCTAACCTCAAAGTATGGTTTCAAAACTTAATTAAAGCTGGAAAGGCACAACTGTATCTTTGGAATAAAAGTACTACATCTTTTCCAGTAAATAATCCACAGCCCTTCAAAAGCACCAACGCTGGAAAACAGTTCTTTGGATAGTCAATAACCATCTTCATACAGCCTGCACAAAGGCAGGGATAGTATCTAGGAACCCAGGATAACATGCATATTAGCAGTTTATAGATATAAAAATTGTAATATAATTAGTTACTGTCATCTGGGGAGGGATGGGTATCGATGCTGCTTGAAATGCTAGTTTGTAAGTAGAGACGCGTGACGAATAGGTATCAGTCTTACAGTGGCACACTGGCTCTGTGCATAATCTAGAAATAAATAACCTTTACCACTGAATTATTTTGATCACCGCTGCTTTTCATGTGAGGTTATGATGCTACAGGAGCTCATTTACCAGTAAGCTGTTTTTTTCTCATGCTGGTTCCAGATGTTTGCAGAAAGGATACACTGCCATGTCCACTGTCCTCCTTCAGCAGATCTCTTGCATACAACCTTTCTGTATTTCTGTCTGCATGGCTTAACTACCAATGTAGTGGTACTGCTGTGTTGGCAAACAAAAAGAAAACGAATTCCAAAACCACTGCTGTTGCAAGCTGAAATAGTTACCGGATTCTGAGTGTTGATTTCAATATACAAAGCTGTGGCGTACTTCAGAAAAAAATGAAGGCTTCTTTTGGCACTAACTGAAGTCTTTGAATGAGTGGTGGCACACTGAACGGACCAGGCATAATTGAAGTGAATTTCATAGGTGGGAACACAGGTACTGGACAGTCAAGGTGTCTCTTTGGGGATAATTTCATAGGATAGCAAACTTCTACCTCCCCTTCCCTTCCCTTCCCTTCCCTTCCTTCCCTTCCCTTCCCTTCCCTTCCCTTCCCTTCCCTTCCCCTTCCCTTCCTTCCCTTCCCTTCCCTTCCCTTCCCTTCCCTTCCTTCCTTCCTTCCTTCTTCCCTTCCCTTCCCTTCCCTTCCTTCCTTCCCTTCCCTTCCCTTCCCTTCCTCCCTTCCCTTCCCTTCCCTTCCCTTCCTTCCCTCCCTTCCCTTCCTTCCCTTCCTTCCCTTCCCTTCCCTTCCCTTCCCTTCCCTTCCCTCCCCTTCCTCCCCTCCCCCCCCCCCTCCCCTCCCTCCCCTCCCCTCCCCTCCCCCCCCTCCCTCCCCTCCTTCCCTCTCCTCCCCCTTCTCTTCCTTCTTCTCTATAATCTGTACATTCCTGAAGGGCAGAGGTGGGATCTGTGTGTGTGTTGAGGTGGGGATATTTCTAAACATGAAGCTTTTGAAGAGAATGCTTCCAAGTAGGGCACCATGACTTAAAAACCTGCAAAGAGCAAAGGGTGGTGGACGATGGAGGAATGGTTTGAGTGGGGATGTTATATATAGAAAGTCCAAGCTATGAAACTTTACGGTGTATTTTATGTACATAGCAGTGCAGAAAAATGAAACTCGGAGAAAGTCAAGATGGAAGGAAATGAGCCAAGATTTTGGGAGAATTGATTCGGAGGAGTGAACAGCCTTTTTTTAAAGAAGCAACAGAGTTGTCAGTAAGGCAGAAAGAGAGAGCAGGAGAGAAGCCAGGGTAAGATAAGCATCAGCTAACTTTGCCAACAGACCAGGATAATTAGGTAACTATGGAGAGAAGACTTTGGGCATCAAGGAGCCTGTTGCTCTTTTTTAGAGTAGAATTGTCAGTGTGTTTGCTTTGAAGTTGTGCATGTATATTTATTTAAGCAACACATAACTAATTGACAAGTGACTGTGTGCGTTTATGCGTAAATGTTTTATTTCAGTATAAAACCCTATGGTTTGTATCTGAGTAAAGATGAAATTACCATATCTCTCTAGGTCAAATTTCTTGGTTCATTTCTTCTACGGAAGCTTTGTAAATACAAAGAAACTGTACTGTAGTGCAAAATGATATCTATCCCTCTTGTAAGCCTGATGGAAAAACCATGCCATTGGAAATGATGTTTTTTTATTGATCTTTTGACGTTTAGCAGGTTTATCTATCTGTAGCTTTGAGTTTGCCTGTTATCTGTGCATTTGGTTAGCCATATCCTTGAGCAGAGTACTTCACTTTTATGGCAGTGTTATTTTGGCCTTCTTAAGGCCATGGTGTTGAAACAAATATAATAAAAACTCCAAAGTCTGAATTTTTTAGCAAGAGAACATTCCTCTGTACTACCTACAAACCCAAACATTGGAGCATTTAAAGCCTTATAATGTCCCGAGTGAAATGGCCACAATCGATTTCTCATAATCTAGTTCTGGAAGAAAATGCACAAAGCAGTGAAGTATAAATAGTAAAAAGCAATTTTTTAATTATTTTGGTCATTGAAAGCTGACCCTAGTTGTTATAAAGTAGATTCTGTAATTTTAGCCATTTTAGGCTGTACTTAAGCACCTAAATATAAATGACCTGTTCTTAAGAGGTGCTCAAATGCAAGGGTGGGTATCACGCGGCGGCAGGATTTGATTAGGGGTGATGTACTCTCACCAGCAGCAGAAAGAAGATTATTTTCCCAGAACTAATCTTTGTGGTCTGGAGTGAAGCAAGGTGAGCATCAGGATGGCAGGAAGGGGAGTGTGGATCTGGCTTGGTGTTGATAGCAATGTACCTCAGCAGCTTAAAAATAATGTACTTCCAAGCCTGCATTTCTCTGCCTCGGAATACACTAATAGTTTTAGGGGTCAGCATTTGAAGCTGGGTATGCTTTGGTTCTTAGGCTGAATGAGTTTCCCAGTCTCTCTGTAATTTGCTTAGGTACGACCTTTAAAAGTAAAATTCTGTAGCTGTATATGAAGTGATGGGGTTTGTATATATCTCATATGTATTTTTATTATACCTGGATGTTTAAAAATGACATACAGAGTAATGGTAATCGCTGTCTTTTTGGACACTCCCCACCAGGGGAGGGTATAGTAGAAATGTTGACTTATTGTGAGGGTAAAGCAAAAATGAGCAAACTGGCCAGCTGTGGACATTCAGGTGGAGGCTGTTGGACGTTGTCATTGCAGCCTGCAGGGACGTAACAGTTGTGCTAACCCAGGGCGTTGTGCCTAAGTCACTGGTCAGTGCTGCATTCGGTAGTCCTGCAGCCCAGGGTGGAGGAAGAAAATGCTGAGGACACAGAAAAGTGCCTGGATGCAAACAAAGTACTCGGTTCTTGGTTAAAATCTTATTGGGCAGAGCTGCAGTTTTTGATACGCAGCCAAGGTAAAAGTCCCCGTGAAGCCTCCCGTGCGCAGCACCTCCGGGTGCTGGGGGCATCAGCCCAACACGGTGAGTGGGGGCGACCAGGCTGTCCCCAGGCTGCCTGCTGGGGCACTTTGCTGCTGTCAGGTGGGGGACAGAGGTCGCTGGGTGCAGAAGAGAGGAGCTAAGAAGTGGTATGGAGCTAATGCCTTTTCAGCCTCTTCTCTTTACCTTGTAAATCCGCATTTGTAGTTAATCTTTTATTTTGCAGGAGACAGAGGCCAAGAGATTGTTGCTCAGAAAGTGAGCCAGGATGATAACAAGCTGTGACTTATGTCCTTGCGAGTAAATTGTTTATATTCTGTTTATCTGCAAAGGGTCATTCTTTCTTATTGTAGATGAAACAATTACAACTATGCTCATAGCTGGTTTTGACGCTAAGCACATACCTTCCCAGCAGAACTGTGATTATAAAACCAGGGATTCAATTGTACAGGGAATGGTCAGCAGCAGCTAGGTCAGGCAGTGGCTTTCACAAGCCACGTTACCACTGGTTGCTGTTAAACTTGTTGCCATGAAAATAGCATTGAAAATAGGATGACATTCACAAGAGTTGAGACTGAGAAGCTAAAAGGTAAGCAGTGTACTACATGAAGTGTATTACTTCTCTGATGTTTTCTCAATTCTTTGAGAAGCTTAACTTCCACGTTCTGCTCACATGCTTTTCTGATGTTTTCTTTAAAAGGAAAAAATGTTCTTTTTTTTTTTTTTCCTTCTTCTTAGTTCCTCCAGGAGTGATACAAAATGGAGCTCGAGTTCTGAGTAGAGGAATATTTCCTGGAGCCAGGCCATTGCCAATCAACCCTATAGGAAGCATGGCTGTTGCAGTAAGGTAAGAGTGGTTCATTGTGAGATCTTCATGAAATAAATTAGTATTTTGCAGAGAATGTAAAATTATATGTAAGCTCACATCAGTAGAAGCTTTACTGCTTGCTAATACTTCAGAGATTATAAATGAAAAAACCTCTGCCATCTAAAATGTGAGGTTTATCATTCTTTGCAGGATAGTCATAGCATATCTGTCTGTTGCATAGTGGCTTATAAAAAACATAGCTTTGTTTTCACTAGCAAATTGCAGGCAGTTTACGGTGAGAAGCTCCTTGGGTGACCTGTTTTTCTAAGTGCAGATGTGTTTTCCTGCTCCCCCCCCCGCCTCTGCCACTTTTTTAAAGACAATTTCCTGAACCTTTACCAGGGATTAAATATGAGAGAGAAGCATATCAGTAATATTAAAGCAATTTCTGAAAGATATCTAAACATATAGCTGTCATTTTGTTATTAATGTAGGTCTTCGTGAGGTGGTTTCTTTCATTACAGATTCTATTTCAAGGTTATACTGCAACATTCAAGGGTAAAATGTTGTTTGAAGATCCTCAACTTTTTTCAGAAAGCAGGGCAGTAAGGGACATCTAGTGATGGTAATAAGAACTGTGCGTCAGTGCTTTGCTGTACTTGAAGCCCTGATGGTTTCTTTTTGCAAGAACAATTTGCCTTAGGTGTAGCTCCATTTGCAGTCAGTCACAACAGAGATTAATTTGGTCAAGTGTGCTGCCAGTGCTCTTTCCTTTCACAGCTCTCAGAATCAGTAAAAGCCATTTCAGCTCAAGCAGTTGGGTGTTCTGGGTGGGGTTTCATAATCAGCGCTGCCCCTGCTTTGCTGGGCTGCTCCAATTGCAGCCTCTGATCTCAGCAAGTGGCTGCAGAGCAGTGAAATAAAGTAGCTTGCTAGCTACTTATTCCATCATTATTTGCTTGGGATTTTTTCCCATTTGCACTTTAGTTTTTATCCCTTTTTAGAATTAGTGTCTAGCCCTTTGGATAGTTTTTATATCCAATAAATTGAGGGAGAGAGAGACAACCTATGACATTCATGTAATCTTGATGCTTAAAAATGCATAGAGGGGAAGACACTAATTGGAATAAAATCCAGATTTTTGATGGCAGCTGTTTCAACTGTTTTTCACATTTGCTGCGCTGTAGGGATACAACCCTGAGGGTCATCCTCCAGAAGTCTGCCGTTTGTTTCCGTCTCGCTTTTCCCCAGTCTTGGCCTAGCAGTGGAGGTCAGCCCTCTTCACTAGCTTTGCCGCTGGCTTTGGCCAGGACTTGCATTCTGCTCCAGTGGGGATTGCAGTGCTGTGGGACTATTGGATCATTAATTCTCTCTCTCTATATATATATGTATTATATATTTATATTTATGAAGTGTCCAAGCTAAATGGAGGACACAATGGTCTGAATATTCTCTCTTGAGCTTATCTGCGTTTCCAGCTCAGGGCCATTTCTTAAGCAGCGGAGACTGTTTGTAATCAGGGTTGACTTAGGATGGAGATAGGTCTGCTCTTCCTTCCAGGCCACTCAGAAACTTCCTTGTATGTAGACATCTCCAAACTGCTATGCTGCTGTAAGGCTGTATATAGTTAACTTTTACAGCCTTAGTTAACTTATACAGCCTAGTTAACTTGCATTTTCTGAGGACTCTTCTCTTGTGTTTTTTTCAGCAGGTAGAACAGGATCTTTGCCAGCTACTTCCTAATGTAAATTCAGGAAATAAGGGATTTTACACCTCCCTTGCCTGTGTGCTTCTTGCTCTGTCTCAGAGAAAAGCATTTATAATTCGTTAATGCAGACATATTTCTAATTCTTTTTATTCTCTTCTCCAGCCTTAGGCAGTATTAGAAATAGCTTGCTATGAATATATTGCTGGTCTGCATGATGTCTGCTCATATTTAAGGGCTCCTGCAATATCCCCTCTCCTAATTCTTGCAAAAAAACATGGACAGGGAGGCTGTGAATTTGAGAAGTGATTTTGAGAAGTTAGGGGGCTCTCTTCAGTAGAACAAGTTCAGAAGGCAGTTTTGTCTTGTGCCTGCTGGGGATATTAAAATTCAGAATTTCTTTGGGAAGCTCAGCCTGGAGGCACAGTACCTTTTAGCCCATCATCTGGTCTTCTCAAAACTGGATACTTCTGTTACCTGTTATTGTGAAAATGAGATCCTGTTTATTCGTGCTTGCTCCTCTCCTCACATACGCAGAGCTAAATGGGGCCTGTCCTGTAGAGCTTTCATGGCATCTCATGAAAATCCATACAGCTTCTGCTTATCGTGTACAGCAGAGGGAGTTTATCACAGTGTCCACGCAGCCTTCCTGTGTTGCAGTACGAGTAGGAGTACTGCTCACACAGAGCTGTCATCCCTGCACAGAGGGAGATGCTCCTGTCAGGCTGGCAGGGGGCATTTTCAGGCATGTTCAGGTCAGTTTCCCCTTCCAGCTTTCACCAGGAGTGGTGCAGGCTCTTGTTCCAGTATTTTTGCAGAAGTTATGTTCCTCAGCCTGTATACTCAGGAAGAGCCAGACAGCTTCTTTCCAAGATTTTATTCAAATAGGTATTTGAGAGTTCCTCTGGTGTCCTAAGTGAAAGGCCTAAAACGTTGTGTTTCTCATTTTAACTTAGGGGACCTCTAGCATTTTCTTGGTCGCGGATCCTTGCATATCAAATTAAACCTCTTACTGTTTTTCTTCATTACTGTACATAATGTAGAAGTTACTGGTTCTTCTCTAAGGTGCTGCTGTTCAGTTGGCCCTTCCTTGCTGTCTGAGGGGTTTATTTCATTTTGTGTTTATTTCCTCAGTATCTTAATGGTCTTTGGGCTTGCTGTCCCCCAAACTGGGGAAATACTGTTTGCTTGTGAGAGCCTGTCCTCAAACCACAGTCCATGCTTGTGAAGTCTCTTGCTCTATAGGATTGCCTGGATGATTCACAGATACAGCATTTATTTTCCCCTTTTCACCTAATGCATTCAATGCTTTGGGAAATATTTAGGATCCTACAGTTACGTAGTACCCAGCCTCTTCCGTGGTTGTCAGGCAAACCACTAGTTTCTCTCAAAAACCAGGCCAGACCACAGACCACCACTTTCCTGTTAATTTTCATATAGGCTGTGAAACAGAAATGCCTGAGAACATTTTCAGACACTCTTTGCACAGTGTCTGTATCTACGTGTGCTATCTGGTCGTATTTTTTTTTTCCTTGCTGGCAGTTAGGTAACTAAAGCAAGTGGCGTGCTGCAGATGGAGTCTGCCAGCTCCCTCCCTGAAGGAGATGCTGTTTTCTGTACCATCATTGGAGTTCCTCATAGTTTGGGGACTGTATAAACTTATTTTTTTCTTTTTTTTGTGCTACTTTTTTCCTTTTAGTGCCCTAGGACATACTCTGGTACTGCTGCTACTGAGTCTCTGCAGACATAAAAGTTGCTGTATTTCTCTGTACTGATGAACCCTCTCATTTCCCCTCTGCAGGTCTAGCATGTTAGTTCTGTTACACTGCCCATTGCTTGCACTTACAGTTCAGGTCCATGTCACATGCTGGAGAATGCAGCAAAGTGAAACATAAATGTCTGTGCAGCCAGCCGAAAGATTTGTTATCAAGCAGACTGTGCAAATAACTTGCAGTACGTTACCCTGTAGTGCAGACTGCTCTTCTTCTGTCAAAAACAAAGTAACACAAAGGTTGGTCTTGGGTTAAATGTTGCAGTTGTAATTCGGTGGTATTCTGTTATTCAGAAGGGAAGCCACAACACAGAACTAGATGTTGAAATCAGTGATTTCCGTTATGTTAGCTCCCATTAGGTGGAAAGTTTGCTGTGCTATTCTTTTCAACAGTGTGACAATGTATTAGCACACCTTGTCCTGCCCAAGGTATTGATGTGTTGTTGTTCCTATGTAATTACGTGGCAATTATGGTATCTTTTATATATAAAGTAAAATACAGTGGATTTAAGTGGATGATTTAAAAAACCTACTGAAAAGTATTTAAAAACAACAAATCCACCCATTTCACACAAAGAAAGAATAGCAATTGAGGAGAGCATCATATGGTGTAGTGCATTGGCTTAAACTTCACAAACAGACCTTTCGTTCCAAACTAATCTACAAATGGAAAGGCATCCCACACTATTTTTTACTTTGAAATCATCCTCTGGTGTTAAATCTCCACAGCAGAGCATAATTGGATGTGTTTTGACAGTAGCTTTTATTTACTTTATTCCCACCACTTTTAGCTTGTTTATCATCCATACTTTCCATGTTGTGGCTGACAAGTCTAAGACCACCGAAGACAGCAGGGGAAATAACGCTTCAAAGCTGCACAGCGGTGTAGCATGTCTCTTACACGAGATCCTCATAGATATTTTTGGCAGACCATATCCCTATCCAGTTCCCTGAGTGAATCTAAAGCAAATGCAGTGATGAGTCTGAATATGTAGAAAATAAAATACTGGGTTAAAAAGGTATTCAGTGGAAGCCAGCAAAGCCAGTAGTGCCTTCCATGCAGCAAGGAGTTGGCTGCGCTTCAAAGGTGAGCTTTTGCTCTTCTATATACAGTTGGAAAATACCCTTTAGGGTGTTTACTTAGGAGGACTTCCGTAGACACTTTAGCAGGCGTAGTCTCTATCAAATGGCCGGTGCATCTGCAGTGTGCATCGTGGCAAGATGCAAGAAGCTCTATCTATATAATCACATTCCAAATTAGTTAGGCGTTACCAGTTACACAGACCCTGTGGAAGAGCACGAGCTTGGAAGAGCTCTTTGCACTATGCTTTCAGAGCAGTCAGCAGGAAGCCTCTCACCATGACGTTTGTAATTTTCTTTGGTTTTCCTCAGTGCACGAGTGGTTCATGTCTGTGTCTGCCTGAAGTGGGCAGACCCACCGAGGTGAGGTTGGTGGAGTTTCAGCAGCTGTGTGGCATAGGCCTTGTTATTCAGTCCAGGGTAGTCTGCAAAAGATGTTTAACAAAATATCCTTGGTAATGTTTCTGTAATAGGCCTTTTTTTCATTTCCTCTGCCCTGAATATTCACTGTGCTACAGAGGCTGTTGAACAGTGTTCAGACGGGCTCCCAGGGTGTCCAGGATGGGTCTGAATTCTTAATTCCTAACCTGTTGGCTGTGTTCTGCCCTAATTCTGCTTCTCCCACTGAATTAGATAGCTGAGGAAAGCAGTGCTTTTAACTCCCACTGATTTCATTTTACCTTTGGAGCTGTAGCACTGTATGGACAGTTTGTTGTTCATCCTGGTGCACAGGGCTTCATGGTCTGTTCAACAGCCTGTTCTGATGGGAGGGCCGAATGACAACCCCATCCCACAGCACTAGCCAGCAATTCACATGAGATGCAGGTAGAAAAGAGGCAAGCAGAGTTCATAGCTAGCTCAGTGGGAAATCTTAAGGAGCAGGTAAAACCACTAGGATTTGGGACAGTCCTAGTAAAGATGCTGTGGCTGACTTGGCATTGCCTTTGTTGATACAGTCAGAAGTTTCAGGTTGGAGGATAGTATTGATCATCTTTGCTTAACTATTTGGGGTTTTTTAGCAAATATTTCACCAGGATGAATCCAAGTATGTTTCAGGCTAGTTGAAAACTTAGGCAAAACTTTTTTATATGCCACTTATGCCTAGGTAACAGGTTAAATTGCTTTTGGTAGTGTTTGTTAGAAAAAAACAAAACTCAATTATTTACATTAATACAGGTTAAAAATAAAATCTAGTGGGAAATTATTAAGATTTTTTTGTTTTAAATTCTCTTTTCTCACAGAATATTTCTAGGTTCTGAAGGACATTTCACAGTTATCTTCAAATTGCAAGCACAGTTTCCCAGGGAATGCGATACAATATGTTCCCTTTTCCTAGAGAGAGCAAGTGCATCCACACAAATAGAGCTACTGCACTTCCTTTATTTTGGAAAAAAAACTACAACACACAAAAATACAACACTAACAAGCTACTTCAGCATGACTAGATTTTAAAATATTTGTTCTTTTTCACCATTAATGCTACCGTTCCTCTGTAGCTCTTCATTATTGGGTGACAAGAATGGGTTCTGTGCCTAACTTTATTTGAAGGGACAAGATTGTTATATATGATTATTTTAACTTCAAATTTATAGGGCAATTACAAGAGTGTACCTCAGGCCTAGCTTCCATTATGGTGGCTTTGTTCCTCATGCTGGCATTATTTTTGTGTTGTTTTTTTTTTCTCCCTCAAGTCAGCCATTCAAGCAGTGATTAAATAAACCAAACATAAGTAACATGTGCAGCATAGATGCCAAAGCATAAGTAGAATTACATACTGTCATTATTTATGAATGTTTACTTTAGCTTAGGTAAAAGAACTGGTAGATGCTTCCTTTCATAAATTCTTACTTGTATATTCTTCATGTTCTTGTTTATTACTGGTGTGATCAGCTTAACAAGCCCCAAGTCACCCTTGTTGCATTGCATTCCCCTTTCCACCTGTAATAGGCAGGATCCTTGGCAGCTGAAGGGTTTTTTTTTTAGTAACTAAAGGACAGAAGAACAGTCTGACAATTACTTTTCCTGCAAAGAAAAGAGCACTGCATTTGTCTGAACTTCAGATTTGCTGTTGATATTGACAAAGTGCTCTTTCTGAAAACAGCTCATGACTCATATTTGTTGTGGTCCTTTGCATAGGATTATGCTGTAAAGTATCTCTCTAAGAGCTTCTTCTATCATAGTGTAACCAGCTTGTTGACTTTTGACTCGATAACCACTGATAGAATCTCATCACGCAGCAGTGAGCATCAGTTATCTTCTATGTGCTTGCTCATCAGCCTATCTGCTCCTGTGTAGTATTTTTAAATAACAGTTCAACTACCTGTATCTAAAACTTCTCACTTTCCTGATTTTCGTCTGGAATTACACTACCTATACAGTAAAAGAGTGCTTTGCTGTTTTAGCAAACCTGGAACCTGTCAAAATGCATAAACACACTTACAGTACCAAACTGTATTGCTTTCCTCATATCTTTTAACTGACGGTTTCCAAAACTGTCACTTACGTGTATACAATATCTGTCATCCAGAAGGACTGGAGGTAGTTAAGCTGGTACTTAAACTCTACATAGGTTTGTTTTGTTCATCAAAGGAATGTACCTGTCTCTGGTGTGCAATACAGTAAGTATTTTCAGCAAAACTTCTTGCCATTTTGCAAACAGAATGTGGTTACATATCTTTTTTTTAAAGACAGCAGAGAAATTTAAGGAAGATATGTCTGCCCTTGATAGAAGGATGGAGACTTATTCCTGTCTAATCCTGAGGAAAACTCCTTTAAAAGGCAAAGGTGGTACCATGGTGCAAAGGAAATTGCTTCATTGCTAACTTGAGATCCAGCTCCTGTGGGCTCCATCTGGCTCCCGATGAAATTAGTAACAGAACTCAATCAATGGGTTGTTACCAATTAACAATGGGAATGGAATCAGGCTTTCAAAAGGCCAAACTTATCCCTGAAGTGCTTGAGGGTTGTGTAATTGTGCTACAGCCAATTGAAATATTTTTAAAAGAAGCTGTGCTTGGTACTGTTGGTTGTGTAACTGTGGTTAAGGTCTGTCAAGCAAATAAAATAGTCCATGTGTATAGGATGAAAAGCTCTAGCAACTGTCCCCTGGCCTTTCCTGACAGAGGAAGCCACTGCTTTAAAATATTTGAAAGCGTCAGTTTCGGAAATTTTGAAATGAAGTGCTGAACTAGAAAATGGGAAGAAAGTAAGGTATTTAAATAATTTTTCCCTCACTGTTATACTAAGCACAGCACTTGAAATGCTTTTTCTTCCCCTACGTAATTTAAAAACAATCCAAACATCAGAGCAGTTGCCGGTTTTAAAAATCTATTATTGTTAGATTGTTAATCTATTGTTTATCACTCTTATTGTAGTGATAAAGTTAGAATTACAACCAGAATTATGAGCAATAATGGATTTGGCTGGCCAAAATCTATCCCTCGAAACACAGGGGAGTTCTGCCTCCTGATGATGTACGTTGAACTTTGTAGATCGCCAGATTAATTTGTTAGTGAGCGTGTAACTGTATAAGAGCAATATAAAGCTTTAGAATGTCTCAGAAGCATGTGTGGAACATGAATGGTTTAGATATTAGTTTATTCAACTCTTATTTATGTAGTAATATCAATTATAACTAATTCTTCATATCTTATGTTTGAGCTATTGCCTGTCAGATTAATTTACTTCCAGGCTACATGAATTTTGACCTGATGTATATCCTAAAACCCTGTATAATTCATTTTCATTTCTGTGGATATCCTTTGCTAATTCTCTCCTTGACCTGCTTTCTCTTCCTTTTTTATTTCCCCAAGCAGAACTGGTTGGAAATCTTTCAAAATGTAAGTGAAAAACAAAGATTTTTCTGAGATGCAAATGCTGTCCATTTCCTGACCAGTTCCACCCTAGCTCCCTTTCTTTTGAAGTGTATTGGTATTTCCTATTTCCTCCCATTTTTTAGGTGATTAAGTTTGTGGGGTTTTTTTCACCTTTCTGTCTTTCTTTGCCATCATACCTATTTGCAGTCGCTCTCTGTGGGATCCTAACCCCATAGTACTACACCTTCCCCCAGGACGTTGCTACTGTAATCCCCAGGCCTTTTCATTCTGTTTTTGTGCTTTTTTGAAAGGATTGGGATCTGGAGTAAGTCCCTTGGGCAGAGCTTTTGAATCCAAATTATAGCCCCTTTATGGAAAAGCAAACACTGAAGACTCAAGAGGGGGCAAACCAGGGAGGCCTTTTGGCACATGGTTGCTCTGCTCCATGGAACTGTTGCTTTTCTTTTATTGATCCTCTCTGGGAACAAATAGGGGTAGATCGAATCACATGAAAATGGGCATCTTGATTTAAATCCCATCTGTCAGAAGTCTCGTTCGCTAATAACCGAGCCAGTAAGAATCCCATTTGAGTTCCTGCCTATTTTGTCCTGTGTCTGTTCCCTTGGAGCAAGAATTTATTGGTGGTTTTGTATGGAAAATCAGTGGCATGTGATTTTTATTGAGCCACATAGCTCTGACTATTAGATGCCTAGTAAAATCAAGTCACTTTAATTTTATGATAATTTATGATAATTTTGAACATCTTTAAATGTAAATTTACCCTAAAAATGAAGAATCTGTCACTTAAAATGCATCACATGCTTTTTTGTAATGACTGATCTTAAGGAGCTGGTTATAAATTCACCTTACAACTAGTTTAGTACGGATGATTTCTTCTTTTAAGCATTTGGCATCCTCTAATGACAACCCCTGCAGTGGCAAACCATCACAGAGTAAATGCAGCTGGCTTGCTGCACAATCATGAATGACATTGCATTTAGTTATTAATAATTGAAGGAGCTTTGTGTATTCCTTCTGGGTTCTGTATATGATTTATGGATCATAAAGCTACTTGAAAATCTAGGGGAAAATAATTCTATTGAGCAGAAGAGGTTGGCAAGGGATTTTCTTTGCTAATAACCAGCCCTTCCATTATATACATTTATTTGAAAATACTGTAAATAAGAACATTTGGAGAAACTGATTAATGCACTGCCTTTTAGCATTGTCCTGTCACTGGTTCTCAAAAGCCTCTTTCTTATTTCAGTAAGCTCCACAGACAAGAGCATTGAGATGACTAGGAGCTGTGGGATTACCTACCATTCTTATATTTCCCACCTTTCAGCCTTACCTTTCTGAAATGGGTAATACTCTGCTGTTTCTTCTGTAAAGAAACCAGACCCAAGGTCCACCCCCTGAACCTTAAAGCACTTTCCCGTGTTTTAAGTAGAGGCACAGTAATACTCTGGGCTTGCCACTGTGCCATTCCTCCTAAGAAATACCTATGTTCAGCGTGCATTTAAGAAAAGTTTCTTATCCAACACAGTTGTAAATGTGTGAAGGCACCGTGGTGATAGCATGGAGGCAGTAGGACCAGATTTTAAAGCAGTTTGTCATGTGATAGTTTAACAGACAACAGTCTTGCTTGGTTTTGTTTTGTTTTTTTTTTCTTTTTATTGATGGAGTGGTTCAAGGCTAGTGAACTGGCAGGGGCAGTGACGATGCCTTTACTCAGTGATGAGCATCCTCCTCTCGTTTTTTCGGTAGGAGTTATACACTGCACAGGGTCAGTCCATTCTGCAACAGCCTTTCAGGCATTGTGTTCTGTACTGTAAAGTCAGTGGCAATGCTCTAATATTTTCCAGTGCAGAAGGGGACACTATTAGTTTTAAAATATATCGTGCTGCAGTAGTTCCCGCAGCGCTGAGCACCATAAAACCAAAGTGGAAAATGACAACTTCTAGAGCGAACCCAGATTTTTTTCTACTGTTTGTTTTAAGCACATCATAATATTTTGTTGACAGCTAGCGTCTTAATATTATATTGTTTTTTAAGATTGTCAGTAAACTGATCTCAGTCAGAAACACGACTGGGGTACTACCTGAGTGCTGTACTTGGGTGCACACACTGTCAGGAGAAGTCCTGTCTGGGAGCCACGCTAATTCCAGCTGAAACATTTGCTACCCCAGGAACAGTAGAGCTGAGGAAGAGTCTTTGAGAGGAGGCAAAAGCAGTACACCAGAAAGGTGTTGTCTTTTCCCCACATTTTTTGAAGTGTAATTTTATATGGAAAGGGTGGAGGGAAAATGATGCAACTCATCAGAGCTTGTTTAATAACTAGTAGATAAAAAAATGTTATTGGTTTTTTCTTTGATTTTTTTTTAAACTTAGAGCAGGACTGTTCAGTCATTGTTTATTGTGGCCATCCTCCTTGCTCCCACCTCTTGTACTGCTGCTGCCTTTCTCTTGCCTTGTTACATGTGTAGAGTCCAGTCTACAAGCAACTGGAGTCTGTAAAAAGTCAGGCTCTGAAAGTGGCCTGCATGGGCATTACTTTGATGGTCATAATTTTAGATTCTCTGTCAGTTGGTTTTACCTTGGTATCTTTTGCTCGGAAGCAGGATTACTTCCGTGTGGTTTTTAAGACCGCTTCGATTTGTTGTTACAGGAATGGGATAACAAACTGCCGGATGCGGACAGAAAGCGAACAGTCGTGTGGCTCTCCAGTCGTTAGCGGTGACCCGAAGGAGGATCACAACTACAGCAGTGCCAAATCTTCCAACCACAGGAGCACATCACCTGCTAGTGACTCCGTTTCCTCTTCCTCTGCTGATGACCAGTATGAATTTGCAACTAAAGGTAGCCAAGACAGCAGTGAAGGAAGTGAAGTTAGCTTCCAGAGCCACGAGAGCCATAGTGAAACAGAAGAGGAGGACAAAAAGCAAAATCGGAAGGAGACCAAGGATTCTTTAGCTGACAGTGGGTATGCATCCCAGCACAAGAAAAGGCAACATTTAATGAAGGCGAAAAAAGTACCAAGTGACACACTGCCTCTTAAAAAGAGACGTACGGAAAAGCCCCCTGAGAGTGACGATGAGGAGATGAAAGAAGCAGCAGGATCTCTCCTGCATTTAGCAGGAATTCGATCCTGTTTGAACAACATCACCAATCGGACGGCAAAGGGGCAGAAAGAGCAAAAGGAAACCACAAAAAATTAGAACAAATCAATGATTTGTTTGAACTTACAAAGTTTTGTTTCAGCACGTCAGGTGAATTCTAATGATTTGTGGCAATATCAGAAATTTTTTCCTTTTTTTTTCTTTCTATTTGTTTTTGGTTTTGTTTTTTTTTTCTTTCTTTTTTTTTTTTGGACCCTTAAGATTTTTAATTTTAAAGGAGATTGAAGCCATAGAACTCATACTGACACTCAGCTAATTTACAAAAGCTTTTCATTACCTGAAGACAAAAAGTTAACAACAACAAAAAGCCAAAATTGCCATTGCTTTCTCCGGCTTGTCAAAAAAATGCATGGTTGAATACGCAGTGACATCAACTTTATTGTGATGGGAGTAAAATTGGGCACTTGGAAATCCCTCTTACACTAGAAGAGATGTGCATAATTTAGTAGTCATTCAGGCCTGGCCCTTAAGAATTTTTTTTAATGGCCTTACAATTGGGTTATAAGTGAATGTGAATAAAGAGATTTGGGGGAAAGAGGAGGCACGTACTTCTCAACACCAAACCAAGAACCATCTAGAGGCACTCGGATACTGTGCCATAGAAGTCTTTGGACAGCCACTGGTGGCAACTGCGCATACCGTAATGCACTTGTAGTGCTTCATGTACTATACGTGGCTCATAACGTGAAGACTGGTAACCTTAAGTTTGGGGAAAGTGAAACTATGTATGCAATGGGTTTCAGTGAAACGAGAAGAAATGGAGGGGCACTGTCAATAGCATCGCTAATCATTGAATTATGTCTTCTATATTAAATTAAGTATTCAAAAAGCCATAAGCCTGAAAATCGGCACTGCGTGCAAAAAATAATAGTGATAGGGAAAAACAAGCTATGTCTTCTAAACTGCCTGAGTGAAAAGCAATCAAGTCTAAGAAATTACAGCTATATTAAGGAAGGAAATAAATCCAAATCTTTTTCTGTGGATCAAATACTTGATCTAACTGGGGGAAAAAAGCTACAAAACCTGCCATTAGTATTATTCTGTAATTCACAAAACAAGACAGCATATTGGTGAGCAGTGAAATTAAGCTCAACAAAACAGCTCCAACACTGCCCTCAGAAGTGAGTGTGCAGTTAATGTCAGTCAGGATTCGTCTGTGCAAAAATAACAGCAGATTTCCAGATTCAACCAGCGTAAGCCAGCAGAAAAAATTTGATCCACATTGCATGGATTCCTTTTGGGAGGGGGGGGAACACAAAAAGCAAACAATGTTTTTTTATTCAAAGATGACAAAGTTCTTGTAAGGTAAATAATGTATTTAGCATGAAGCATGAATTATTTTCATATAAATATAGAAAATAGAGAAAAAGGCTATGCCTCTAATTTTTAAGCCCTTAGGCTTAGAGTTTGATTTTTTTTGTTGTTGGTTTTTTTTTGTTTTGTTTTGTTTTTGTTTTGTTTTTTGTTTTGTTTTGGTTCTTTTTTGTTGTTGGGGTTTTTTTGAAGCAGGTGTTTAAGGTTTAACCTTCTTCAGGGACAAACACTGACTGTTGGGGAACTTACTCTGCAATATTAAAAAATAAAATCTTCATGCTCTGGTAGGGCTTGGATGGTTGAATTATACTGCCTTGTCTGCACATTCAGCCCCCCTCTCCCTACTTCTGTTTAAAAAAAAAAAGAAAAAAAAAGAAAAAAAAAGTTAAAAGTGTGTCCTTTCTTCGTCTGTACATGTGTAACATGACGCAATAATCTGAGGGCAAGTTTAGTAGTGAGTGTGTATGACAGAATCAAGAGAATAATGGGAGATTAATTGAGGAAAACTCGCTGATTTGATTCAGGAATAAGTAGACAAGAAAATAGCTTTGCTAATTTGCCATGAGAAAATGAAGTTAGTAAAGAGCCTTACTGAGGTGTCCCGAGAAAAACCAGTGCTACAGAGGGTGTGATTCAGGTATAGTGCTCCTCTCCTGACATGACGACTGTTAGATTGGAGACTCCTACAGCCGAGGGAAGCTGTGAAATAAATAATACAGTCTCTCACCTGGATTCGTCAGTTTGGCATGAAAAATTCCACATGTAGAATATCCTAGAGGCAAAAAGAAAATCCCGGGGACTGAAAAACCCTACCACTTAACAGAATGAAACAGTCTGTTTCTGTAAAAGAACACAGGTTTATAGCTCTGACAGCTGTTCCAGGTAGCAGCATCACCAAGGTGGAGCTAGTTTATGGAGAGTGAGTTAGAGAAGGGTCCGACTTCCCACTCTGTGAAGTGAAATAAAAACTGCAATTGTTGTATGTGCAGTTAGGAAGTGGGAAGACTGAAGGGCAGGCTGGGCTGGGCCTGCCAGCCTTCCCGTGCTCCACAGACATTCTGTAATGCAAAGACCAGGAGCACGCTGGGGGCAGCACACAACATTGTGCCTCTCCTCCCATCTCACCCGTGTGTCCCGGGATCCAGGAGCTGCCTGACAGCTGCTGGAGCCCAGCACAACTGCCAGCTATGCAGATCAGGAAGGAGAGAGCCAAGGACGGTGGAAGGAGCAGCTGTGTGCTCCCCTCTTTGCTGGTCCTGGGGCTGATGGCCAGCATAAGCTAAAGTTGGAGTACGTAGATACTAAATCCATTGGCTGCCAACAGCCCTTGAGATAAAGTTGGGGAAAACGGGAAGCTTTCTGTCGGCCAGGTAGCACGGAGATGAATGAGCCATATCCTTCCCTCTGGCCAGAGCCCTCCCAGTGTGATTGCACTGGATCAGTCGGCTTGGTCCATTCTGTTACGGACTTTGGGAGAGTCATTGGAAATACAGACAGCACAGTACCAGCTTGCCACCACCTTCACTCAATGTGTAAGTTGTTCCATTGAGGAGCTCCTCTAATATTTATCAAAAAGCCACATTTAAAACTGAAATTCAGTGGCAGAAAATACACTTGAAACGGGGCTCAGCCATTTCTTTCCTCCAGAGAAAGCAATGTGGTGGTGTGCCGGTGGCCAGCTCCTGCCCAGTCACACACAACGCTAATTCCAGAGCAACCTCACTGATTGCAGTGCAGGTGAGATCAGTATCTGCTGTACACGTACCATACATTAATGTGGACTCTTGGTGGCTAGATATATAATTACCTCTAGTATTATCTTAGAAAATGGTCATTTTGCATAAGTATCTAATTAGGCAGGTTATTTTTATATATATACACATATATAATCTATCTACAACTTCAACACCTCCTTTATATACTTGCTGGTAAACTTAAAATGTTGGCAAACATCTATTTTCATGTAAAATGTGTTGTTCCTAGTCTGATCTGCTGAGGAGGTGGTGTTCAGTAGGAATTTACACAGTTTTGTTCAGGAACCAGCAGTTTGGCTGAGCGCTGATGTCATCAACATATGATTTCTGGAGTTTAAAACAACTCGTCCCTACCGACCCTTCCTCTAACTATTGATGAGAAGTACATGATTTGGAGTTGTATAAAATATTTATGAGTCGCCTTTTAAAACGTTTTTGTGCCTGGCTAACAATGGCAGCTTTGTCAGAATTGGTAATAATGCTCCATCAGAAAAGTTCTCTTTTTTAATAAGAATTGAGACTTTTTTCCCCCCCAAAAAAGTATATGGTCAGCCTCTCAATGCATGTGTCTCTCCTTTCACCAAGTCATGCCAAAAACTGAGTGGTAATTGCACTGTATTACGAACTCTCTCACTTGCCAGACATGAGGTGGTTTGGTTTTGCTTGTTTGCTTTCCTTACTAAGCCATTTTTAGGTGAGAAGTCATAGAATCTCTAACTTTCTATTTTCCTCATCCTATCAGTATTGCCAAATTCATGGTTCTCCAAAACAGGTGGGGGCTCGGGGAATCCCAGTAGGTCAGCAAGCGTTTAGTGGCAGGTTTCACACGGGCGTGCGTTTTAAGGGTCGCTCAGACTTCACCACGCGTTCCTTTGGAATATGCCTTCTGCAGCGAGAGGCTCTTGCAGGCCAGAGCTAATGCCACAAGCAGATTTCACTGGAGTCTGCAGGGAGGTGAAGTCTGTCAGTTGTGCTTGCATGCTGCAAGCAGGTGGATGTTCTACTGAGAAGTCATTTTGATGCAGATTTTGCCTGCATTTAGAAATTCAAGCACAGGTCTTGAACAGCTTTAATGCATCATCTGTAGCTGTTTCTGAAAGCAATCTGATGCTGATCTTTTCCTGGCAAAACCAGCAGTAGTTCTGTTGAGGTCACCAGAGTTTTGCAGAGTGATGAGACGTGCTGTTTAGGACTACAGAACTAGCCTGTGACTGTATTCTCACTGGTAATTCAGTTGATGTCCATAGGCTGACTCCTGTCTTACCTTAAAATGGGAAAAAGGAGTCCCAAAGGAGGTGCATCAGCGCCCAGTGTTCAACTGAATTGCCGTCTACCTTTGCAAAAGATACAACGAAACCCTGTGGGCTGCATTCTTCACTGGAGTGAGGTAGTGAGATGTCAATGTACTTGAGCAAAGAACGAAATCCCAAATTGTATGCCGAACGGCATACAGATAAAATAACTAAAACAACACTTCGTCTTATTTTCTCGGCAGCCACAATTGATATTGGCTCCGAGATCATTGAGGCCCTGATTTTTCTTGAAGTATGTCTGTATCTAAAGGTGTAGATAGGCGTGGTCTGAGATTTCTCTAGAACCTCTGGGTGTCTCATCTCCATTGCAACCAATGGAGCTATGGACACCCAAGTGCTCTTGAAAATCAATTTTAGTATTATTGCCATTTTTCCTTTGATCTGGCCCTAGGCATTTTTTAAAACATTCCTCTCCTATACCTCCAGGATTAGAAGAAAACTACAGAGAGAGTGCATTTACAATTTCAGAGGCAATGTGACTTACTTCACTTCATGGAGAATGCCGACAGGTTCCTTCAGGTATGCCACTGCTGCCTCAAGAGCTCATTGGCATACTTTGTAGGAAACGTTTTAAAACTTTTTCTTGACTTTGCCACCAAAAGAGCATTTGAACCATACATCCTCTTGATTGTAACAGAGTATCAGTGTTGACTGTCTGACCAGTTAAGTTTTAGTGTTCTTCACAGCCCTCCAGTAATATATCAAACACTGTTATGCACATAATGCAGCACTGTGATCTAATTTAAATAATACTTTTTTATTATTTATACTACTCTATGTAATATACATCAACACTTTGCTATATAACCTAAGTGATAACCCTCTTCTTAGTTATCTGCCAAACTCTGACTTTGTTTGGTTTATATTGCAGTTAGCACAGTTACCGAGTTGTAATGATGTCTCTTTTCCTTTGAAATGGAATGTGTAAGTCGAACTATACACTTGTGTGTTTCTGTTTTAAGCTGGAGTTTATAAGGATTTACACACAACATTCGGTGTTCTGTATAAATCTGCATACATTTGTGAATTCATCTGTTAACCCCCTTTTATTTAGAAAGTATTAATTGATGGTGGTTTATTAGGGTTTTTTATTTTTGCATTTTTATTTTTAGTACTGGTTATTCTTGAATTAAGCAGAGACTTGTCAGCTGGGTTGCTTTATCATGTATATGACCTTACGATTCTTCCACAGTTCAGCCAACAAGTACTAGCTTCACTGACCAAAAAGAAGTCTCAACCTAATGTGTCTATGGTGCTGTATTTTGCTGGTGTACATTTAAAACCAGAAATGATCTAAAGGTCACTTTGAGTTGTTCTAATAAGTAGCCTTTCCTGGTTTTGGGAGCTTGGGTTTTGTTTTTGTTTTAGCATTGAAACAAGGAATATTTATCTGAAGCTATGTAATGGTTTTTCTACTGTATCACATTTCCTTTTGCAAAGAGGGGGAAAATGACCTGATGTAACAGCCTCTCACAGTCAATGGAAGGCTTTTTTTTGTTTCACTTTTTCATTTTCAGTTAATTTCATTGAGCTTTGGATCAGGCCAGCAGTTACGAGAGCTCATTGTCTGAGGGTTTAAGGGGTAAATGACAACTTGTGCTAAAATGACGTGTTGTGCTCTATGATGGCCATCATCTAGAAATGGGATTCTTTCTCCTTCGTTTACTGTGGCCTAAAATCCCAAGACTTTCTTTTTTCATTCAGATGACATTAAACTTCAGTACATTTTTAAGTTAAGAGAGCATTGTACATTTCTTGAGTATGTGTGTGGGATTTTTCAACAACTGAAAGTAATACCTGTATCTGATAACCAGTTCCATGCCTGCATCATTCACACTCACTACTTAAAACTGCCATGATGTAAAATGTTGGGGGGAATGACTTGTGTGTGTATGAAAAGCATTATGGACTTGTACATTTTTTTATACTCTGATCTGTAATTTCTGAAATATTTTGTTTTACAGAAAAAAGTGATAAAGCAATCAAAAGACCAAGAGATTTAATATCGATGCTTAAGGGTCACAGGACCTTAACTGGCCAATAAGTTAATTTAGTACAGTGATAAGCCAATTTTTTTTCCTGTACTTGGCGTCTGAAACTGCCAATTTCATCAATATTAAAATACGAACTGTGATGGGGAATGAACAGTGATGTTAAGTTGTATTTGTGTTTACCTAAATGAGCAGTCCGAAGGCAAGTGCAATCAGCTGATCTTTAGGAAATATGAAAATGTTGATTTAGAGGCATACTTGCATTTTACATTTTCTTGATGTGTAATCATATTGCCAAAGACAAACTATTTCATCAATTATTATTGTAAATAACACTTTCCCAAAACCTACCATAAAGTTTCTGTGATGTATTGTCTTCCAGTTGCAATAAAAATTACTGAGTTGCATCAATTGAACAATTGTAGTTTTGTGAATATTGGCTTCAAAATATGCTCAGATATTAAGGAGGAACAACAATGATTTTCTTTTACAAATTAATTGCTTCATTTTTAAATAGTTCTAGCCCCAGTGGAACGTTACCTGTATCTTCACTGCAGTAGGTATCAACTCATGTTAATTTGCTGTCATATGCAAATGAGTAGACAATATTAAATTGCTGTTAAAGTTAGGGTCTGATCTTCCTTTGTCATCAGTTTCACAGCCTGGAAACAAAGCTGATTTCACTGGTAATTGTATCTTTTTTTTTTTTTTTTTTTTTTTTACATTATCAACTATCAGAAGAAATTCAGTAATCATACGTATATAACAGGATGCATATAAGAGTCCAAAAAACCTTGCTTTCTAATCTTTGCATCAGCCCTTCTCAGGCTTTATTCTTATTTCTGCAGCAACAGGACTCCCAGTTCTTCTGCCAAGTTACTCCTGTGCATTGCCATGTGAAGAGACTCTTTGTAGGAAGAAATAGTGTAAAGCTGAGAACTTGAAAGCCAGTTGCCTAAAGCGAATCAGTCCTTCACCGTCTAGTAGATGTCCTACTCTTCAAGTCCTTGGAGCCGCCCCAGGCTGCCACAGGAGCCAGTTCTGCTAAAACCCAACCTGGTTGATGCCTTTCTGTATAGTCCAAGCAATAAAACACAAGGCTAGAGCAGGGGAAACAGTGCAAAAGTCGTCTCTTCAGAGGGTGAATAATAAAGGGTATATAAAACAATGTAGTTGCCCCATAGCTGTCTCCACTTGAAACTAATCTGAGGAGCAAAATCTTACAAATTATTCCCCAAGTACTGTGGTTTGAACATGGGCTCTGTGTCGAGCCCTGTGTATTTATAGATTTAACTCGTAACAGGGCTAAGCAGAGAAAGAAGAAAAGCTCCACTGTTCTTCTGTCAAATGGAAATCTTTTCTATGGCTGGGTGGAGCCGGTGCTGGCAGAGGAGGGTGGTTCCCGGCAGCTCTGTGCACTGGCGGCTGAGGCCGTGCTGCAGAAATACCCCTCAGTCCTCGCTGCCCTGCGGTTGGTGCTGGGTACCCCACTGCAGGCATCTCAAGGAACAGGTAGATGTGGACACCTCCTGGGGGCACGGGGCAGAAGAAATAAGTTTCCGAGATAGGTGTAGAAGAGCATGAAAATGCCCAGACCTGATGTCGG
This sequence comes from Cygnus olor, assembly GCF_009769625.2. NCBI lineage: Eukaryota > Metazoa > Chordata > Aves > Anseriformes > Anatidae > Cygnus > Cygnus olor. The sequence goes on from NC_049173.1 coordinate 18,325,406, forward strand.
AACAGGCAATTGGTGCTTTAATGTATTGCCCACCAAAGTTTTGTTTTGAAACCCGCTCTCAGCATTTGCTGCCGCTGTGACAGAATGAAGGTGAGGACAAAACAGCCCAGACAAGGAGATGAGAGGAGAGGAGACTGGTGGGAATGAAAAAACATGTAACTGCTCTGGGCCGTCCTTTGGTGGCTCCCCGCACAGCCACCACCGTGCCGCGCTCTGCAGATGGCCGGCAGTGCTGTGTGCCGGGGACGGGAGGCCCACAGCTCCCTGTCCTGCTCCCCCTCACGTCGCGCCCTGCAACACCTCGGGGCATTTGGGGAGCTGCTGGACAAGAAGAACCCGGCCCACCTGGCCACGGCACAGGAGATTTTAGCCTTTAGATGCAGGCTTGCCAAATGCGTGCTCTTGGGATTGCTTTTCAGGGGAATTGCAGGAAGGCCTTAACTGGTTTACCTCAGGCACCCTGAGGCAGGCTGAATCCCAGCTGTGCTGCAGCTTTTTGTGCAACCTTGAAATTTGCCTGTCATGGGCAAAATGGTCTCCAGTTGCAAATTTTACTTTATTGCCAATTAACACAAGCTGCTGATTGCTCATTTGGGTATTTAGAAAGGACACAAACAATCAACCGCTTGCATAAACACCTGCCCTACTTCCTCTCCAGCCTCAACATCCCTGTTTTCACCACAGGTTACAATCAGTTTGTAGAAATGCCTCTAGCAAGCCACTGGGCAGCATGAGCAGTCCAAGTGACTTGTGTGGGGGCTCTTTTGCTGCTTTTTGGTGCTTACTGGTTGTCCTGCTGCTTTGGGCCTGCCCAGTTCCTCTGCTGCCCTTTCTTCAGGGCTGTCGCTGCTCCAGCATGGGCTACTACGGGATGCAGACCCTGAGAGGTGCCCATGCTCCATCATGGGTGGCCCACAGGCTGCAGTCCCTCCTTAAGAAGTGCACATGCCCCTTTTGACATGAAATGGGTCTCCAGCCCCCTGTTTGCTGGATCCTTTAATAAATACAGTCAAGCAGAAGTACCCTGTCGTCCTCTGCCCGCCCACAGTGGTGGTGCCCAGCAGGTTCCTCCCTGTTGTTGACCTCAGCCTTGGGCTGACCAGATCTGGCTGTGACCAGCTCAGCGGGTGCTGGTGCCACCACCCCCATGCTGAAACCTGGTCCCTCCTGGCCACTGCAGCACCTCAGAGGCCACCTGAGAGTGCCAGGCCTGGCCATGTCTGCAGGCTGAATGAAGTGCCATCAGTGCCCTCTGGGCCTTGCTCCACACAGGCGCACCTGCCCACCAAAAGCCTCCGTGCTGTCAGGGGCCCTTGCTGCCCACTGCTCCCTGCATGGCGGCAGGGTCCTTCAGGGACCTTGTGGAGAGACAGTGGGAGTGGATGTGAGGCATGTATAGAACTTTGAGCTTTTATATTGCAAGTTTTAGCTAAAGACATCCAAACAACCCAGATAGCACAGGCTGGGCACTTCCTACTTCTTCCACTGAGACTGCAGAGCTGCAGCATGTCCTCATCCAGGCCCTCTGGCCCTCACTGGAGCTGAGCTCCTGCATGAGGCTGAGGGGGCCCTCATAAGAACAACACAGGCCTCAGTGGTCAGGTGCTGGTGGGAGTCCAGGCTCGCCTGGGCTGTTTGCAGGAGGAGGATGTCTTTCACAAAATGGATAAGCCCAAAATGCCTAAGCCAATATGGTCTCCATGTTAAATTTCTTTCTTTCTACAACAGTATCTGCTACTATTGACACCCCAGCAGAGAAGGCTGCATTTGACCCTTGTGCTTGCCTGTGTATGTCGTCTGGTGGAGGTGACTAGAAAGAAAGAAGAGAATGTAAATAATGGCAAATGGCTTCAAGGTATGAACTGGAGATCCTTTATTATGCCAGGAAATCAAATAATGATGTTTTCTGTGACATCTGCTTCTTTAAAGAACTACTATGAATGACTAAATATTCAGCTTTAGTACAATGCGATGCCGTGACTGGGCATGTTCCCCACACAAGATAATTAAAGCATTTTAAAACTTCATCTAAAAATACAGCTGATGATTGATTAACAATGGTGAGAAACTCTGTGGAAAACATTGTAAGGCAAACATTTGTCAGAGTTAACAACAAACATACCGTGCTTTTTATCTTATGCTTTTTGGCATAGTTCTGATTGCTTATAAATCTGCAGGCTTTGTTATATTTCTATTTGTGTTAGGATTGGCTGCCTCTTTATATTCGATCAGCAGTGCTGCTCTCCACCGTGGTGTAAGAAATCAAATAATTATTGTATATATAACAATCTAAGCATTACAGTGCAGGAGGCTGTAAACACAAAATTTTTAAATCTCTGCTTATCATCATAAGCAATGTTCTCGCCAAGTCTTTAATGACAATCAATTTCTAGAGGCTTTTCCCAAGTAACCATGATTGAAAACAAGAGCATCTTTTCTTGGTCCTGAAGTGTAGTATCTTCCTACTGCTGAGATGCTTCTTGTTTTCTGTCTATTTTCAATGAGTTAGAAAATACACAAAGACAGTGCAGACATTTTTCTTCTCCTGCTTTTTTTTTTCTTTTTCTTTTTTTTTTTTTTTAAATTAATGTTAGTACATCAACAGAGTGATGTACGAACATGAGAAACCCTTCTGCTACATGCACTGCACATCAGGCGCTGTACACTGGGGACGCCCGGTAACTCCGCTGCGTGCTGGTGGGTGACACAGCAGTTTTCTCCTGCGCTGACATTCCCATATATACACACCCATTCTTAAAAAATAAGTGGCTTATTGGCAAAATATTGCCTATAGAAAGTAGGATGAGTTAGGATGATGACTTTGAGGTTGATGACATAACTGCTTTGCCCTTTATTAGGAGATGCAAACAGAGAGAGACATATAAAATAATGCGGTCTCCTCATTCCTCTGCAGCTTTGTTTTTGCATCTCTAAAGCGAGGATCAGTCTGCGATGCAGGGACCTGATTTTAATCATCATCTTACATAATTTCTGCAATCATAGTAAAGAGCAGTGCTGTTCAGTGATTTTAAAAATAGCTTTATTCTGCTATCGGCATACTAATTAATACACTTGCTTATTCCAACCTAGTTCATTCACCATCTCAGTTACAGAAGCCACGCTACCTGGCGTGTAATCAAATACAAGGGGGTTTGTGTAATGCAGTACAGTAATCCTCCTCAGCTGGAGGAAGAGACCTCCAGCCTCCAGGAGGAGACCTGACCTCTTCTTGGTGGGCACTGCCTTCTGTCCCCTCCTGCACAGCGGTGGGGAGGAGCCGTGCCTGCAGTGAGACAGAGCTGGTGATCCACCATGCATAAAACGGATTTGGGGAATATTATCTAAAAGACTGCAAACAGCAGCCGGTCAGCTGCTTTGAATTGCTGAGGTTTGCAAGCAAGGTGGGGGAAGAGGAGGGAAAGGAAAGTGCTTGCCAACTGCTAAGGAGGAAAAGGTGGCAGCACGAGAGGTTCCTGGTGCCGAGACATCCAGGAGCCCTGGGGAAAGGAAGCCCTGTCAGAAGCAAGTACTGAGGATCTCATACAGGACACCAACATGGCTTTGTCTCTGCTAGACCCTTTGCTTTTGAGGGACTTTTCCCTAATGGCAGGAATGGTGACGTGAACCACATTTCAGGCTGCCTGAAGCCGTGCAAATGTACCCTGAGGAGGTTTGCCTGGCCAGTGTTGGCTACAAAGCCTTCTCTGTGCAGGGGCTGCATTGATGTCACTCCTCATCAAGCTAGGGATTTCTGAGGAAAAAGGTGAATACAGGTAGAGCCCAGGCACCCCAGGCAAGACAGGCAATCCTGTTTGATTTCACCACTTCTCACTGCATTTTGTCTACTCTAAAGCATTGTCGCTGCCTGTTCTGTGCCACCACAGCCACTGTCTTAGCACTGCAGCTGCTCCTGTTGATCCAGGCCCCTGCTGCCTTGTCTTTGCCCCGAGTAATGAAGTGCCACTGTCTGAACAGTAACATGCAATTACAGTGACAGGGCATCCCTTAATATTTCTGCTAGACTATTCCCCAAATGACAACATATAGGACTAATTTTAGTATTAACTTTCTACAGGGAGAAGTGAGAGCCATTTTAACATCTCCTAACTTTAAACATCTAAAACTGGTGCTTGCATGAGGAGGCAAGGCTCCCTGGATGGTGGAGGAGCCTCCATGGGGGTGACCTGGCTCTTCTCCATCACCATCTGGAGGCTCTGGGGATGCTCAGGGAGGCTGAGTTCCTCACCCAGGTACCAAAGTTAAATAATATTAAAATAATGCCTGGAGGGCTTTTCCTGAACCAGTTAGTCTAAACGTCACTTCATCTAGTGGACTGGAGGCTGATGAATGCTGATGTGAGTGAGAACAAAATCACTGCCTTGAAATTATTCCACTTGTTAAATGACTTGGAAGAGAATTACCAACCGATTCCTGGGTACCATGTCAGGATGCATCTCTGCTTCTGCAAAGCCACATCTCCATCCTCCTTTCTTCTTCCTCACTGCCCTGTTTTTCTTCATTTCAGGCAACTGAACCATACTCTGTGTGGTGGCAGGCTGACAGCCTCCAATACAGAATTTGAGTACCAAGTACCTTTCACGGCTTTTTCTTCTCTCTCTTTTTATAACACCAGCTATTTACACAGAGAGCCATCCGACTTAACCCAGTCTGACCCCTTAGAAACGTCTAGCCTTGCATAGGCATTGTGTTTGCTTTAGCAAGCTGGAGCATAAACAAATGTGAAAACAGGGGACTGCTTAAATCCGATGCACGGGAGGCCTAATTGCCTGCGCATCCAGTGCTCCACACAGGCAGTAGCTGTTTGCTTGCCGTGCTGCTTCGCCACTCCCTTCAAATGAGCCCGCAGTAAAACTAACAGCCTGTGACAATGGATCTAACTGGAAGCAAATCACTCATCTCCATCAGGCGGGTAATGTCATCCCAATCACTGGTGGTGTTCACAGCAACCGGGAGGATCACAGGGGACCCTGGTCTATGGAGCAACGCTCTGGCCATGAAGCAAGGCCTTGCCATGGCCTCGCTTCCTCACGGGGTGCCCAGGCTCTGAAGGCTACACTGAGTGGTCTCTTTTCAGGGCTTAGTGGCAGTGGAAGGAAAAAAAAAAAAAAAGTGGATTAATTATTTCCTAGACTTGGGAGAATTTTATTATTATTATGTTTAAGGCAATTCATCTTGAAACAGCCAAGTAATCACTAGTGCCTATCTGTATTCGTAAGGAAAAATTACAGTCATTTCTGGTTCAGGGTTCAGGGGCAGAAGAAAAGATGTGCTCAGAGGCAGGAAAAGCTTGTATCCCTCACAGTGCCTCCAGTTGTTTATTCATGCAGAGTGCAGATGCCACTGAAATACACGAGAGCTCACTATCAGGATAACTGTCTGATGTACACTGAAGTAAAAAGACAAACGCATATTTAATTTTAAGGCACTGACTATAAAATATAGATTTCTGGGACAAACAAGAAGCTCAAAAGTGGCTGCCAAAGGAAGGGGTAGGCTGCAAAAGGTTCACCCCCTTAGAGTTTTTCACAGCTGCATTTTAGTCACCTCTGGCAAAAGAAACTTGTGATTTCTCTTGTGCTGTGGCTCACTCTTACCCAAAGTCTGAATGTGGAGTTAGCTGCACAGCCAACGAGGCATGTGGGGACATGGGACAACACGCAAACCATTTTCTGCTGTTGACTGATGGAAATATGTGAGAAAACTTTCAGCCTGCTGGAGCTAACCCTGCTTGAGCTGTGGGGAGAAATAGGGGACTGTGAGACCTGGGTGCAAGCACACATGGTGCCAAATGAGCTACCTGTGGAAATACTTCAGCACATCACGGAGATCCCTAAAGAGCTCCAGGACTCCTAAGAACTGCAGATGGGGCGTGCTGTGCCATGCAGTGACACAGCTACTCAATAGGCTGGAAAATACAACTAATTCATTTAAATTGCTACTGCAGATACGTTGTCCAAATGTCTAATCAGGTCCGATTAGAAATCTAAATGGATCATGTTTTCCATCTGGGTACAAAAGGCAGCCTTGTTTCCAATCACCAGTGCTGGCACTGAAGCCATTGCCTGGTGCTCCCCGCAGCCAGGACTGAGCACCTCGCGCACTCACCGCTTCTTTCTAACCAGAGCAGCTCAGTGCTGGGGACCACCTCCTGCCGGCTCCATGCAGGGCTGCCCAGAGCCGGGGTGAGCTCGAATCTCTGCTACATGGCCCTAGGACCTCAAGCACTTCTGCCAAACCATTCCCCACGTAACTGGGACTTCAGCAACCCTTAAACAGGGAGCTGCCCTGAGTTCTGCCGACTGCAACACTATTATTCCCTTCTCCGAAGAAATCAAAGCATTTTTGTGGGTGTTCTTTGGTTTATCTTGACCTCCTCCTTTGTCCTTCCCTGATCCTCACTTGAAGGAAATTTTGAATTTACATTCGACAAGTGTAACTAACTCAGGAGGTAACGCAAGAGGAGCAAAAGTAAGTGTGCTCTCCCCTTTACTGTAAGTCTGAATAGGGAGTACCTGTTGCATATTCATATTCTCAGGTGACCAAAAAAAAAAAAAATCATGTTATTTTGGCTTTTCTAAAGCAGGAGCTAATGTTCAGGCTAAGGGCTTTTCCAGATGACCTGTTCACAGATAATAAGGTTAAAGGCCAGACCTTGAACTTCTGAAAAGTTTTATTTATGACAGGTACAAGGTTTTAGATTTTGGTGGTAAAATTCAATGTCTGTACCCTCTTCTCTCAGTTTTGTGAAAAACCCAGCAGAGTTCACTAGTCTGTTAAAACTGTAGTATTTTAAACAGGCAACGATAATATTATAATTTTTGGGGACCCATAAAACCCCATAAATACCAGGTAGCATTTGTAGCCGTTTTCTTCATTTTAGCACAAAGAATTGCCTTTTGGTCCATCTTGGCCAGCAGGTGTGATGTTGGCAATGGTGTCAGAGATGCTGCCAGCCAGGTAACCAAACCACCTGCCTCGCTTCCTCTGAAGGTGGAGGCAAACCTTGGCTGAAGAGCAGGGCTGTGCCTTTATTAACGCGTGGATGTAGGTACATCTGGCTACATTAGGTCACTTTTTAGTATTTTAGGCTAGTAGAAGGTTCAGTTACTTTTCCAAACTTGTACTTTCCTAGCCATTCCCTGCCATTCCCTAGTCATTTTCCTAGTCATTCCCTTTTCCCTTACCCAGGCTGTTCCGTACCACTGCTGCGAGTGAGCTGTGCGGGCGTGCACAGCACATGGGGAGGATTTTGCCCCTCTCCTCCCCAGCACGTTATCTCGTTCTCAAGGACTATCTTCTGGGCGGGGTGCTGCAGATCCAATTAAATATGCTTCTGTATCAACACTGCTCCTAAGCAAAATATATTGATTGGTGAAGCTTTGGACCTACTTTAATCAAGTAATCTAAACAGGGCTTAAGCTTCAAAAGCCTGGTGATGCTCCTAGCTTCAAAGCTTTTACTTACACTGAATTAATTTATCCTGGATGTTTTAATGCTCCCAGCAACCCCCTATGGATTATAATGCTAGAGGCTGCAATCATGGCTCTGATAATATTCCCTAAGCTTAGACGGTATTGATTATGATGTAAAGGCAGAAAGGAGAGTGGGAAACACAGGAAGAAAACAAAAGGCTTTGATTTGAAGGAAGAGTGAATCTGTTCCCCCCTGCAGCAGGCTGATGGGAAGGAATATCAGAAGGTTTTAACAGTTGCTTTTTTTCCTTGACTGAAGGTTTTTCTGGTTTGGACTGAGTGTCAAATGCTCGTTTCCAGACTCCTTCTTGTGTAGTATTGTAGGTGTATTATGTCATAAATATAATTATTTGGCTAAAGCAAGGTTGGTTTGGATTTCATATGCAGGAGCTAGCACAGCATTGTTTAGCATCAGTACAAGTTGCAGTCTTTGTCTCAGTTCCATCCTGGGAAAAGGGAATAACATTTTTCCCTGCCCAAGCAAGAGAGAAGCCACTGTGTGTAGCCACCTGATGCTAAATCATGTGCACTAATCACAAAGCTGATGCATGCTTAAGAAACAGAAGAAACTGTGAAGAACAGCCTCACCTTTACAAACCACGTGTATGTAAGAACCAATACACCCGAGGGGATGTACTGAACACCCGAGGAAACACAGGGAAATGTCTAACCCATAGCGCTCTGTGTTCCAAAAATGCCTTCAAATCTGGTATAGTTTGACCCTCATTAGTGAGAAAAGTGGTTAAACAAACATCACTGCACCCACTTCCGTGCTGACTGGGATTTCCTCAGGGCTGCAGGCATGCAAGCTGATGGCATCTGGCAGCTTTGTGGGAGACACATGGCTGGTGTCCTCTGCTCCCCTCGTCCCAGCAGAGATGCTGGGCACTCGGCATGGGCTGCTCCAACCTGGACTGGGGAAGTGTGTGCAGGGGGCTGGGCAGGAGAACAGGGCGATCCTGGTCACTGGAGGGTGGCAGAGGGGCAGGTGAACAGCCAGAGGATGTCGGATGGCTTCCAGCGTGCTGCCGGATTGGCAAGGGATGGATAGTGTCTGAAAGAAAAGAAGGTACGAGCACCCAGGCGGAGGCTACCCGCAGGCAGGACGGTGCAGAGTCCTGTCGCTTCACCTGTGTCTTCCTGTGCAGACAATGCCATCAGAGTGAATTTAAAACTGGGCAAGACACAGACCTAAGAAATACTCCCAGGATAACAATTCTGCGCCCAGGCACAGTGCTGGTTGCATCGGGTCCTCTCCAGATAGCTCCCAAAATTTATTCAGCAGCCTTGCCCTGAACTCAAAGCCCGTGAAGCGATTTCACACAGAGAGCTCTGATTGCTACAGCAATAATTTCTTCTAACATCCTTTCAGACACTTACTAATAGGAAAAATATCAGTTCAAACTGTCTTCCCATTTCACAGCAAATATCAATGTTCACAGTGTGAACTTTAAAACCCCATCTGATTAGTTAATGTCCACAACTATTAGGGTACTGCCAATTGAGATTTCTGCTGTTCTCTACTGGTCTCGGTCTCCCTGTACTGTGTGGTGCACATCACTTAAGAGAGAACTCACCTCTGCTGATGGGCTGGGGGTAATTTTTGGTCATGCTGCCAACTGGCAGTGAGTAAATAGGGAACTTGGGCACACCTTCCTGCCTGGCTCCCCCCAAAAACTCCCACCTCGCTGCTTACCACCCACGGCCACATCAGGAGGGCAGCGACTTTACGGGTGCAGACACGGGGCAGGAGGGTGACAGCAAGAACAGAGGTGTGGGCTTCATATGCTTCTCTATTTCATAAATGCTTGGTCGCATGCAGCTTCTCTGTTTTCACCATGGCAGGGATAGCTGTTACCTCCCATAACTAGTGAGAAAAGACACAAAAAAGAGCAAAAAGGCCAATTGTGTGGTGTAGGTGAGATACTGGTGGTGCTGCACTTGGTGTTTGGAAAACATCATGTTTCTAAGTTATTGCTTTCTTCTGGTCTCCTGGTGCCAGAAATCGTGTTTGTCATGAAGGGGCAAGCATCCTCTGGCATTTTGACATCCCTTCCCTCATTCATGGCCACTGATTTCTGAAGCAGGGTTAATTCTGGCCTTAGCTGCCAAAAACGTGAATGAGGGGATCACAGCAGCCGCAGCTGTCCGTGCAGTCCTCCCACCCTCTACTTCAGGATCTCTTAAGAAGGACCAAGACATTTGCATCCCAGTGGCCTGACTGGAAGCTAGCTCTGCAAAATCTGCCCTTCACATCCACAGGGGCTGGAGAAGACTGAGGAGATGCAGTCCAGCTGACTAGATTTGCTTAAGGTCATGTAACACAACCTCAGTGCCAAGTGCACGGGGACTCCCTCCATACATTTCTGACTTCATGGCACAGCATTTTTTTTTCTAGTTTATTTCCAAAGCTCTTGAAATCTATATATAGATAAACATCTGGACTCCTAATTTCACTCTCCCTGTTTCCCCCTGCCCCCACCAAAGAGTAATCCCTTCCTGTGCTGCCCGCAGGAGAAAATGAGCCCGCTTCTACCTCTGGTGCACCGCTGCCAGGCCATTTTACGTAACCATCCTTTTCTGCTCTCCATCTCAGGCCAGAGCGTCCTGCTGGAGCCGGCTGGTGTCTTTAATCCCCGAGCAGAGCTGCACAGATTACATTCCTCGCTGTCACCAGCGTCCGGCGGATAGCGGGCGTGCTGTGCTGCTTTCCCTCCGCTGTGCCGATCGCTCTCCTGCGGAGCACGTGGCGCTGGCTCATTTGCCATCAGTGATATAAAGGCCAGGAAAAGCCTTCCCTGCCCCCTTCCCATGGCTGTGATAACTCAGGCTGCTCAGCCAGCCCTCTAGGGGAAGCTTTATCATCGGGCTCATTCAGGGAGAGGAGACTGTTGCACTGGGCAGGCTGGCTTCTCTGTGCCTCTGGTCAAGACTTGCCTTGGACCGGTCCCCATCCCCAGCTTTGTTTCCTTCCACAGGTGGAGCTGCTTCTAGGACAGGAAAAGGAATTTTACAGTTTGAGATTATTGGGCTCTGAGTGGTGTTTCACTGCCAGGGGTAAGTGGGGAGGAGGGACGCAGGGACACAGAGGGGGGATACTGCGATTTGCTGTGATGCTGCAGGCTTCACTTTCCTGTAGATCCCATGGCTTGGCTGCAAACTGAGAGATGGGGCTTCTGGCAAAAGCTTGGTGTAGGGTAAGTCGGGAGGGTATTAATAGCAGAGCAGACAGAGAGGATGCGTGACCGTGTCAGGCGTGTGTGACTTCTTGCTGATGGAAAGCTGCAGGGAGCACGACTTCAAGTGCAGGTTGCCCCCTTCCACCCAAGCTGGAGGCTTTCCAAACCTCACTGTTTGGGCTGCAGAATGGCTGAAAAAGGCTCAAACTTTGCACAGTAACTGAAACCCATGCCCCAGTTTTATGTACGAGGTGATTAGCAGCTGCCTGCACAGTCCGCAAGAGCCCGTTTTACCTCATTTCCACTGCCCAAGAGGCTGGAAAGCCTCCTGAGTGCTCGCACCCAGCCTTCCAGCAGAGGGTGGGGAACACCAGGGTTAGTTCAGCCATTAGTTTAATAAATACAGGGAAGGGGTAGACAAAATTGGCTGTTTCCTGCCTTAATATTTTATCATTTGACCTTTGTCTATGTGAGGAAATGGAGAAAAGTGATACTGTGCCTCAGCTGTGCTGGTGGCTCTGGACAAACTTCCCATGCCAGTTCCCCTTGGGAATTTAGGGGGGTTGTATTTGGGTATTGGGGCCTCTTTTCGAGCTCAACCTGGGGAATTGTGGAGGGGCAGCAGACATCTGACTGCCTGGACTTGGACATTAGCCCAGACAGAAGGAACTTCTAACCCCAGACCATAACCACCAGCTGCAGCGGGGCTCCATGGGTTGTGTCAGGGTCACAGCGAGTGTCCCCGACTGCTTTCCGAGCCCTGCCTGCACGCGCCGTGCCTCAGTCAGTGAGAGAGGCACGGGTACCCCAAACGGCACTGCGGGCTGCACCACCACAGACGTGACAGGGTGCCCAGTAGGTGCTTCCTGCACTGATGGGATCCAACGCACTGGTTTACCTAATGCCAATACAAATCTCTAAAACAGGTTTGCTTCCACTGCTTTAAACACTTGCCAAAGCGCAGAAGGTCAAAATCAAGGAAGGTTTAAAACCAGTCAACTCTTTTTATTATACAGGTTTCTACTGGGTCACCAGCCTACATCAGTACAGAGAAAATTTCCTAATATAAACAAATTCTGAGCGACAGAGCAGGCTGCATCCCCGGCTCAGTACTAAATTGATGTTCACTTTCTTTCCAAGCCTTTTTCTTCCTCTCATGTTCTCTCTCGCTCTCATTTCGCTTTTCCTTTCTTCGTGCAGAGAGGAGAAATGATTGCTAATGAATTGCAAGCATGGGGTATGGGAAGATCAGTTAATATGGCCCAAGTATTCAGTAATACAAATACATTAAAGTGATCAAGCAATGAATGAAAATTGACCGAAAGAGCAGGTTCCACTGAGAAAACATGTGAGAATGTAAATTAATGTGACTTGATGAAACTTGAAATGTCATAACACAGCAGGGCATACAACACATCAGAGGAAATGTGAAAATTATACTTTTTTCTGAAATCATAGTTTTCAAAAATAAGTGGCTTTTAAATTCTTCTAAAAATATAATAAAGGAATTAGTGTCAAGAAAAAGGTTATTGTTGTTTATCAGACTGCAGGCTCAGTCCATGGTGGCTTTTCACAAATAACCTCTTTTATTTCTCTGACTATGCAAAGGGAAAAGGAAAAGAAAAATACTGAAGTCTTTCTGCTTGTCTGGCTCCCTCCTCTTTTTAACTTTGCACAAGGGAATTTTTTAAGTTCTTTGGAGGGTAAATGGCATGTTATTATTATTATTATTATTATTATTATTATTATTATTCCTTCTGGCCATCTGCTTTCATACAAAAGTTCTAATGCTTATAAACAAGAAAACAAACAAACAAACAAAAAACACAAGAGGAAAGGTCATTTGAAATTAGCCTGTCTTCTAATAAAACTTATTTAAAAAGTATGAATAAAAGTGTTGTGAGACAGAATTAAATACTTAGGCTGACAAGTTTCCAAACCCAAACAGAAAATATAACATACTCTTCCCAGTACCACGTGTCCATGTTGGTTTGCTGGTGATGTGGCTGGCCCATGTGTTGAGAAAGTCTTTCTTCTCTTTCTGTCATGAGAGATGACGGATTTTTCTCCTGGTCTCCATGCTGGAACTTGGTGCTCACAGGGGTCTAAAACATGAGTAGGTGGCAAATGATTCCTTCCCTGCTCAACAGCAGCCAGCCAGCAGGGGAACCTCACCCTCTTTCTCTAGCACTGAATCACAGGATGGCCGAGGCTCGAAGGGACCTCTGAAGATCAGCTAGTCCAACCCCCGTGCCGAGCACGTTGTGCAGGACGGCATCCAGGCAGGATGACTGTGGCGTCCACTGGAAGACCAGGTGCTGGATTCTGGCTGAAGATAAGCATCATCTATAGACGTCACAAGTGTCCTAACAACCCCTCTGTCCAGAGCACCTCTCTGCATTGTTCCAGCTCAGATGCTTTCCTCAGCCTATTTCTCAAGATTTTATTTCCCCAGTCATGCTAACCTGCTTTCTCCTAATAGAGTTAATATGCATATAGGAAGAATTAACCAAAGTCTACATCCTGAAAAGGAAATTTAAAAACTTTTATTCAACGGAAGAGGGTGTCCAGTAAGAAAGACAGACAGAGTTACTAGGGGATACCTGAGCACAAGGTATTCTTGATGAAATGCAGCCCCATCTCTTCCTGTAGACCTGCACAAAGGTGGGGTGGTACTATCCACAGGGGAAGGTGGCAGGCCTCTGTGTAATGAGGCCTATTTGTACACAAAATAAATAGAAAGCAAAAATAGGGAAAAAAACCCATATAAGTGCAATACAGAAAAAAACAGAATAGAAAGGAGAAATACAACAGGTCAGTGAAGCCATTGGATGACTAATTTACATAGCATGGTGCATAACATAGTCTTTGTGTTCTTATATAATAGAAAATAATGATTGCATGAAATGTCCAGAATATGAATTCAGAAATGTCCATGAAATAACCAGAAACACCTACATATATTTCTAATTCATTAAGCTGGTTGTCAAAGACCAGGGGCAAAAACAGGCTAGAGGATATTTTACCATTTGCAGCCTGCTCAGAAAATTTGTGAATTCAACTTGGGTAGTTCTCCTTCTGTGCAAATAAGCAGAGCACGAAGCTGGTTTGTCCATTTTCATCATTCATCTAAGAGAAGGAGAAATAGTAGGTGAGAACAGGTTCCAAATCTGCTGCATCTTAGCCCAGGTAATTGGTTTTTTCCCTATTTGAACTTATATCCTGAAACATGAGGCCACTGTAAACCAACTGGCTAACGATACAATGGCTTTGCCCTCCTGAGCAAGCAAGGAGCCTTTTAGAAAAATGTGGCACTTCAACTAAAGCAAAAGATATTACAGATTTCATTTTTTTTAATGTGCCTAAGTAAATGATAAATGGGAAATTATTGAGTAGCTATTTTTTCTGAACATTTTCTTGGCATGGCTTATTTGTAGCTTCTCCAGTTAGGTTACAGTGGAAATTAAAGTTATTTTTCTTGGTAAGGTTTGCTTGTTACATGTTTATAATACGCCTACAATTCACACAGAAAGGGGAGTCTGAGGAATGAGGCTACAAATAGTCCTCTGCCTTCTATTAATTGTTGGCTAAAACATACAGAAGAGCCTTCCACTCATATTAGATACAAGCATCAAGTATCAATGAAAAATATGTTTGTTTAATGTTGTCTGGTCAGGATCCAATTACACATGGTGTATTTATTTTAAACGTATAAGACGCACACTAGAGATCTCCAGGAACAAAAATGAGCTGAAATTGGCTGAGCACTGAGTGGAAAAAATAATGATCTGTGTTACGTACCTTGTGTACTGGAGTCTATGGAGGAGGGATTAAAAAATTAAGGCCTTGGCTATATGCACTGCACAGCACAGACTGCTTTGAGTGGTATTTGAGTATTGCCCCCCAGCAGAGAGAGAGCATGCTTTATCAGTGCTTTAGGTATATATTCTGCAACACAAAAAGATGGCATCAGGTAGCAGTTATCACATTAAAACCCATGCCAGCTATGTCCCTCATAGTAAGCTCTTGTGTTTGCCAGCGTGCTCACAGAGGGGATGCTGTGCTGGAGGGGAGCCCCGGAGCCCCAGGCAGGTGAGGGAAGTGTGGCGGGGGCACAATGGGAGTGAAGAATGGCTACAGAGGGGCTGCAAGATGACATTTGGATGTTTCTTCCCTGTGCTTGCAGAACCTGCTTTGGGGAGGAAAGGAAACTCTTCTTCAAAAGAGGCAGCTGCTGAAGAGAGTTCCTAATTCCAGAATATGGAGTAAAAACACAGAGCTAGAGCCCCATCCACGTACTTGGCAGAGACATGCAAAAAAAGCCAGCTTGGTTTTGCAGTTCTCAAAATGTGTGAGATGTCTCTAAGATCCCTTTTGTATATATAGTTATCTATTTTATTGCTGAGGAAGGTGATGAAATTTTCCTGTTACAACCCATCTTTGACTCAATACGTTGTTGTGTTACGTCCTACATCCTTCACTGCAGGTGTTTAGACAGGACTGCTGAAATATCTCGTCTCTGTTTCCCAAAGAAGGAATCCATGGCCTGCAGAAAACCTCTTTGTCTCAGAAAGCCAAAGGACTTTGCATAATGTTTAGTCTTGCACTGCTCTAAACAAACCTTACAAATGACTTTTCCCTGCTGGTAGAGGTTTGCTGTTGGAAGCTATTTCTAAAATAGCTTTTTGTCTTGTCAGTTTGTATTTACACTGGAGCCCAATTTGTCTGCTTGTATTTGAGCTGTAAGAGTGCTTTGCTGCCCAGTTTAGGAGGAAATTCTTCACTCAGAGGGTGGTGAGGCACTAGCACAGGTTGCCCAGAGAGGTTGTTGATGCCTCATCCCTGGAGGTGTTCAAGGCCAGGTTAGATGAGGCCCTGAGCAACCTGATCTAGTGGGTGGCGTCCCTGCCTATGGCAGGGGGGTTGGAAGTGGGTGATCTTTAAGGTCCCTTCCAACCCGAGCCATTCTATGATTCTGTGATTCACTTCAGTCATTTTTTATTTTTTAAATTTTTCCTGGTGGGATGAGATATGCCTGTGTGTGGGGAGTATTGTTATTAGGAATTTTCCAGATACATTGATTCTGGCTAGTTTCTACTGAGCATCTCAGCAAGCCACATCTCAGAAGAACTGAAGAAGATGAGCCTCTGGGGGAAACCTGGGCCAGGAGTACAAATGCTAGGCTGTGTCATGCCAGACTGCAGAATTTCAACAGTGGTGCCCATACTGCTGAGGTCACTGGTAGGGACCAGCTCTCTGAAACCTTCTCACCAGACTGAATAAGATCCAGCCACAACAACTAACTGTACGTTGTTGAAGTCCTGAGACTGGTTTCAAAGCAGTTTTAGAAACCAAATGAATTGGAAAACAAACATATAAACAGTAAGGAGGGAAAAAATACAGTTGCTTAATAGGAAGTGGGATATTAAAACAGGTTTGTTGTTGCAGAACAGTTGTGTGTGTTGTTTGTAACATCTACTATTGACTCTTTCAACAGTGATTTGTATAAACACTTTTTTTTTGCCAAGAGAACAATACAGTTATATGATTAATGCAATCATATTGGAAATTATTTATCAAAATGATGCAGAATGTAGAACGTCAAAAGCCAACCCCTTAAGTCCCTGAGAATATTGCCGCTGGTTTCAGTAGGATCAGGATTTCACTCCTATTTATCAGTCTCTGACATGCTCTGGTAAAAATGTTAATTATTGTATATAATCACCCTGTGCTAAACTGACCTACAATTTTCTAGTTCATAGGCGAATGTCGTAGCAGTACAAAAGATTCAATATTTTGAGTAAAACCGCGTCAGAAGATTTTTATATCATCTTGGACCTTGCAGTAGCCTTTACAGAGCTTAGTGGTAATACAGTTGGAAGTGAGGTATGAGTCTCAGGTAATGTTTTGTGGTGCTGGATACTTGCTGTTATTAGCATGTTCGGTTGCCTTGCTTCACAGGGAGCCTGTGATTCATGGGTGTGAATGGTCCTACATGGTACGGAGCATCTCCATCTAAAGCAATATGCACATGCACTCCCTGAAATTAATAGAAGACATCTCAGTTTAAAAACTTTTAAAAAGTGATAGTCACCTTCATGTTGCTGTCTCCTGCCTGGAAAGTAATGAAGAGAACTGATACAAGTGACCAGGAATCATAGGAGTAAGCACAGGCAGAAGGTCAGGCTGTTTTGGTTTTTTTTTTTTTCCCTCAGCGACAGTGGGCAGGTGTCCATCAGGCAAGACTGTTGGGTACTGGCTCATATCATCAGAAAACACCATGCTCCCACTGCAATCTGTACAAAATGAGATGGACTTAAACCTCTTATGTCTCATTCTCCAACCGTATCTCATTCCTTGCCGCTGCTTCATTTCCTTGTGCTCTGCCCCCTTACCACACTTTATTTGCTAGCCACTGCTATCAGCAGCAGCAACAGCAGCAGCTCCCTGTCAGTGCCAGGCCATGGCCCTCTCTGAAACAGATTTTTAGTGGTGGTATTACACACACCACAAAGGAAACACTTGCTCCACGATATTCCCTCCTCCCCCAAACCACCTCTCTAATTTCCTCCCGCTCTCAGTCTTTGTTCTTTCAACTTAAATATTCCTCCTATATATCATTTCTTGCTGCTCGTGTTTGCATGCTTTTGCTGAGCTCCTGCTTAACATTTAGAAACCTTCTTCTTTCTTCTCCATGAGAGGTGAGCAGTAGGTTTTTGTTTCTTAGTGGCAGCTATTGAATGCTAATGTAGATAAGATAAGAGACATCGCCTGTCCTCCCTTTGCATCCCTTCTAAACGGATATAGATCACTTAAGTCACATTGGCCATCATCTTGTGAAACATCTCAGATTCCTGAAGTATTCTGAAGTGGCACCAGACATTCACGTTTAGACATCTCAATGGCTCCTGTTATCAGCTTCTTTCTCCAAAATTCCACGTTATTATTTTTTGCCAGATCTCGTAACTTTACTGTATCCGGTATTGTTCACAAAAATGTAACGAGCAACATTTTGGTGGTAGAAATTCTCATTGCTCAAATGAAGCCATGGAAGCTAGAAGCATCTGAAGCCGAAGTACGTATGACATCTATGCCAGCTCCTGACATGACCTGCTATTGTTACGTGTCCATCTTCCCATGCCTTGTGCTTTGTGTATGAGCAAAATCCTCGGAGTAAGGATGGTTTTCTCATTACAGCACAGTACTTCAAGGTGTAAAAAAAGAAAATCTGAAGTATATCCTCAGAAGAACTGTCCAATGATTAATTTTCAGCCCACCTATTTGTATCTGTCACTTGCTTAACCATTCAGTAATGCTCTGTTTGGAGGTTATATTATCCATTTTGAAATCAATGACAGCGTCCACGTTGCCTTGAACGGAAAGTGGCCTGGATTTCAACTAGATGTATAAATTACATGTAACAAGAACCTTCTGACAGTCTTCCAAATTTTTCCATTCATTCCAGAGGAGGTTATGATGTACTTTAATCAAGAGGAAAGTACCAAATTGCATCAGATTTGGTCAAACTTTTCAAAGACAATGTTGGAGCTGAGATCAAGTGTTATATTCTAACATTAATTAGTCAATGCACATACTACACAGCTATGTATTTTCATCCATCTTACATAAATTACCGTATCATAGTAACTATTTATATGAAAAGAATGGGTAGTACTCAAACAGCTGTTCATATGTTGTATATTCGATCCTGTACCTCTTGACATATATCATATATTTATCAGCTGGAACTTTCAGGACAAAATTATTTATGAGTGGTAGAGGCAGGCAAGAGGCAAATAAGTTATCCCAAGTGAAGGCCAGTAAAATCCTACTGCAGCACTATGGAAGTTTGTGTGCTACATACAGCCCAGGAAGGTTGCCTTTGAATATTTCCAGATTCTTCGAAATTACATCTGGGAGTGAAAGAAAGCTTCTTTCTTTGGCTGCTACATATGGCATCATAAGAATTGCCCTGCCTTCCTTCCCAGCTTATCTGTGGCTACAAAGGCCACAGAAACAAAATGTGCTGCTTGTCCCTCTGGAGGTAGGAGACGTTGGTCAGCAGGAATCTCTCTCGTGTCTCTAGCTCGTCAGGTCTTTGAAGAATGGCCTGCCATTCACTATATGTGTACAGCACTTAGCGCAGGGGCCAGGCCCGCCGGAGGCCCAGAGGTGTGCTGCAGTACAAACGTTAGCTGTGCAGGTCTGTGGTAAAATGATAAACTGCACAGCCATGTGGTATCATTCATCACACGGCCTTCGCTTCACAATACAAAGCATGGAATATAATAGTGTATAAAGATGTATATTACTTTTTCTTACTCCCTTTTAGTCTTCTTTAGGGGGAAATTTTATACACCACCACAGAAAATCATGACTGAGAGTTGGTACAGTTAGAAAACAGAGCTGCAGAAAGAGAATTGTTTCAAGGTATCAAAATGGTAAAGAGAGCTTCACTAGAAGAGGCAGGAAAATACCTGATGGTAATCTTCCCTGAGTCTATAAAGAGTAAGATGATGCTGGTAAAGTAACATTCAAAACTAGAGCATTTGTCTGTGTTGTTTGTTTTTTTTTAATTAACCACCTTTCCAAGTGCACTACAATTTATATCTGCATTTGGCATTTAGTCACTGCAGATAGTAAACTGTATTTAGTAGTCTTGCCTATTCCTCATGCATCTTCTTGACAGACAGAGAGGAGCTGTGCATTTCTGCAGCCAAAGAGGTCCTCTTGCACGGGACAAAACCTGTCATCAAAACCAGAACAACAAAAATGATCCCCCCAAACCAGTGGTACAGCAGCAGCAGTGTGAAAGTGAGCAGGGCAGGATCATTGCAGCTCAGGAATGACAAAGTAAGGTCTGAGATGGGTAAGGGAGTGGGAGAGCTGGATGGGAAACCATTTGAAGGGTGGACCAGGACCTGCAAAGGATGGAGAAGGCATATCTGAGACATACGGGAAGGAAAAAGGAAAAATGGGGCAGTTTCCCACAGACCTGAACAAGCAAATGGTGTTTTTCTGTCCCTAAACCAGTGTCCCACGGGGAAAGTCTGTCAGCTCATCTGCTGGGCCATTGGGAAGGAGGGGACTTGCCACTGTGCGTGTGGCTGGGAGCTCCAGCTCCTCCTCGCACCACTCTGCTACTGAATGTACTGTGCTTTGCCGTTACCTAGCTGTAATTTGTTAAAGCATTGTACAGAACCTTATCACCACAAAGAAAAAACTTTAGCTGCAGAGTTGAAAGACTTCTTCCAAACGTGAATATTCCACATGAAAGAACTTCTCGTGTTTCAAACTATTTGCATTTTCCTTACATGTTATTGATCTGATTGAACAGTTCTCAGCTCAAAGGCACATCGGTAAGTGAGCAGCCAGGGTGGCAATATGCAAAGTGGGCAGCTGTTAAGACAGCAGCTTAAATAATTGCTCAAGGATTTATTGGATAACATGATTAATGATTATGGAAATATGATGACACGATACCAGAGAGTAGTGTGCAGTGATTGATGGGGAAGTTGGATAAGGCCAAGCTTAGGCACCAGCATATGGGAAACAGTAATATAGCTTCTCCTGATGGTATATGTGCTCTTAATTCATTAGCAAATCTTTATGTTCATACGTGTCTTCTGTTAGGAACTCGAACTACAAAGTATGTTGTGTGTAATATTTCTCTCATAATATGGATAAGGGAAAAAACCCTCTTGCTAACGGTGCATTGTAATAGCAGGGCTGATTCTAAGAGACATCCTCCGCTGTTCTAAAAGAAAAAAAAAATCTTTTAAATCCCTACAGAACTTACTGGAAGCTCATGCTGCTGTTTTAATTAACACCTGAGAGAATGATAAGTAACACATTAAAGGAGAAAAAGATCTGTTTGTGGAATTGATGGTAGTTTGCAGACAGATTGTTTTTTTCCTGTTGTTTTGTTGTTTCATTTTGTTTTGCCTTTTTTTTTTTTTTTTTTTTTTAACTCAAATTCCATCAGACAGCAGTAGCACAATGCAGGAGATTGGAAAAGTGGAGGACTGGATTGCAGGTGAGATCTACCCCATGGCACAAATATTGCAAAATCCTGGACTTGACTCTCTGTTGAGAGTTGCATGAGATTCCTGTTCACTTCACACTGGTGTGCCACTTGAACCCTCCTCCTCTTCCTCCAGAAAACATTATTTAAGAACTCATGAAACAGAAGCTAATATTTGAAAAAGTAATTAAAAACATTTATAAAATGTGAAACATTAGCACACATATTTGGAGGTGAAATTAGGCAGTGAAATCCTCATTGTGAAACCCTAGTACAGGTAAAATGGAGTGCAAAATTGTTGGGCAGGAGTTCTTTTTTTTTTTTTTTTTTTTTTTTTTTTTTTTTAATAGGAACCTGTGCTGGATTTGAGACACCAAATTATGTGCCAGAGACTTGGCTGACAGAAGTGAGGGGACACCATCCATGAAATTTTATCTGGGTTTCAGTAAGCAACAGATATTGGGCCCAGAGCTACAGATCTTGCCATTTTATGGTTGTGATATGACAACAATTGTCATAGTTTTAAAACAGAGTGATGTGGGTAGCGCTATTTAAATGAAAACAGCACTTCTCATGCTAGGCAAAGCAGACAGCTCTGGGAGAAATATTAATATTTGAAACCTTGGAAATGTTGTTAATCTCTTCATGGATGTGAGACAACAACAATGATGGTGGAGGGTTTGAGAGAGACACCAGAAAGTCTTGCATTTCAAAGCCGTGATCTAGCTTGCAAGCCTCAAGTGTGAGTATTAATGAGATTGCAGTTCTGGTGAAGAGTTCTCGCAACAGAAGGCAAGAGGTGGCTTGGAGCATCTGTTGGCCTTTGGGGAGGCTCACATGTTGTGCGAGGGGACTTGGCACTGTTGGGCACAGGATTATGTGATGGGTCAACACCACGATATTTAGTTACAGTCATGCTCAAACACCCTGAAATATTGTGTCTTTTTTCTAATTATATTTATCACCAGCATCAAACCTGGGCTAGCCCCACCTGGCTTTGCAGTGCACCATGACAAATTCTGTGACACATTGAAATTTCTGCAGTGACATCTCATTAAAAAACAACAACAACCAACAAACTAAGAGCTTTAGTTGATTTTAATGTGGTCAGGACAATTTTGTTTACCCACTTTGCTCCAGCATTTATTTTAAAATACGTTGTTGACTGTTCTGATCATTTGATTTCTCATTGCTTTTCTGACTGCAGTTTGCATAAACCTACACGGTAGAAGTTGGGAAAGAATGTCAATGGCACTGAAACTGCATACAGGTGGTTGGAAGCTTTGTGCATCAAGCTGGGATGGAAACAATCATGATATTCTTGTTTCAAGAGGTATTTGAAACATCTGCCTGGTAGGTGCTTTTGCCCTTTCTTGCTTCCTACCAAGACCATAGCTTACTCCTGGCTCTCTCACTGGTGAGTCCTCACTGGTGCTGGAGGTTCCTGGGACACCCATGAGTACCCCTAAATTCCCCTCAACACCCGGAGAGCTGGGGAGATGGCTCTGCTGTTGGCCAGCTCCTGGCCTGCTCACTCGCCCACCAGTTAGTGCCTGAACGCCTGGTGACTGGGAGCCAAAGCAGTTCTCCGCTGGCTGCAGCTCTCCCATACAGAGTGCCTTACACCTTTAATGTGAAAATTTGTAGTTCCACTCCATTTTGCACTTCTACTTGAGAATTGATTTTTTTTTTTTTTTCATTTAGTTATCTGAAAGTAGCTATTTAGCTGCAGGACAGGAATTCAGGTAAGAATGAGCGATCAAACCTTTCATCTCTGACTCCGGCTTTAAGCTCAGGTTAAACTGCTCTTGCTGAGTCTTGTTACTGCAATCAAATTATCAGCAGAAATATTAACTGGGGTAATTTGCGTCAGTGTAAATGACTGATTAATACTGTAGGCATTATAAGGATCCAGTAGCACAAGCTAAAAATGAGTATATCTTTTCTATGAAGTAACTGGAAAGCTAGATGGGTTATTCACGGAACAAGGAGCACTTGGCACGTTTTGGCAGGCAGTGAGTTTGGTAATGAAGGTCTGATCCTCCCTACACAGAGCATGAGGGAGATTTGCCACCCAGGAAGCCCTAAATCATTCCAAGACTGTGGGTGTTTGTTGGTATAATAAATCTGGTAGCTTCAAGCCTATTTCTGAAGGAAAAAAGCACAGTCCATAAAATATCACTGCTACAGTCTGCACGCTTGTTGGAAGCTTTACTAAAGGGCCGAGGACTGAAAAAGCAAATGAATGTGAAGACATAGGCGCAGATCCAAGAGGAACTAGAGTTGCCCACATGCCCATTCTGGGCTCTCCAGTACAAGAAGGACACATACCCACTGGAGGGAGTCCAGCCAAGGGCCATGAAGGTGATCAAGGGACTGGAGCACCCTTCTTATCAAGAGAGGCTGGGACAGCTGGGGCTGTTCAGCCTGGAGAACAGAAGGCTGCAAGGGGACGTCATCAATGAATGCAAATATCTGAGGGGAGGAATGAAGATGGGGGAACCAGACCATTTTCGCTAGTTCCCACTGACAGGACAAGAGGCAAAGGGCACAAAATAAAACACATGAAATTCAACATGAACACAAGAAGACTTTATTATTATTATTATTATTATTATTATTATTATTATTATTATTATTGTTATTTTATTTTTATTTTTAACTCTGAGGATGGACAAACACTGGCACAGGTTGCCCAGAGAGGTTGTAGAGTCTCCACCCATGGAGATGTTCAATGTTCAAAACCTGTCTGGGCATGGTCTTGGGCAAGTGGCCCTAGGTGACCCAGCTTGAGGACAGGGGGTTGGACACGATCATTTCAAGAACCTCAAGAAGTCCCTTTGTACCTCAACCATTGTGTGTGTGTCAACCACAGGGTTACCGCCAGGTTTCAGAAATAGGTATTCCTTTCCTAGTCTGTCCTGGTTTTACCTGGCAAGTAAGCTGAGGGCCAGCTATATGGATCAGCCATATGGATCCAACAGCAGCAGCTGCTGTTTCTATAAGGTGTGGCTGCGGAAAGGGTAAGCAGTGGCATGTTATCACTGCAGTAGCTTAGTGGTTAGACAATCCACAGAGATGCAAGTTAAATTACTTCTCTATCCCGAGGTATTCAAACCCATACATTTCACTGCCCCAACGTACTGGTGACTAAAGTCATCTATTGCAAAGTAGCAGCATTCTTCTTTTTCTCCTTTTTTCTTTTCTTTCTTTTCTTTTCTTTTCTTTTCTTTTCTTTTCTTTTCTTTTCTTTTCTTTTCTTTTCTTTTCTTTTCTTTTCTTTTCTTTTCTTCCCTTCTCTTCTCTTCTCTTCTCTTCTCTTCTCTTCTCTTCTCTTCTCTTCTCTTCTCTTCTCTTCTCCTCTCTTCTCCTCTCTTCTCTTCTCTTCTCTGGTTGAAATTACTCAACTATACTTAAAATAATTAATACTTCATTGTACCAGAGTTAAAGGATGACAAGCTGGCCTAAAATCTAAGTTTTTTGCTTGGACTTACAGCCCTTATCTAAGCTCAGTTTGCATTGCAATGCATCTACCTCAAAGTAGCCTACAGTCACATTGTTGGGGTATTCCTGTGGGAGGCAGGAGCTATGAGTATAAATCCTAACTAGAAAGATGTAATGAAGACCTTGCAGAACCAGGAATTAAAACACACCACTCTGCTAAGCACTCACTCTTGTCACAACTGCACACCCTGCGTACTAGGGGTTGTGAATGTGTGCAGATGTTGAATTCTGCCCCCACTGTTGTGTGGACTCTGTTTTGGAAGGTGCACGCTTATGGGGGTTGCAACAGTGAGTGTTAAGTGTCTATGTGTCCTTCTGGCTTTTGGCTTTGGTGGCTTAATCTCTAGTATGTTCTCCCAGAGCAGACCTGAGGTACTTCATCAGAGGTGCCCGTGGGGATAGGAGAGAGGAGGAGGCATTGCAGTGCAGTATTGCTGTATTTGCTTTTTGAATAGGCTCTAGTCATTAATGCTGTCACATCCCTGGAAATTCACTTAAAGAAGACATTTGAAGGAGAACCTCTTTCTTCCTGCACACAGAGACACACACAAGCAAAGTCTTTTTTTTTGATGATGCTTTCAGATAAACAGCCACAGCAAAGCCTCAGTTTCATTTTATCTCCTAGATAGCTCCAGGAAAAAAATCACTGCTTCTGCCTGCAGCCTAAACAACTCACTTTGCTGCCAAGTGCCATCTCAAGAAGAGGAACAATATAAACTAATTTCATACCTATTCAGTTCAATAATAGGTATTGTTCTAACTATACCTCTAGTGATAACAGACAGAACGGCTTATTTTCCATTGCTAAGCAACTGTTAAAACAGTTGCAGAATTCAGCCAGCTCTAATAGGCTGATAGGAATCAGTGTCTGAAGTTCTTGTTTGCATTCTGAAGTCAACAATAATTGTAGTTCTCTATTAATATTCATTTAAGATAGTTTATGGCTGCACCAGATTCAATCAGGAATCTGCCTTAATGGTGTTCTGAATGGTCTGCTCTCCCTTAGAAAGAAATATTTAACCATAATGCACTACCCTGCTTTAATCCACTTGCTTTGTTTTGATATAATGATGAAGAGTCATAGAAGGTAACACAGGAAAAACAAGGTAATACGAAGCACTCTGCAGAAATAGAAGCTGATAGTATGAATGGTACCAAGATGCAGGCAGAGAGTTTGAAGTATTTAGGTAGTGTACAATCAATCAGAAGGTGGCAGTTGTCTGCAATGCAAAGACATCTGTAAAACCCTCATACATTTGGAAAAACAGAATCTAGGCAAGACAGACATAAAAGCCTAAGTGCATTAAACCATGGGCATTTTTCCAGCAGTAATTTATGAGTTCGGATTTTAGTCATTTGTGTACATGATTTAGGAGAAGGGACTTTCTGGCCTGGCTCATGCCTTGCAGAGATAAGGAATGGGCAAATTCATAAATGCAAAAAACAAAAACAAAAACAAAAACGTGCCACACAAGAGGATCCTGCATTCATAAGCCTTTCTTTGCAGCTGTGGAATGATTTCAGCGACCTGAGAGCATTGTCATGACAGGATGATAGCTCTTCAGATGCTCTGTTCCTTAGCTGTGAGTAAGGACACATAAGCAGGGGCACAGAAGGTATACTGCTGCTGCAGCCAGAATTTGGTGCTCACATCCAGCATTTCTCCATTCCTTTTACAGGTGTGTAAATGTATGATTAATGCTTATGCATGTGAGCAATCCCATCACATTCAGAAGAACCATGACAGCTCCTTGTCAAGTAAACGCTTAAATGCGATGCCCTGTTGGTGCAAGGTGAGAAAATCAGCACTGTCAGACGGAGCCCATGCGGGTGAGTCAACACGGCCTTATTAGCCCAGTGTGCCTCAAACCATGACTTGCAAGAGCCAGGTCTTAATGCAACAGGAGGAGGATAAGTGCTTTGAAGTAAGGACTTCAGCCAGCTGCCTGAGTCAGAAGAGTGTATCATCACACAAGGATATGAAAATGTGGGGGTGAAAAGTTGAGACTGTCCCTCCACGGAGCTTGCAGCACTGTCTGAGTCACCACAGGACTGAGAACGCTGCAGGCAATGGCAAGCAAAGTGGGCTTGGTCTGACTTGTCCTCTTATGCAACTCCTACGTTACCACCTTCTGTGCTCCGTCTATAAACCCAGGCAAGATCAAGAAGCCGTTACTGAAAGCAGTACTCTTATTTATTCCTTTGTATGAGCCAAAGATGACAAAAAATTAGATTGCTTCCACACAAGGTTTAGTACAGAACCAGCCTCTTTCCTTGCTGGTACCGGTAAGACCGTCTGTTGCTGGACTCATTAAAAGGATGTGTGCACCCCCTAGTGTATAAGGACTTCCAAGAATTCAGGTTCTTACAGCAGGCTGAGCTGAATGAGGATGTTTAATATTAAACCATAATAAAACCCTGTCTTCAAGGGAAAGAATTGCAAACTTGAAGATCATTCTGGGTGTAATCCCTCAACGTCCCTGCACTCAACAGTTGTAGGACCTGAAAGCTTGTTCTGCTGACTTGGATGTTTATTGCACTGGAAGATAGCAGGGATTCACAGTAAAAAATGATATTGTACTGAAAACAAACAATTCAAATCCAGACCTCTCTGGAACTCAGCCGTGTAGTAACTAGGTTCAGCCTAAACTTTGAGGTAAATTTTGTAACTGTTTCACTGAAGGTTAGGGATATGGTAATGTGGGACTTTGCCCCAGTTAAGAGAGCCTGCAAAAACACAACTCATGCACCTAAATGCTTAAATGCAAAAACTACGGCCCAGACTGTCAAAGGTAGCTGGACTTCTGACTGGGCCTGCATCCCACTGCTTGGAGTTAGGTCCTGAAAAACCTTTGAAAATCTTCTCCTAACAGCCACGGATCACGTTCTCATTCTTCAGCTTTGCCTTTACTTATTTGTCAAGTTCTGCCCATCATAGTAGGGCAGAACCTTTCACTTTGATGAATTGAGCTTGCTTATTGGACCCAAAATGGCGGTTCAGCTCCCAGAAACCAGAACCCGAGTGCTGGCTCTTGGCTGTGAGCGTGGGATGGGAGTAACTTGTAGGTACGGTGTCAGGAGGGCCTTGCTCTCATTTCTGAGAATCAGAACATGAGGCCCTAACCTTTGGAGCACGGTCTGGTACGTGCTACTTGGCTGACAGGCATCAGTGTTGGCCATGGACAGGCTCTGATCTGACCAAATTACACCTGTGTGTTTTCCAGATTTCCTCTGCTCACGCCTCCAAGGAAGACAGGTTGTAGCCATTTCCCCTGGGGTGCCTGCAACCCCATCACCACAGCCCTGGCAAGTGCCTGACAGCCAGAAAAATGATATTGCCAATGGCAAAAAAAGCGGTCAGTTTTCATTATCCAAGCAGAATTAAATGAAAAAAAAAAAAGCAAACTGCATAAATGATGGAAATTAAATTAGATTTTCTTTACTTTCATTATCTAAGTACTTTCTGATAATAAATGTATTCTAAAATATGACTTTCAGCCAATGGTATTTACTGTATTAAAAACAGACTGATTTTATTTACTGCATAATGCTTAATAGCTCCTCCAAGCCACTTTATGCCATAATTTTAAATGGATTCTTTGGGCTTTTTTTTCAAAACAAGAAACATGGCTTTTTGACAGAACAGCCCCTGGTAACTCACAGTGCAAGCACCGCCAGGAGCTGTGGTGAGTGGTGTCAGGTGTTTGCTTATTCCAGAAGGATGGAGTCATTACGATATCAATGCTGAGTTCCTTATGTCACTTGGGTAAATAACACCACATAACATTTGAAAAGCATCAGCATATTGCTGGTGAGTGCCACCAAAGGGTTACATTTCATGACGCAGTAGTACCACTATGATATGATCTGTGTGAACCAACAAGAATTGTATAATGAGAACATGTTAAAAAAAAAAAAGTACTTTAACAAGAAAATTACACTGGCATGTATCGGTGCTGATTTTAAAGCAACTTACCATCCATATTTAGAAAATTTAATCTAACTACTTTAGAAGCTGGACTAATTATTGTGAGACCCTTTTTAAATTAAAATTAAAGATTTAATTTTAATTTAGAGATTTCCAGATCTTTCCATAGCAATTAATTTCTGGTTTAGAACTTTTTTTTTCCCCACTTTCATAACTAGATACCCAAGGCTGTGATTTTTGTTAGATGAAACTCCAGTTGGAAAACTACTGAAGTTCAAAAACTCTTCATCACAATTAAGAAAGTGCTGGGACCCTGTTTCTCATTGCCAAGGACAGGCAGAAGAACATTCCTAATTCCTTCTGCAGATTTCACACTAGCGTTAGCACAAGAAAACTGAGGCTGGGGTGTGACAGGACTGCTTAACCCTGTCCTCTAAATCTCTCTCTGTTGTAATATATGAGTGAGGTGTATTTAATAACTCATTCTTGTCCCTTTTGAATGTCTCATATGGTATTCTGTATGAATATGATGATATTTGTTCAGTGGGAGATTTTTTTTCCTTCTTCAAGAAAGCTGAGAGATTCTAGCCTTTGCAAAGATGTTAATACCCAGTCAGATTTCCCAGCAGCCTCGTGTGGCTTTTATTCCAAGAGGCATCCCCTTAAAGGCTCCGAGAGAAAGCATTATGGTTAATGCAGTTTGGCAAGTCAGTGTAATATTCACTGCATTACCTTGACATGGTTTAATGGCATGAGCATCATGCTCTCTGTGTCAGAGAAAATTACCTGTTGACCCTTGCTGTAGCTTGATGCCTTTTCTTAACTGGATGGTTACAAAATGCTATGGAAAATCTTATATGAAGTCCACTCCCCCAACTCTGGCCCATACGGAACTCATTTGCTATCAGCTTGTCTATTAAAAAAAAAAAAAAATCTGACTGGTGTTTTCATTTGATACGGTATTATTTCATACACATACTGTAGTTGCCCAGCAAGCCTTTCTCCTGGCCTATCCTTCTGGTGAATAGATAAACCAAAAATGGAAGTGAATACAGAAAGAAATAGAGGGAAATGCAAAAGGACTTTTATTATTATTATTATTATTATTATTATTATTATTATTATTATTATTTTATTCTGATGGAAAACAAAGAGACTGTGGTACTCCCTTTGCAGGAAGCAGTCTTGTTCCACTCGGGGGAAGTTCTCTCTTACCTTGGGAAACAGACTGGTGCAGGAAGCACACAGGTGATCTTTACAGCTGTGTAATGCAAGAGAACTGAATTTTACCCCTCTGGATGATTAAAGAGATTAATTGTGAGTGATAGCTGGAAAATAAACTTCATGTTCTTGAGAGCCCCTGGATGATGTCAAAATTTCTGCTGGTTCACAGAGACGCATGTTCTCTTCCAAGGACCTCACTCCAGCCATGGGACCAAACCTTTAAGTTATATGTGTGCAGGGCAAATACAATTATTCCTTGCCTTGTCCACTCAGACTACCAGGAAGATTCCCATGTGCTGTGTGTCGTGAGCCCTATCCCATGCCAGGAGCCAGTGAGGACCAGTTCATGGTCCTAGGCATGGGCACGTCCATCACGTGGCTAGATGTGACCAGTCTTGGGCTCAGAGCTTCAAAGAGCTTGAAAGCTGTAAGCTGAAGCCTCAGACACAATAAAGGCTAGCATGAGACTTGTACAGGGATGCTATTTTTGCAGCATGTTGCACTCATTAGGCATGAGTGTCAGTGCTGGAAAAAGGTGGAAAACAGTGAAGAGTCAGGTCCTCAGTATCTCCCTTTGATGTCTTAGGTAACTTGAAAGGCAGCCTATGCCACCGCTCTGGTACTGTGACATTAAAAAAATCAAAAGAGAGAGAGAAATCATCAATGGTAGAGGAGATCCCTGCAATTTGGCAGTGCTCCCGATCCACAAAGCTACTTTTCTGGTTTCTCCCATTAGCCCCACTGCAATATGCACAGAACCAGATTACTTATCAGGGCAGAATATTAACGTTCACAGCATTAATGTTTTGGGGCCCTTAGAATGGAGAGCACTAATAGAAAAATCTCTTCAGTCCTTTCATATGAAATCCCACCATTCTGAACTGACAAAAATAAATGCAGTGAACTTTCAGTGATATTGCACTGTATAAAAAGGTTATTAAAAATGTATTTGAAGGACTAGCTTTGTCAATACTAATGCACTGAAGGAACTGAGGGTTTCCCAGCTCAAGCACTGATGTACTGACTTAGCAAGGGAGTGATTACTGCAATAATAGATTTTGGTTGCTTATGGTAGACAAGCATTTTCTGACTTCATATGCAAAAAATTGTTCTCTGTTTTAAAAAGATGGGATACTCAGTTATATTGAGGTGAATATGAATTATAGATTTTAAAAGGAAAATTGCCAACTAGCTATTGGCTCAGCTCTGACACTGTGTTTGAAAGAAGGTGGTGGGGATAAAATAGAGGAGTGTAGAAGAATAAGAGATTACTGGAAGGAA
The DNA here is from genome assembly GCF_009769625.2 of Cygnus olor. NCBI lineage: Eukaryota > Metazoa > Chordata > Aves > Anseriformes > Anatidae > Cygnus > Cygnus olor. The sequence goes on from NC_049173.1 coordinate 18,356,039, forward strand.
TGTAAGTGATTTATTGGTTTATTTGTTGATTTTTATTTCCATACTAATCTGAGGGTTTTTAGAGATGATCTGTACATTCCCCAAAGTGATGTGAACATAGCAACAAAGTGCAAGCACATGAAAATTTTAAAGCACAATTAGCTCTGCTTTGAGAAATGGGTCCATTCTCCTATTTTGGATTCAGACATCTCTGACCTGGCTGCTTGCTGTTGGACTATGCAATGGCTAGATCAAGATTCTTACCGTGGGGTTTCTGTGCATGTCTTCCAGGACCAAATGACAGTCAATCTTCTTTTATTGCTTTAAATGAACCTAGCTTAAAGAGACTGTAAGGAGAGGAAAAGCCAGTCTTTTAAAACCCCACTTTCAGTCACTTAAGATGATAATAAGAGAGGTAAGCATTTATTTTTTAATTATCATCGTGTTTTTCTCAATCATGCTCCCTTTGAAGAATGCAGGAAACATGCTACTGCTCCCATGGACAGATGCTGCCACGTAGTTTTGTCCTGCTTGAGCACCACAGCCAATGTGTTCCTTTTGGCATCTGAGGGAACGTGTCAGGACTTCAAAACCTTACTGAGCAATTTTTGTCAGTCTGCCTCCGCAGTGACGTGTAGTAGCAGCAGGACACAACAGAGGTCTAAGAGAACAATATGGTAACATGCAACAAGTTTCCATATAGTTTGTTTTGTTGCTGTTGTTGAGGTTTTCAAGTATTTTTCCTGGTTTTTGTTTGTTTTTACCAATGCTTAAATATTTCATGGACTTCTTGTGCATCGATGCACTTGCACGAAACCCTGCAGCAGGGATTTCACTGGTCCCCCAGGTTCGCAGATGAGCACATGGCAACTCAGGCTGGGCCTGACATGGCCACAGGGACTAAGCGGAGAGGTCCTTCACAAGGTAAAGGGATTTTTTTTCAGTTTTCCAGAATGTAACAACTTATCATGTCAATATAATCGTGATAATAAATAATCTGTACTGTTCTTGTGTTCTCCAGTGTTGGTTTCTTATACTTGCACTGTGTTACACACGTGTATGTAGACAGACACATAAAGGCTTTCCATTGGGATCCCTTCCAGCCAGGGAAGCACTGAAGCTGCCACTGTCACCCACCAGAGTTTTAAAGACTGGCAAGCCTGCACCCTGGCCTGTTGTAGTATTTCAGAGGAGACTTGATCCCCACACAAAACCCAGCCAAACCATAACAAAAAAAACAACAATAATGCCTGAGTAATATATAAATCTGTATTTTTTTTTCTCTGTGTGTGTGTCATGATGATTTAGACTTCTATCTTATTTCCAAAGCCAATACAGAATTAAGAGGAAACTCTTGGTGGATTTAAACACTTATCATCACCAAGGTGACTGGAATTCACACCCAGGCAATGACTATCACTCTGTGGAGAAAATGGGCCTGCCCCCCTTGTGTTGTATCTACCGTCCTGCAGCCCCACGGGGCTTAGTTTTCGCAGTCAACAACAATTGTTCAGAGTTTAGTTCTCAATTTTATTGCTGCCATTTATTACAAAATACAAGGGGGTTAATGTGACAAAATCCTTCGAGAGAGGAAGACGCTTCGGATCTCCTTTCCGCCCCGCCTCACGACCCGCGCCCCCCACACGCGGCAGGCCGCCTCCCGCCGGGCGAGGGGCGGCGCTGCGGGCCCGCACGGGCCGCTGGCTGCCGGCGGGCCGCGGGCTCCTCCCGGCGGCGGCCGTCCCGCAGGGCCGCAGGGCCGCGAGCCCCGTTCCCCGTCCCGCTGGGGCCGGGGGAAGGCGACCGGGCCCGGCGGCCGGCCTGGAGGGAGCGCGGCCTCAGCGGCGGCTCGGCGGGGATCGCTGAGGGGGCGGGCGGGGGCGGGCGGTGCAGGCTGTTAGGCGGAGCGGGGGCGCTTCTTGAGCGGTGGCTCCATAGCTCAGTGGTTAGAGCACTGGTCTTGTAAACCAGGGGTCGCGAGTTCGATCCTCGCTGGGGCCTGGTTGAATTTTTAAAGTGTCCCTCCGCTGAGCCTGTCTGCCAGTTGTCCTTATTTTAGGGTATTTTCTGTGGGTGGGCACGAACCGCGCCTGTGGACGCGGTGAGTTTTGTTACGAGGGGAATAAACGGTGTGCATAAACCATGACTGAGCACTGAGACCGGTCACCTGGATAACCCTTGCATGCGCTGTGTGCCAGTGGGGAACGGGGCACCATGAAGTGCCTTGGAGAGTGGCATGGGGATGGCTGAATAAGTCGCACCACAATTTCCCTGATGGGAGCTTCAGCAAAATGATGTTAAGGGTTTTAAAAGGAACACATTGCCTCTGAGTGGAGAATAAGCTGGGCAGGTTTATCTGACTCTTCACAGCTTGTCGGGGAGGCCAAGCTGTTGGTTTTATTTCTGTGCTGGAGGCTGGGCAGGGGAGGTACAATAATTCTTTGGCTCTTTTTTTTTCTTTTTCTTTTTCTTTTTCTTTTTCTTTTTCTTTTTCTTTTTCTTTTTCTTTTTCTTTTTCTTTTTCTTTTTCTTTTTCTTTGTTTTTTCTTCTTTTAGGTTATAGAAAGAGCTAGAAAATTCAGCACAAATAATCCTCTTGAGCACCACACTTTAAAAATATGCATTAGGTTTTTTTCAGAAATCTAGTGAGTGAGACATTTAGTTTCTAGTATTGCAAACACTGCAGCAGTTACCGACATCAAGCAGGGAAATGAATGCATACATTTAGGCCAGGGAAAGGCCCACACCTGCAGTGCTTGCCCTGTAAGGGCTGAGCGTGTGGTGTTGCTGCTGAAGATGCTCGCAGCTGCAGGGGGCTGCAGCTCCGTGTGCCCACGGCTGTGGCTCGACGTGTCAGCACGGTGGTGAGGGCTGTGGTGCTGCCTGAAGTGACTTCTTGTTTGAGTACTGCCTCCTCATCCCTTTGGGGAAAACAGTGCTTTCTCCTAACCACAGAGTCCCCAGCTGACCAACAACAAAACCGGTCCCCTGGTTCAGTAATACTCCCAAAGTACATAGGCAGGGACACCACCCCAGCGCCAGGTGGGCCTGCTCTCTCCGGGCTGCTGGTCAGAGGCCTGCTACGGCCATAGTTTCAGTAGTGAGGGGGAGCTGAGTTTTGCCATGGCTCACCAGAGCGATACCAGATCTCTGGGGTGCAGATTGTCTTAAGAAATCATTTGTGTGCTTATAAAGCATCATTCAGAAAACATAACTGAACATGCAGGAGCAGCCTCTGCACTTGGGCCTGGTGGAGCCCAGCGTGATTGATGTCAGAGTGCAGGTGATGGGACGGTGAGGTTTTTGCCATGGAAGGACAGATCATACAAATGATGCGTGACTGATCTGTTCCTTACATACAGCAAATGTAACAGGAATAGGGTTTATCTCTTCCTGCTTGTCATAGCTATATACAAAAACTACCATGGAAGGCTTTTCTAAAACGCTGACAGGTTGATGTGTGCGCCTTTATAGCAGTTGGGAAGCTGCATGAGTGGGAGCTAAGCCACCTAATGTCAGCATTTAAATTGTGCTTCCATTTTAGGAATCTACTAACTGAATCCTCCGAATTAACTGCACTTTGTTATATAAGAGGAGGAGAGAGGCAGATGCTCTTGGAGGCCTCCAGAGGGAGAGCCTGCTCATCAAAACTGGGGCTCTATGCTTGTGCAAAGTGCTTCTGGACATACTCGGGCATCCACTATGGCTAGGAACTATCTAGGGGATTGGGTGTTTTGGGGACACTGGGTCACAGAGCACCTGAAAATTGGGTCCAGAGTGGGTGACTGCGTTTTCTGCTGATGAGATTGAATTTTCATTTTTCAGAGGCATATCTTTATAATTAAACAGGGCCTATTTTAGAACAGCAGATTTTTAAAAATAGTTTTTTACAATCATACTGCTGTCGTACTATACACAGCAGAGAGCAACCTGTTAGAGCTGACCCCACAGAAACCTGCAGATGACTGCAGCTGGGGGCAAGGACTCAGCAGCGCATCCCAGCCCCCAGGTGAAGGTGGCTGCAGTAGGCCTGGGGCTGGGCCCTGCTGCTCCATGCTTGGACCTGGATGTTAACACTGCATGAGGTGAGACCAACCAGTGCCACTTCTCGGGCCCCCACCTCATTCATACACATGCAGGAGTGGAAAACAGGAGATGCACCTAGGCCTCCCTGGAGCCTATTCCATCCCCATGAGACACCTAAGTACCATTCCCAAATCCCAGCCAAAGAGTGACCCAAAAATTCCCACCATCCTCTACAAGCAATGTCTTCAAAGGTCTCCATTTCCTGCTGAAGGAAACTTTAGCAGCTGTTGTTGCTGAAGGTGAGAAATGTGTCAAAGCTTTGCTCTGAAAAGCTGAGGTGACCTTCACTAGGTCCAGTGATAAAGTTGTTGGTGATGTCATTAGAAAATGTCTTTATGGTTTGTTTCTCTGAAATGTAGTGAAGGGCCTGACCATACTAATTGTGTTTTCAATTTGATTACTAGCAGAGACCCTGGGAATTACTGCTGTATCTGCAAAGGCAAATCTGCCATCACTGCAAGATATTCTGACTTCATCCTGGAGATCTATCTCCCTGTTGTTTTCTCCTTGTTTTTTTTTTTTTTTTTTTTTTTTTTTTTTTGGTTTTCCCCCCACCAAGTAAATTTATAGCCAGTTGCTCCGTTCAGCAGCAGGAGGCCTTACACAATGAGAGGCTGTTTTCTTCATGATTATACTATTTTTCTTTCCAGATATGTAGCAAAATTGACATATCTAAGCCTAGCTTACTTCATTGTGATATCATTTTTGATAATGGGAACAGGGAATCGAAGTCAATGACTGGAAAACTGGTTTAGCCTTCAGAGGAAAATGAAATATAAACTCTGTCAATATTCTGCATGCTTTAATATTGCACATGTATTGCCAAAACATCATAAACTCAAAGAACTTATAAAATCTAAGATTAATAAGGTATGTTTCCATTGGTTTAGTCAGGAATGAACTAAGGAAATTCTGACTTGTGTTTCTGGACTTATCCCTAAATACTCAAAGCTTGATGACTTCAGGTTTGTGCCAGTGAGGTAAAGACAAGAAGTAAAAGTTGAGACATTTTGTTTCCTCACCTGATGTGAATGCAGCCATTAAGAACGTCTCCAATATATAGTAAAAATATTTGCTTGCAATAATCAAAGGTGTTATTAGTAATACCAAAAAGAAAAAAAATGTGTCTGTCTGCTAAAGATACTTTTTAGTCATATATTGCCCTTTAATTCTGTTCTTCTGGTTGCTGAAACAATACAAAATTCTTCACGCATGACAAAGCTATCATCTGCCTAGTCAGGTTTTTCCAGGATGTTCCACACCTTGATGCCTAACCACATATTTTTACAAGCTCAGTGGTCCTGTTACTCTGTCAGAGGGTGGCATTAACAAATTCACAAGCATTGCTTGAAAGTGGGTAGAAAGGAACATGATCTAGCAGTCTGAACACAACCACCAGCTGTAATACTGACTCAGTCCGGTGTATTCTGACCTCTAGAGCTAGCTGTCTCCTTGCTCCCTTTCCTCTGTCAAGAAATCTCTCCCTTTTAGAACAAAGTAATTAAAACATTGCTGTTCAAGGCCAGACGCAGGCCAAATGCATCCCCAGACACAGTGAGAGCTCAATGCATTAGGACTTTGAATGATGATGCAAGGCAGTCTTCACAGAGGAGTAACAGTAGAAAAATCTGTGCTTACTGGTATTCTTGGCAAAAGATCATATTTCTGAGCCAGTTAGCTATGGATGGAGGGACAACTAATGAACCCATTCGGCTCCTGGTATGGATGTTATTTACTGTGATGTTAGCATTGGAATTAGGATGTTTAAAAAGAGCAGGAGCTTCTGATAATGAGAAAGTACAGATGAATTAAATCATTCAGTGTTTGCCAGGTGAGTTACTGTTGTGTTTTAAAGAAAACTAATGTTTTCTACATTGTTAAGGAATCTTTTCCTTACACACACTACTACGTATTACTGTTAGTAAAACAAATATATACTTATAATTATTTACTTATAGGCACATAAATATATATATTTTTGAGGTGTTACTGGTACAACACCTCGAAGAACGGAAGAGAAGCAAACAGCAATGTCTTACTGCAGCTCTCCAAGATATTTAGCTAGCTGTGCAATATATGATCCTCACCTTGCTTGCATTTCAGTATGTGTCCGTCTATAGGTTTTGTAGAGTGATGTTGCCAAAGATAAAACATGGCCTTTTCCCATACAGTCTATAATTTAATGGTGGGAACATTAGGTCATGACAGTACAGGATCCAGGCACAATTACAGTAGGTCTGAATAAAATGAAATGCATAGGGCAGTAGAGAGGAGAGTCCTTTAAAAATCTCGTGTGTGTGTTATTTATTGGGGCTTGAGAACAGGTGAAAAAAGTTTACTTTAGAAGGGATGAAACACTGTTCGTTTAGAAGCTAGGTATCATATCTATACACAAAAATTTCCTGCTGTCATCACTAAACTCAGTGGTCTCTTCAGATTGTTACTATATTTCTGGCTTTCAGGTGACCAAAATTAGTTTGAAAGTAGAACTAGTCTTAAGGTCAAGGTAAAGCTTAAATGAAATTTAGAAACGTGAACCTAAGTATTAGGGAAAATAAAAAGATAATTCAACTCCCTTGCCTGTTTCTCTAGGACTGGTTTTCTAGATTTATCCAGTTCAGCTTATCTTAATATGAACATAAATGAATCAGGAGTCTGTAAGTGGAGGATCATAAAATAAGGCTGGTAGCAACTGTGCTAATCTCTATTCAGATCAGAGAGGCTGCTTTGCTGACATCAGAGCAGGCAGACTGCGAACTAATGCTCCATGTGTCTGTCTGCCCGTCTGCCTGTATCTGATTATCCCTCAGACAGACCCTGCGCGCTGGCCGTTCACAAGGAAAGCACTTTCATTCCTTTTGGAGATAAACAGAGGAGCTGTTCCTTCTGGTCACCAAGTTACAGATTATTTTTGGACAAGAATGCTGTTGCTTGCAATCCCTCTGCTGTATATGTGAGACTTGCTAATGACCGTGGAGCCTGTACATGTAAACAGCCTCAAATCACGATACAGTCCTGAAAAGAGGTATGGCTATGTCTGCTCGTTCCCTTCAGAGCACTGCTACTGCTGATCGCTTTGCCATTGCAAGAACCATAATCCACACCAAAAGCCATTTGTAACAGAAATTAATAAAGAGTAAAACCACACGGACGAGTATGTCTCACTACATGTAGCAGCTGTATAGAGACAGCTGTCACTACCAATCACTACCAATCACTACCAATGTGCTAATATTTTTTAAGATTAATAAAATATAGCATTGAAGAGCCATACAGTTCAGCTATGCAATAAAGAGACTTTATTTTAAGGAGGATTCACAAATTTAGTTTTAAATATTTCCACTGTCCCACCAGAAGTGTGGAAGCAGAACTGGAAAGCGCTATCATCACTATTTTACAGTCACCTTCTCACCCTTTGAAAACATTGCTGCTGGCACAATCGGTGTCTCTACTGCCTGTACAATTAGGTAGCAACATCTGGGAGAATGCAGCCAGCTGGAGCTCGGGAGCTTGACACCTGAGCGCCCAGCACTACAGGCTGGATTTCCAGCCCATACTGAGCCACTTGTGCTCTGCCTCTGACCATGCTTTCAGGCTGGGTTTTGGAAGCTTGAGCTCACCAAGTCCATCAAGCAGCATGTGAGCCTGAGCTGGTCCTTCTAGGCTTGTGTTCCCACTTGGTGAAGCAGATTGCTTGCTCTAGATTTGAGCTAGGGAGACACCCAAAATGTGGGTGGTAAAGGAGGCTATGGATAATGAAGGAGACTGTCAGGGGAGAGCTTGAGTCCTGAGCAAGCACAGCAACAGAGATCCAGCCTGAGAGAAAGCACTAACTGTGATGTGCTGCAACACCACGGCTGCTTGTTTAGCTTATAAATGTCAGTCCACCAATTAGTTCAGTGAAGCTTTTCAAAACAGTGCCTGTGAGGTTATTATAATTAAAGTGCCAACACAAATAGTCTACATTCCAAGGCCTGAGCAGCAGAGAAGAAATACCAACACAGGACCAAGCCTGAATCTGATAGAAATGGTGCAGACAAGGCTGGACATTATGATCAGGTTTCATTACTGCCTTGTCTTCGCTGTGATTTTCACATCCCTGCCCTGTTCTGCATAGTTTGCTCAGCATGGCAGCCTATCTGCTGAATTCTCCTCCAGCTGGCTGATGAAAAAACAGACAAGTAAAGTATTGTAGGTGTCCACCACGGACGGGGGCTGTTAGAGCACACCCAGTGCAGGCAGCCTGTGGTCCAGCTGTGCTCGGGGGATAAGGGGAACCTGCTGTGCAGAGGAATTAGGGGCTGCATTCAAGCACAGCACCATCAATCATGAAGAATCAATTCTTGCTCCTCCCCTCAGAGCTGCAAAGTGCCAGGGGCCAGCTGCCCTTAAACAGAGCTGATAAACACATCTGAGGAAATGTCAGACTGGTTAGGCAAACCTGATACTCCTAAACCACCGCTGACAGGAGCCCAGATCTCACCCAGCCCTCGGTGATGCTGCAGTAACAGCTCAAGCCTCTGATCCAGTATGTCTTTTATCCATTCCTCCATCCTCCCCTGGGCTTTCCAGACATCCTTGCTCTTTTGGCTTCATGCTGCTTCGCCCCTTCATTTGCATTTAGCTCTGACTGTTCTAATCTGCTTTTTAAAAGCCGGTCTTCAATTTATATCTCTTTGTTCCTTTATCCCATCACAAAAGCCCTGAGATATGCTTTTTCAATGCACGCTCACAGACAAGTTCAATCTTTTTTCTTTTTTTTTTTTTTAATGCCCCCCTAAAAATAGATAATTTTCCTGTGATTTTTTTTTTTTTTCCCCACAAGACATTTTTATTCCACTATTCCAGCATTTCTGCTTCCTCGGGGGCTCAATTTCCTTTTGGCTAAGAAAGAGAAACTGGGTGAAGATGTAATGCAGGTCTGGGCAATACAGAGACCACTATAAATATCAGAATTGTAGATGATGTGGGCTCAGTCTGTGACGTTTGCTTAATCCTCAGTGCTGTGCTAAATGATTTACCAAGGCTGTTTTTTTTAATAAATCCTCCTGAACCAAGTTTATTTCTCCTGCTATCAACAATCATCAAACTTCTAATTGCCCACCAAGGCCTCCAGAGTTTAAGTTGAAAATAAAATCCTAAAATAAGACAATGGTGACATCTATATTGTTTTGCCTCATAAAATTTGTGACATTTAAGTCAAAAATGACATCAGCATCAGTTACTTGGTGCAATTGAAATAAAATCATGTAACCAAGTAGATAAAATTAAAGTCCAGGGGGACTGAGTTGTTATACTTTAAGACTTTCTTCATTCAGCTGTGCCTCTTGCTTGAGTGTATTTCATTACAATGAAAGCAATGTCAATTCGCTTATACTCAGTGCCCTGTGGCAGCATCCTTAATATTTTACTCACACCCGCCTCAAAACTCCCACTGATTCATCCCAAGGAAGTGTGCGCTGGATGCTAAGTAAGGACTTTGGTATTTGGCTGCCAGTGTTAGAGTTCATCTGTCCCTTTGTAAAAAGTGCATGCGTAGAAGGAACTGTGCGGACACTGAATGTTAGTGAAGTGCAAGGCTAAGACCAGCAGTTACACCTGCACACGCTTGACTTTTAAGGGTAAGTTAAAAGTCACCATTTTGTAGCCTGGAGCACCAGAGTGGAAAGTTACTGAGTTCTGCTGTAGCCAGAGTGCTCCTCTTTGGTTTTCACACGCCTTAAATTTCTGAGGTGGTTTTGCCAAAGATGCAGGCAACTTCTAAAATTTTTGGATTCCTAACAATATATAACAGAAATTATTTGATCATTTAAACTGATGACTTCTGAGGAAATTCAGATTACGGTATGGTTCTTAATATGTTCATTACCTTCGCAGTTGCAGCTATTCCTACTTCACTTGCTACTGCCTCTCCACTTTGTCTAATTTTGGGGTGTGTCCAAAACAAACAAACAAGGGAACAATCTCTCAAAGCCTTTCACTGCCTCCATTTTCTGATCCTACAATGTGAAGGTTAGCCAATTTTATTATATATCCTAACAGGGTGTTTTCTAATGCTAGTTAGCAGTTTTTGTCCTGAAAGAAGTATGAGTTTTTGATGTGTTGGAGTTAGCACCAAAGAGTTTTGTGATAGCAGAGGGTGGTGGTGAGAAAACAGGGCAAAGAAAACCTTACAGACACTAGGAGATGTTTGCCCAAACAAGGTTTTGCTTTTTCTGGAGGCTTCCAAAGCACAATAACTATGCAGTGTGCCAGCTAATGCAAAGGATGACCAGAGCTATTATCTTTATAAAGCTTAGCTATTGAAAAATGAGCGAAGGATGTAATTACACTGATTGTTAGCTGCTCTCTAAATTATTATCTGTGACAATAAAATTATTAACAATTAAACATTAAAAAGCCAGTTGACTAATCAGTTCAGGAGAACTATTCAAAACACTGTCCTTGAGGTTATTATAATTAAATTCCTAATAGCCTATATTCCAAACTCAAATTCTAGCTTAGCTTGCTCCACAGAAACTGGCAAATGTCAGGACCATCAATATTGTAGAGTAGACTAGAGTCCTCTTGTCCAAAAGCTGATGAAAATATGTATTCATCTGAATATAGGCAGCTAAGGACAAAGAAAAATGAGTGCTCTGAAGGAACTACTGATGAGTTTGTTGGATCCAGAGATTAGGCACACATTTGCACTAGCAAATTTCTGAGCCACAAGTCATCCCTAATGAGGTCTCAGCAGTGCTCTCAGTGATAGCGAATTGCATAGTGCTTCAGGGGCTGCGTCTCTTTACCACCTTGACATTCATTAAGTACACAGCACAGCAGGGAAGCAGCTACTCATCCCCTTTATCAACCTATCCTGTAGTACAAACACACACAAACTCACTTTACACTAGCATTTCTATCACTGCTACCAATGGTTTTGGGGCACGAGACACAGGAGAAGATTTCCTCAAAATTCTGGCAGTGGACAAAACCAGAGGCTTCTTGTTCCCTTTCTCCTTGATCTTTTGACTGCTTTCTGATCTCTGCTGAGCTACAGTCTCTTCTACCACAGCTCCTTTCTTGCTAGGAATGGTTTTGGCTGGATGGTAACTTGGCACAGCAGTTTTAGACTCCTGTCATTACTCTTCTTCCCTCCGAGCACCACAGAAAAAAAAATATGTTATTTTATGTAAGGTTATTTTGCTAATGTAGGTGGTAAAGCTTTGATGGGGGCTGGCTGAGCAAATTTGGTAAGATGCCTTGCTGTCAGTTCAGGGGTACCAAGTATGAGCGGTAGTTTGGCCTGGTGATGAAGACGTCTCCCTTCCCTGCTCTCCACCCTCATCAGGCTGAGAGCAGGAACCTAAGAAGCCAAAGATGTCATGGCTCCTGCTTTTTGGCACGGGACAATGACCTGTCATTACACCCGTCTTAATTGCTTGTTAGTTACAGGCATTCTGCCTTTGTATCATTTGCCTTTGGATGAAATCCTGCCCCTTTTTTGAGCATCCCCTGTAGAAAAGCCCTTAGGTGACTTTTGCTAATAATCTCTCTTCTGTGCACCTCAAAGGCCACAGGATCCCAGAAGCTGAAACTGTAGATCACTTTTTACTTGAACTTAAATCAGATAAGGTAAGTTATAATTTAACACCTTCCTGAGGGAGAGATTAGTCTTGCACGGTCTAGTAGTTGTCCCTGACCTTGCTTATTGAAAGAAAATGACCCAAAGAAAAGCTGATAGAAATAGAAGCGTTTTAGTCACAGATTATTTATTATTAAACATTTATTTTACTTCATGGTAAGAATAGAAACTATTACTTGATCTCCTGTTTTTAAAGACAAGAAAAGAAACAGTCTTACCTGCTTCTATTAGTGAGGGACAATATTATCTATTAATAAAGAAACCAAGAAAACTTTAGGAAAGTTGTAAAAAAATATAGTGGACTACATCCAGACATAAAGCAAGGTTTAGACCCATGTGATCCAATCCGATATGATCCAATTAACTATGGCAGCCCGTCAGCTGAAGTTATTATAGGGAACTGGATGTATGCCTCAATTCCTCATTTAATTGCTCGGTTAATGTATCACAGTTGATCAAGATCAGTAACTTAGGAATATAGTAGTGAGTAATTGACTGATACTCTTTGTAAACAAATGTACATGTGCAAAATAGTGCATTTTTGTATTGAAAAAACCCATTCATTCTTCCTGCACTATCTATTTTATAAGAATTTCTTATATATCAGATTTTATGACTCATAGTTATTGACCTGAAAGTATCAGTTTGGTCACTGTGAATTAGTATTGACCTATATTGTGAATCAATTAATATTTTGATAAAGCTGTAGATGTTTTAAATTATAAACAGTAAAGACCAGCTGGATGAATTTACGTGGGCATGTGCCTTTCCCATCTGGGACTAAGTGTTACCAAGAATTTCATCAAGGGGTAGTACAACCAAATTGAATTTGTCTGCTTTACCTTAAGAACATGAGACCAGTATTTGTCTCCTTGCTTCCTACTGACACGCTGAACAAGATGCTTGTTGAGGTGCTCTCTGAGAGACACTCATTTTCTGTCTGCCAAAGTCAGAGGATCTTTGGGGCAAAGTGTGCCAGGGAAGAGAAACTGGAGCATAGGCAGATGTCACAGTGCTGCAGTGCAATACTAACCATCATTTCCTAGGAATACTTTGGCTGGAGATAAAACACCTCATCACTCTGACAGTCACTGACAACCAAAGTGTTAGGGCTGCTGGAAATCAGTCGTGACAGACCCTGTGGCTACTTGCCCCTGTCCCGACTCTGCCAGTCATGGTGCACGGGCAGAGAGCTGGCTAGGTGGCTGCTCCCTGCGGAGATGTTTTAGTGCTTCCAGACTAACCATCTGCCTCAGTCTCCATCAGTTCATCGTGTGATGTGACAGTAAGTGCAGGTATGGGCTGGCACACTTCCCTTGCCGTAAGGTGCTCTCTCTGCTGACTAGAAACCGCCCCTTTTAATTGCAGGGGCACTGAGAATAGGAACTCCACGCTGTGAAGGATTTGGGTATTTCAGAGGTTGGCACAATTTCAAACAGGAATGAGAAAACTATTGACTATTCTTTGAGCATGTCTTTTCTACAGCTGACAGGCTTATTTTATGGTGACATAGCTGAGGCTGCATTCCCTGAGTCTGCTTGTGGAGATTGTCTGATACTGCAACAGCCTCAATAAACTGAACATCCACTTCTCCTACCTTCCTCCACCCAAAAAGCTGAGCTATTCTGCAACGCCAAGTTACTCACTTGGAAAGAAACTAGCCTGGTTTAACACTCTTTATTTTGATAAATACAACCTGGCCGTTTCTTATCATCTTTATGTCTCTGGATGCCTAGCCGCAGATTGTTTCACATTTTGTTACAGGTATTAAACTTGAGCTGAACAGCCTACAATTTTTCAGCTCCTCCTTTTCCCTTTCTGTAGCACAGCACTATAGTTGTCCTTGTCACTTCTCTTTGCGTCTTAAAGTAGTTCAGCTTGTTTCAATTACTCCTAAATCTTCTAAGGTGAATTTCAGCAGGCTCCCCTGCCACGCATATCTCATCCAAGTATTTACTATCTGCTCTCTCCTAATTCTAGCACTGCTCCAAACCACTTAAATTTGTTAAGAATCTGGTCACAGCTACTCTTTTTTTAATGAAGGCTCAGGCAGTGAACATTCTGCTCTTTTATATTCTTTCTACCATTTTTCATCGTTCCTGCTTAAGACCAGAGCAATACTCTCTTTTATCCCAAATGTATTTCTGAAAGCTTTTCTTACTGTCTTTTATGTCCTTTGCTGGTTGCAGCTGTTTTTATGTCTGAGATTTTCTGATGTTATCTGTAAACCACTTTAACTTATGTTCAGTCAGTGTCCATGTTTCCATTTTTAAACTCTTCATTTTTGATTTTTAGGTCATTAGCAAGCTCTTGATGTTCTTGATATTGATCATTTGCAATACTTATCTTTCTTCTGCAGAGGGATAACCTGCTATTGTTTCAAAATACAACACCACAGTATTCTACTCCAAAAATGTCAAAAGGACGTTACAACAGCCTGAATTTTTTTCCAGTTTTATTCCATTAATAAATAAATAAAGCATAGCAAATCAATCCCATTTCAGAAGAACGTTGATTTTGACAGACTGCATATAAGACTAAAATATGATTTCATGTAACTTTTTTCAGCAAACTATTTTAATAATAGTATTTCAATAATGGACAACATCCACAGGAACAGGAGAAAAGAAAGAGGAAATACAACTGGTCTGACTGTATCTAACATGGCAAGAACATCAGGTATTACTCCATTATGGCAATGCTTTTACAGACTTACTGGCAGTAGAGGTCTGGCAAAGAAAGCCCTTCTTGCCTTCTGCAGGATAAAAGTGCATGTGGAAGATCTGTATCAAGGAACAAGCATTCTGCCCTAAGGCCATTTCCATGGGCAATGCAGACCACTAGGGCTGTGGTACCAGATGGCAGAACTGTAAAAACCTTTTCTATATGCCCTAGTTATCTCTGATAATCTGCCAGGTCAGTTTTATAGGAGAACTGCATACCCTTTTCCTGGACAACTGTTGTTTTTTTTGTTTGTTTCTAGTGAAGTGGTAGATTTTCTCAGGTGAAGAAAGTCCAAGTAGGAACGTATGAAATGATGAAAATGAGAACTGTCAAAATAGTGAAAAATGCTTTGCTGGAAGCAGGAAAGCTTAGACCCACTAGGTGCACGGGAGCCCACAGTCCAGCTGCCCCCAGTCCCAAGCTGACTCCCCAGGTAGCTTAAGGACATCCCTACTCCTGCAGACCACCTCCATCCCCATAGACACTCTGATTAATAATTGCATCTTTCAAAGGCTTAGAAAAGCTTCACGTTTTGCACATCTTTGTGAAAACTCATTTAAATTCAAACCACTTTGCTAGTAGATATAGTGCTTGAGATGCACAGCTCTAAAGGCAGCCCTTTAAAGAACAACAAAAACTGCAACAATCACCTCTAATTTTAGGTGTCTTTTATTTGAGAGGGCTTTTAATTGTAATAGGGGTCTTTCACAAAGTCTTCCTACTCTCTGAGAAACTCCAGAAGTTTATTTCACACTGATTTCCCTGAGGATTTTCTTCTCTCTCCTCTGCCACTTCCAATTCTCTGTGATTGCTAGAGCAGATAAGCATCATTAGCAAACCAGCAGTGTTTGCCAGGCTGTCTTCATTCTCCTGCTCTGGCAAAGTTATGCTGTCGTCAACAGCCCTTAAGTCTCCTTAGATTTCACAGCAGACACCGAGGCACAGTGTTCAGCTCTTCTAATCGAATGATGTGATACAGCTGGATCCAGCCCCCCTGGCTCAGAGGTGAATGCCATGGCTTGCTCTGCTGACACTGCCGCAGTTCTGGAGGTGACAGAAGGAAACAGATACATACGTGCACTTGTCCTGGGCAGGATGGTGTCAAGGACCTGGGGCAGTAGTGAGCAGACCACACTGTGCAGGCTCAGCTGGGTTAGTTTTCCTTACAGGCTGAACTCAGCCCATGAGCCAAAGGCTGAGCTCTTCTGATGTAATTGGAAGTATAGAGTATCAGACACAATTAAGGTTATAGATGTATGGAGAGTCATCAAGTCAGACTGAGTATATTGGTTTATGCAGATAGCCCAGACTGTCAACAGTCAGGGCAGCAAGGTATGACTTGATACGAAGCAAAGGGTATTTTTTCATGGAGTCAGTTGTTTGATTAAATAAATAAATACTTCCAAACTGTGCAACACACCTCACAAGGAAAATATTATGTTGTTAGCAATTGTTAGAATGAACCTTCCTTAACAAGCGAAAGTTCTTGTACAGCTAAGATGGAAGCAGCAAGTGTTAACGAAGTCCAACTCTGCTAATTCTCAGACAGGTTTATACACTGTGGCTCGTACCTCTGAAAACACAAAATTAGGAGGGAAGACACCTTCTCAGCCATCTTGTTGAGGAGGTCAGTACATAGCAAACTTCTTGCAATTAGAAGGCATCCCAGGACTCGTGTTATGATAGATGTTGTCACTTTTGAAGGCGTTTTTTTATTCAGACACTCAGCTTTGCCTTGTGCTTTGCAAATGCACTTGAGGCAGGCTGACATTCGACACAGCACATGGTCTGGGGTGTCTTAGCCCTGAATTTCAAACCAGCTGTGACTTAGCTCACAGCTCAAAGCAGCTGAGAATATCAGACTGTTTTATAGTGTACGCTAGATGGGACACAGATGAGTTTCTTAAAACAGCTGGCATCTCAATTGAAATAATTCTTGCAGCTAATCAGAAAAAGCTTGAAAGATCAAGTTAAAAAATAAATACAGCAAGAAATCTGAATTCTCTCACATTTCTCTGACTGGAATATTTGCTTTCCTGAGCTACCTCTAATTGTTTCTTTTTTCTCACACTGCCCTCCAACCCTACCATGTGTTAAAATATTTGCCTTGTGCAGAAGGTATAAAAGTTACTATACTGTAAGGGGCTAAGACAAATGCTAAGGCTGCATGCTGAAACATTCTGTCTGCTTGCCAGGGTTACACATTGTGGAAGCAAAGCCAAATTGGGGGTTCATGTGTGAGAAGTTTGGGAATAAAAAGTAAGGCACCAAGGGAAAGAAAAAGGATGTTGATGTGAACTTTGAAAATAGTACATTAGTGGAAACAATCATTGTGCCTAAGCTTTGTCTTAGCTCATAGTCTAGAACTTATGCCGAAGGTGGTCGGAGTCATCTGGATCTGTCAGTAATGCTCAGCCTTGGTTTCAGTAATAGAAGATCTCACTGCTCTTGAGCGATTTTTGCTTTTGTAGGTTGCTGACTTTGCTTGTAGTTATGCTTGTTCATTTTTGAGGAGAGTTTAGCTATGGCAGCTAATACTGTTTAGTGAAATGCTGTCAAATTGTTAGCATGCCTCTGTCAAGAACTGCCTTGTGCTGATACTGAAATGCTCTTGCCAAGCTCGTAACAGCCTCCCCTCCCCAGTGGCTCAGCACTTTCAGCTGTTTGTGATGGTACTCTGATTTCCCTAGGTTGGCAAAGTGAACACAAGGGTCTTGGGTAAGGTTAGATTAAATGCAATGGGCAGAATATGCCACCTAATAATACTTCTAATAAAAACATTGGAGTATCAGTGTCCACTGGCCATTGAAAATCAGCTGTAGGAAACGTGAGCAATGTGGGTTCTGTCTCTACCTTACTGGAGCCCATTAGGTCTCCATAAATCTGTATTTCTCATCACAGCTGTAGCTCCTTAGGATAAAGTCCCCCATGCTGTGCAATTTGTATGCAATGAAACCACGAACTATTAACCATTAATTTTGTGAGTGAAACGTACTATGTAGCTCTGAAATTTCAAAGTCTGCTTCCACTTAAAAAGGTACACACAATGAGTTTTAAATTTGCTGCTGCTGCTGCTACACAGCTTGGTGACAGTTTCCCTTTCCACCTGTGCTAAATAAGGTAACAAGAAATGGTTACTGACCTCCAAAATAACCTTCATGATTTGTATACCTACCCTATCTCCCCTTAGACATTTCGTCGTTAAATTTCCCAGGCAGAGAAAAGAAAAAAATGTATTTTGTTACTTGAAAAGAACTGGACCTCTTCTTAGCGTTGTCTGACTCGATTGTTTCTCCCTCACTTCAGAATGTCTAGAGCTGATTTTTTATTTTGTAGCTGTTATTAGCTGATGTGCTTTGATCGTGTTGGAAGGCACTGTGAGATTTTTCACCACAGAGCACGTCTTCAAGTTTTTGTTTCTTTTTACTGTATAACAGAAGCTGATAAGAATGTTAGTTGAAAGGGAGGAAAATGATGAGTGCAGTACAAAAATTTGTTCCTTAGGTTCTCTTTGCAGCACAAGCTGCAATAACTTTGGCAGAGCATTTAAAGAGACATGAAATAGTAATATGGAAAGGTTTCTTTCCTTAAATTCTTTTTGGCACAAAAGCAAAGGCAAGAAAAACAAACAAACAAACAAAAAACACTTGTTTATAGCTTAGAAATTTGTATTTTTTTTTCTGTTAAGCTTTTTTTTTTTTTTTAATCAAAAATATCAAGGAAATAAATCTGAAGAACTGAAAGATGAGGACTTGCTTGCCCTGTTTTAAAACAAGTAGCTGGGAAAAAAAAAGTCTAATGTCTGTTTTCATTGTTAAAGACCAAACAAAAAAAAAACAAACAAAAAACCTCCCCCAGTGGGGACAGATAGTACTTGTCATTTTGATATGCTCGAGGTGGAAATAATATCTAATACCTCATTTTTATTTGTTGTGGGCAAATGTTACTCCATGATATTCTGTCCTTCAAGCTTAACTTACATATTTGAAAAAAGAATCTTTTTTTTTTTTTTTTTCCTTTTTGTAAATCAGTATAAAGAGCTTGCAGTATCCTTATCAAAATAACAAGTGTTTACCTGGCTTTTCCAACTCTCCTTTACCAGGCTTTAAGTGGACTAGGCCTAGGTTCCTGTTAGCTATCTCTAAGCAAATAGGGGCAGTTGTGAGCAAATGGCCCAGAGCAGGCTATTAAACTGGCTGTTGCCTTCCATCTTTCTGGGAATAACTTGCTAGATAGGTGAAGCTACATCTGAATTTATACAGTGCTCCAGAATCCTTTGGGAATGTAAAGCTCTCAAACACTATCAATATATTTGCAACTCACTGAAGTCATAGAATCATTCATGTTGGAAAAGACCTTCAGCCGCTCAGGTAGTGAAAGCACTGCACAGCCTTCCAAATAGCCTGCAAAATGTACTGGCCCATCAAGCCTAGGGAAAGCTGGTACTTTCAGTATTGCCAGCAAATGCCGTGCAGTACTTCCTAACTGGGAAAGAGAGTGTTAAGTTGCTCCCCACCTCTACAGGCTGTTGTAAATACAGTTTCTGACCTGCTGCGGCTCTGAATGGGGAATTCATACCAATGCCAATAAAGGTTTAAGTATATGAGCCTAAGAAACAGTATTAAGCCTCATAGGGGATCTTATGTATCTCTAAAATAAACAGAAGTAGCCTACAACATTTTCTGATGACATATCTTTAACCTAAGGTCTTATCTGTATTAATATTCCTCAGGAGCTGAAGCTATTTTCCTGCAGACTTTGTGCAGCCTGTTAGGGAGGCTTAGCCTGTGCAAGCAGCAAAGCTGTAGTGAACTACTGGCCATCAAAAAGATTTAAGTTGCTTTAAATAGACTTGTAGGAATCTGAAATACTTTAATCGCCTAGCTTGCAGCAAAGCATTTGCGGTGTCTGGATTTATTTATATTCTCCTCACATCCTCTGGAGCAAGAGATAATGGCTGATAACATTTCCTTCTACCCCACTAACTTTCCATAATTACTGTACAAAGGTTTCTGCACGTCCCCAGATTTAAGGCACGGCGACAGGGCTGCCTGTGCAGAACAGAGGATCTATTTACTAGATTAAATAGGAAGTGAAGAGTCGGGATTAGATACATATTTTATAAATAAGCAATATGTGGGAAACAATTGTTGTGGTGAAAAAGTAGGTGGTTCACTAAATTTTAAAGCCAAGTAATTTTAAATTATCCACTAGCTACGGAACACTAGGTTTATCCTGGCCTTGGACAAGGGTAATGGTGAGGTGGAAATCTCCTTGCTATGAGGAAGGAAGCAATGTGTGTGATAGACATTACATAATAACTACATATTTAGTAGTAGTCTCCTTAAATCTCATTTTGGATGTTTTGGTGAACTTTTTGACACCCCCACTCAGTTGCTTTCATCATTGTTACAATTTCAACTTAAACTGCATGTTTGCCAAATAAAGGAGCTGTTTGGATGAAGCTCTCAATGACCCAGATTCAGGCTCCTGAGGTCCTCAGTTAAACACAAACTGCCCCATGTTTCCTGCTCCCCAAACTGAACTGCTGGTTTTAGCAACAGACAGACAAGGATAAGCAGTTCTCGTCTGGGCCCTGAGGATGCTGTCAGCCCTTACAGGCCCCAAACTACCAACCTGGGGCCTCCTTCACCCTGCCCAGGCTCCCAAGTCACCATGGGGCCATCAGCCCCTTCCCCAGTGAGGCCGCATTAGGGCTGGGCTCCATCTCCCCACAGCCCAGCCCTGCCCTGCCCTGCCCTGCCATGGGCCCCAAGCCAGGCCCACCCGCAGGCCCACATCCAGTAATAAAATATGGAACACAACCTGTTGTTTGTTTGTTTTACCAGAAAGGTCAATGTAAAGCTAATTTGGGAATGATCTTTCATGTCTTATATGCAGACAGACCTCCGTGCAGGACAAAACAAAACAAAACAAAACAAAACACAGCTTGTCCTTCAGGGCTGAGACCAGTCTTAGCTTGCATTTCTGCATAAAATAAATGAATGGCTCATGTCAGGTTCTCACTCTGGGTTCATCCACATGGTGACACCCACAGCCCAGCTGGCTCCTCCACATACTTTTCACTCTAGCACTCTTTAATTTATGCTAACTTTTCCCTTAATTTATGCCATCTGTGAAAGTCTGAGCTTTTAATGACCAAGGACATCCTTTGGTGAGACACAATGGGCTGTTGCTGACAGCCAGGAAACAGCTGGAGTTATTGCCTGTCCTGATCTTTGGCTGGTCATTTGGGAGGCCATCCATGCCTGCTAGCTAGCTGACAAGTTGATAGATAAGAGCTGATTTTGCTGCCCGGAAATTTTCTGATGAGACTTCTCTGAAGTTAGAAAGCCATGCATGTGATGCTAGACCCTACTAGCTCAGCTCTTGCTGGGCACATTGAGTCTCTGGTGAATCCGTATTCACAATATCTGAGTCCTGGTCTTCAGCACCCCAAAATTGCATGGGCATCTGGAACTGATATTCAGCAATGGCTTTTCAGTTTAGATTCTTTATTTTGATGGTATTCAGCTCTACGCGTAAAAAATAAGTAGTCAGAAGATACCTCCTACTCAGTCATAGTCCTACAATTACAAGGACACAGAGAAAATGACATCACCTGACTTGGCAGAATTTTCTTTACTAATTTTCAGTGATGCTTATACACAAACAATCATGCTATTTTTATATACATATATAATCTAAGATCCTACAATCTCTGTTAAAATACTTTAAAGTACTTCTTTTTTGTTTGTTTTAATTTGTGTAAATCTAGTACAATTTTGTACACAGACACAGCTAGAAATTGCACTAAACTTAAACTAAAGAAAAAGCAGCTTAAACAGGATCATGTGCTGTTTGTGGATCAGCTACAGCTTTTCTTCCTTCTGACTTTCTGCAAGAAATAACAGTTTCAACCCAGAGCTTTGGCAATGTCAAAAATTACTCAGAGCTAGCAGGAAAGTAAATTTTTTTTTTTTCATAATGGACAGTGGAGAAAAGGCTGAATTCAGATGACAGACATTTAAAATAGAATATCATAGTTCTGTTCCATGCAGAGTTTTAGATGAAAGAGGCGTGCAGATTTTTTAGGTCCTTTCACTCTTACCAAGATGGCTTGCACTGTTCATGCAGCTAAGTTTGTACTCCAGATGTCTGGCTCACTTTCTGTAGTAGGGCTGTCACTGTCTCCTCTACCCCAAGTCATGCTATGGACATTCGTAGTGTCTGTGATTCATCTCTCTCAATATTGTCTTGTATATTATGTTGTTTCCCCAGATGGCAGATGTTCACAGAATTAATGAAAGCAGTTAACAAGCAAGTATTCATCAGTCCGATACAAACTGGGACCAACAAGCCCATCACACAAGGAAGCAGGCATCCATGTTTCTCCCAGTCCTTGCTCAAAGCTCAGACAGCTGGGTCTTTCATTGACAAGTGAAGGCAGAGTCAGCAGCAGTCACTTGTCTGAACCGTTTGTTCTGTTCTCCACATTCAGTGGGAAAATGAAAATAAAATGGCATTGTGAAAGACCTGGTTAACATATTTATTGAGCTCGGGTATTTGGAAGCATCGAAGGCACATGCAGCTTTTGTATTAATATGAGTCTTCACTGAACCGATAATTCTTCATCTGGAAACTGGCATAGTTGTGGGTTTTGCACGTGTGTGCATGTGTGTGTTGAATCTTCAATATCTTATACATGCAGATGATTAAACATTTGCCAATATCTCTCAATACTGGGAATATTAATTTGGGACCGTGAAGAAGAAAGGTAAATCATGGTTTAAAAGCTTCACAGCATAGAGTGCACTACTTAAAATGTTCCCCTTACTGTTTGTTCATCTGACATAATACTCATAGAAATTCTCAAATGTGATCTATAATAGAGAGCAGCATTAGCTGTATCATTATAAAGGGAAGCTTTTTATACACTACTTGTTTATTCAAATTTATTAAAAAGGCCCTTAAAATTTCAAAGGCTTCTGCATATGCATAAGCATTTAAGAGCCAGATCAGAATTCAGTCTGGCTGTTCTGATTTAGTGTACTGAATGAGTAATGGGATGAAAATCAGGAAATTTGGACTGTTTTCCACATATTGCTGCTTGCTCATCTCATTTTTAAATCTGTTTGTACCTCAGTTTCCCCATCTCTAAAATAGGAACATTTCATGTGTCCATATTTGTAAAGTGCTTTAAGATTTCAACTAAATTTGGTCTATCAGTGGAAAGTTTTATTTATTGTCTCTTGTTTAATGCCTGCTGCTCATGGACATTTTGGAAAGGGATTAATCATATGTAGGGGCATTGTTGCATTTGTGAGATTATTTCAGTTCAAGAAAGAATTTAAAACCCAGAATATTTCTGAGGGTTTTGAAAAAAAAAAATGAAACAAGATTTAACAAAGGGCTAAAGTCTCAAGAATGTAATGAATGAACAAATCTTGTCAAATTTAACAAAACATGAGAAAGTTGGTCAGTTTTGTCCCTTAGTTTCTCTGTTTGCAAAATGGGATTAAGGAAAGGAACAGCTTCCCAACAAAGCAGTGAGAACTCAATTCGGTCCATACCTACCCAGTGTATCAAAGATGCAAATCGGTAATCATTGCTTTGTTTTCGTTTTAAAGCCACAATAAAATAAAACTAAGGAACTGAGACATCCTTTGGAGAAAACGAACAAACACCAACCACCAGCAAAAGCCAGGGCTTCAAATGCATGTTTACAGAAAGATTGCTGGCTTCTCCGTGATCTGTTCCCTTTGATACCCATGGCAGAAATCAGGTAGATGTTTCTGGAAATAGGATGAGATTCTTATTCTTATTATTCTTATACATCTAAATCTAATGATGTTGTGTTTTGGAATTCATATGGGTAACAGTTGGCAGCACTCAGACAGATTTATGGACCCTGACAAAACCCAGACATATAACAGGAGCAGCAGACAAGCAGCAAAGGCTGTTAGTGAATATATAATGGAAGTCAGAGGATACAGTTCATGAAGGCAATTTCATAAAGAAATATGGATGAAAATCCAGTGATCTTCCTGCTATTGGTTCCTGTAGTCAAGTGGCAGACATCTGTCTTACCCCTCAGGCTGTCTTGCTGGGTGTCTCACAATCACACGTGTTGAGCTGTGGGAATGGAGGAGTCAGTGAAATTGAGCCCAATCCACTTAGGAGTGAACTCATAGGCCATGTGCTTTTTCTGCAGTTAGTTTCATGCAGTGATAATGAGCAGCCATGTGGCATTGCAACCTACTCCTTATTTACAGCATAAAACAGCTTTATTCCTGTAAGGGCAGAGCCAAATGTTTTACAAGCAAACAGTCTGCACATTTCAAATGAACTGTTTCTATAATTCTAGCACTTGGTAGTAAGAACTGAATAACATAATTATAGGTAAGGAAGTGGTGGTGTAAGGAGATGATAGAAGGTTTTTTAATGCAAACAAGCAGAGCTGGGAGAATGCATCCTGCTGCTGTTGAAACACTGCAATGTCCCAAGAAGTCACAGAAGGAACTCTTCAAAATGTAAGAATATACAATGAGCATATCATAAACAAGAGGGTGTAGCCTAAAATGGAGTTCAAGTGTACCTGGCCCACAATTAGCTTGGATGATATGGACAGAAGTCCTTTGATCACAGCTCAAGGCTGGCAGATGGATGCAGCCATATAAGTAGATCTGAATAGATTACTTTGAAAATGAAATAAGAATTAATAAGAAGCAGGGAGCAACAGTGGGTTTTCTTTGTTTGTTTGGTTGGTTTTTCGTCTGTTTTTTTTTTTTGTTGTTGTTTGTTTGTTTGTTTTTTTCTGCAGTAGCTCTGATTTAGATTAATAAACTAGCTGTACTGGCCTATTTTTGTCTTTTCACACTGCACAAAATTTGAGGAGGTCTGGTCTATGGGCCTGCCAATGTAGTAGGTGCTTAGGGGGTCTAGTCCTGTATCCAGTAAGAAACATTTTAACAGTCACAAATTTCTGCACAATATATAGAAGGAAATTTTGTTTATTTCATAATATCTATTTATATGGACAGCACAAGACAAGAAACTGTTAATAATTGGACATTTCTTGGACATTGCATAAAACGTTGCTGTGTCGTTATAATTGTACTGCTTGACTTCATTCCTTTCTAAAATTACTTTGCATTGTCACTATCTTCTATCTCATAACTAAGGAGTCGATAGGAATATGTTTATAATGTGCAGAAGGGGCTTTTCACTAGTGTGAAGCAATTACACATTGCACTGGGCATTTAGCCAGCCGGGGTTGTAGGCAAGTGCCATATGTCACTTGTCAAGTACATGATACATCTTTGCTTGAGACCCAAGCATATTTTGCCACACACATTGCCCATCCGCTTCTTGTTTTTATATGTGGATTCTACATGTTTCTCATTGCAAGCTCTCTGCCTTCTGTTCTCTTTGGAAATCATTTTGTTGGTTATGGATGCTATCAGCACAACCAAAGCAGAAATGATGCCATGTATTTGTGTTGTGTAAGACAGGAGGTCATATCTGTAAGATTGATCTGTAAATAAGAGACCCAGAGGAACCCTGCAAAACCAAGGAACAGTACATCTCTTTCATTATTAAATTAAAAAAAAAAAAAAGAAAAAAAAAGCATGTACTGAAAGTAGTCATTTTTCTCTGCACTCTACTTGCAGGTGTCAGGTGTCTTCTGTAAGTTATAAGGAGATTATAAGGAGATAACAGTTTGGTTTTTTTTTGTTGTTGTTTTTTTTAATGTTCTATTTATTCCTCCTGCAGAATTCCTCTTTAAGAAACATTTTTGGTTTAATTGTAGGCTTATTACATTATGAATGATGAAGTGATTATTTACTTCTTAATCACCAAAGAAATCCTTGAAAATGGACCTGTGTCAAACAAACAGAACAGTGACGAGGACAAAGATATTTTTTAAAGGAAGTTTCACACGGAAATCAAAGTCATATTCCTGCATAGGGTTTCCATTGCCTCTGCAATAAGATACACTTTGTTGGTATGTGACAGTGAAAAAGGGGGTGAGCTAGAGTGGAAAACTCGGAGGCAGAAGACATTTAGGTGCTAACTGTATGGTAAGGATTTTCTCTAAGGACACAGGACACTCAGATTCAGTTCTGTCCTCCTCAGAGGGATTGATTCCAGGTTTTCTGTTTTTCCTCCTCCCTGTGCTGGTCAGCCTTCTAGGGAAAACTGGTGTCAGTGTTTCAGGCTGATACCATTTCATTTTGCATAAATAATTAACAAGTTCCTGGAACTGAGAATCAAGATGCTTTCTCCAGGGTAAAATGTGCTTCATACAGTCTGGGTCCATGGCAAGAAAATCTCTTATCATCACCAGCATTAACCTCCTGGCAGTGCTGTGACTCTAGCCATGGAAATCTAGCCAAAACAGTCCAGCAAATTCACTGTGGATGTACAGACAGCCTGGAGAATAACTGAAAATGTTGTTCAGTTGCAATAATCTTTGCCTTGAAAACTGTTCTAAAAGACACAAATGAGATTAAGACAGCTGGAAGACCCCAAACTATCATTAATATGGTTGCACACCTCCTGTGTGGCATTTCTTTGTATTACTTTTCTTGTGTGAAGGAGTCAGCTGAATTTTATGAATAGTTGCTAACATACAGTGGAGGAAGAACTCTGAAGAACATGAATGAGGAGAAGTCAGAGATGCCAGCTACCATGAGATTACATAGCTGCTTCATGGCACAGCGGCAAAAGTAGCAAAACCAACCCCTTCTGGTTTTTCTCCCATGTTCTGTAGGGACCTGCAATGAGCATGGCACCCTCTCCTGGTTTCCCCTCTCAGTCATCAGCCTTTTGATGCCCTTGGTGCCAGCTTCTGCTTCCCGGTCAGCCATAAGTGAATGCCATCGCCAAGGGCTGACAGTGACCTATGGAAGTGTACAGCTCTTATTGCCCCATCAGCAGGTGTAGTCCTTGAAGAAACCAGCAGTACCTCTGGTACCACTTCTTGCAGATTAATTTAAGATGGCTAGAAAATTGCCCAAGCCATAAACCCCTGATAAAATGTGTTTATTACAGTTTATCTTATATATATGTGTGTGGGTGTGTGGGGGTGTGTATTGAGAAGACCTTCAATGGAATCTCAGGGAGAACAGTTCTCTGGAATTGTTTAGTATCTGGATATCTTAAGTCACAGCACACTCTCCTTTATAGGTAATTTGTCCAGATTGTTGTGAGCAGGGAGGTACCTGTGTTTGAAATTGTTGGTGACACTGCAGATGCTGCCTGTTGGCATGGTACAAATTACTGAATAGATGAAAGAAATGTTAATGAAGTCTTACTTTGCAGTTTTGAATGGGCTTTCTGTTAATCAAAACGTTGACTTTATAATCCCTGTCTGCTAAAATTACCCTGTATAATTTTAAAATCAGGCTCAAGGAAAATGCAGAAATACTTGGAGAAAGAGTGTTATACTTACAAATACAGTTTCAAAGCAATTAAAAGTGGCTGGGTTTCTGGATCAGTTTTACTTTGATCCTGAAATCCCATATAATCCGAGTATGACTACCTTTTTGGAGGATGCTAATTGAATAGACCTCTGCTTGTCTCTTCCTTTTAAGCCACTCTGCTGTGCTTTGGAATAGGCACAATATATTTGATGAAGCTTTAAAACTGGGATTTCAAACAACTGCCCCTACTCCTAGTTTTGTCAGAGGATAAATATTTGCAATTTAGGGAAAAAAAAAAAAAAGAGCTAACTGCTAGTTGCTGGCCTCCTTTTGCACCACACTCCCATCAGCACCCTCTCGGCTCGGTGATTCAGCCAGTTTTCAATCTGTCTCATTTTCTGTCTAACAGGGAGTGTCATCCTGAAAGGGCAGACGTGTTTTCAATTCCAATCTCCATGAATTTTCCATTGATTAAGTAAAACTTTCAGAGGTTTGGCTGCATGATTAAGTTACCGTGAGGCAAGCTGCAGAGGGTCTTAGAGTGGAAAACCTAGTCCTCAGTAACTACCTATGTGAGCACAAATCTCCTGTAATAACATGACAGGTGCTTAATCCCCAGTGAAAGCAGGGCAAGACACCATGCATAAACTACACCAAAAGGGAAATCATGAAGGCAGTTACAGAAACAGTTGTGACGTGCCGGAAAGCCAGATTTCAGACCGTCTTTAAGGGCACTATTTATGAAGCCATGCCCTTTGAAAGTCCATAAATAACCAAACAGTAGAGGTTGCTCAATGAATGTAGTACCCTTTGTGGCCATACCTCCACTGCTAATATTAACCTCATTCATTGTGAAGGTTTTAATAGTGAGTTTAAGTTCTTTGGAGTTAGAGGAAACAGAGAACTCTTAACATGTGAAACCCTCAACTGTGAGGGTTTTTGCACAGACCAAGATAATTTTATCAGGATCCGTACTTCCTTCTGTTCTTGCATAGAGCAGAGAATGTACATGAGAGGTTTTGTGCAGCCTTAGGCAGGCCATGGTTCAGGATGAGAAGGCTTCGCTGTTCTTCCTCCTGTCCCTTCCTTTGATGGTACTTGGTTGTGAATCCTAGTCTTAGGTCCTGGTCTCTATCCCCATTTGCGGGAGAGGACATTTAGCATCACGAACTCCATTCCTGCAGTCACGTGTCAAAACTACTTCACCGAGTGCCTACCAATACACTAGGTATCATCTGCTCCTCGTTTGGCATATTGTGCCATGACTTGAGGAGGGAAGTTACAAATATGCGAGACAATATCAGACAAAGATCCAAAAATGTATTGAGCTTTTTGCTACTCAAAAGTCTTATTTTAGTCAGCAACAGTATCTTGCAGATGGAAATTCAAAGCTGATGATAATCTGGGTTTTTATCCTTAGCTGATTTTTAAATACATAAGCTGACATGTCAACATGTATGTATACACAAGATCTGAGATCTCTGTTAACTTTTTTTTTTTATTTTTATTTTAAGTCTTGTCACCCAAGTTTGAGCCCAGTGCAGGACAAAAGATATCTGAATTTAAACACATTACTGTTTTACCTGTCATCAATATAATTGTTAGATGCCTTCTTTTGAGAACATGGGACAGTGCGCCAGTACAAGTCATTAGCTGTAACCCCCTTTATTTTATGCAGAGTCATTTGCTGCTGGATTTGCATACATTTTTCTAATGACTCCACCTGTCAGCTGTCATGGTTTCTGCAGGATTTTAGTATTTCACTGTTCAGAGTTAAGAAGGCTTATGAAATCTTGAATCATTTATCAGTATTCAGTGTGGAGTTTCATTATTCCTGCATGGATTACGGAGGCATAAACTGATATTCTAATGGCTTCTTTGAAAGTGACTAACGATGTCTTATCAGGGGAATTTTTGGTAGCTATACAGTGTGTTTAAAATAGTATGATGCGGGGTGTGCAATGGACAAGATACCAACATTTGTTTTATTTGTATTCTAGGACACAAGGGTATTAAGGAGAAATGAAATGGCAGCTGCAGCTGTTGTAGGCATCCCCCAAAGGGATAGTGCTAATAGGATATATATCTTCATCCAAGGCTGAGTCAATTTTGAAAGCAGAGGATGAAAAATGAAACTAACCACATACAACAAAATCTTAGATAACAGAGGTGGGGAAGAAATAGCCACCGTCACTAATCTCTGACCTCATTGTGATAAAAAAAGGAGATCCTTCCACTAGAAATGCTAAACGACAAGGTTTTGCTATGCAGCTGAAGTATTAGTCTGTCTGAGAAACAGAACACTTTGTGGAACTGTATGTCTAATGGACGGTGTTTAAAATATTCTGCAAATACTGTATGTATATAGAGAGTGCTGGAAATGCATTGCTCAATGAGGGAATAGCTTTAAATCTTTTTTAGGTCTGGCATGAAAGACTGTATTTTCTGTTTATGCTGTATATCAAATATGGTAATATAAATACAAAGCCACAAGATCTGCAAGAGAAATTTTGCTTTTAGTGAGGCCCTAACTTCGTTCCAACTAGACTTATATTCTGCATTTCTTCTAAACTGGTATAATTTTTTTAATGGAGCCAAAAGTAGCTTTTCATTTTGTCTTTGAGAAGCTTTCAGTCTGTCTCCTAGATCTCGGGGATTATTTCTCTCCGGAAATATGCCAAGTGCAACACTGTGGAGAAAAATGCCTCAAACCTTTATTTAATCTTTGCTTGACTCTCCCACCCAAGGAGTGTGATTCACAGTAAAATTTCCTCATTTAAAATGATTTCTCCTCTACACAGTGATAGGCTTCAATATGTTAAAGCTGCATTTTTGCTGGCAGTTCTCAAAAAAAAAAATAGAAAAAAGACCTCCCAGTGAGGCAGATTCACCAGCAGTGATGATGGTATGGGTGTTATGCAGGCAAGACATTATTTTACCACTTGGTAAGCTAATATTACACAGAGTAGGGCCAGAAAAAACACATCCATCTACAGCCTGGCTCCTCACGGCATAATCTGCCTGACACACTGCTCTGTTCCTTAAGGAATTCTTTTTTTAGACAGACTGGTAGGGAAGAAGCACAGCAACCTTGTCTTTAAGGTTTCTTGATAACGGATTTCTTTTTTCTCTCCGTGTTCTCTTACAGATTAGTGGAGGAGGTGACTTCCCAATCTGTACGCACACACATTTTTCTCTTTACCCTCTGTACAGCCATGGAAATGCCATGTCCTGCAATACTTGGGCTTTTATGTAGAGCTCTCAAAGTAATCATGGGTAGCATCTAAGCAACAAATGTATTTCCAGAATCAAATACTACATGATTATGTCAAGTATCATGCTGAGTTGTGTGGCTGTCTCCAACCCTACGTTAGGCTTTTTGAGAAGTTCATGCAGAAACAATGAGTATGTATCTGACCTCTGTCCACCTCTAGGTATGGCTGAGCAGAAAACATTTGCAGTTGATAGTAAGCAATGGGAAACTACTGCTCGTTTGCTATGGTGAAGAAGAAATGTTTACTCATGGTCACTTCATCAAACTATTGTGTTTTAGTTTCTAAATTCCTTTCTTGTTGAAACATCAAGACTAGGTTGCATTGATTCCAATAGCTTTTTGGGTTGTTTTACTTTTGCTTTTTATTTCCCTCTGGAAATAGTGTAGAAGCTGTTGCTAAGAGCTTATGGAAACAGAAGTGATGATGACGTGTTTACTACTATCCAATTGTCCTTGTGTCAATTTGGGAGACCTGTCATATTTGTTAATAGGAAAGTCTTCCACTGATACAAACATTTCTCATTTGTTTTAGTCTCTCCATCACTATCACTTTTCCTGTCAGTATAACTAGTTATACTGATTACAGTTTGCTTAGTTATACCAAGTTACATATTAAACATATTACAGTTAGTAACGTGTATTACTAACTGTTCTGCAGAGAAAAAAAGAGATGCACCTTAGGAGTAATGTCTGAAAAATTGCTAGTGAGATCTGAGGCGATATCCTAATGGATCATCAGCCACAGCTACATAGTGGGACTTACCCAGTAGCGAGAAGAGGGTTTTGTTTCCCATTTCACTGAGGCATGCGTAGTGCTGCTCTGCACCATGGAAACGCTCGTCTCAGTCCCTGCAGTGGGAGCGGTGAAGGATGAGGCTGTTGAAGTGACACAAATTATCTCTCCATCAGGGTGTGAGGTTGAGTTTTTCATGCCCAGTGCTCAGAGGTTGCAGTAGCTCAGTGTCAGCACCGGCTCCTGCAGCAGTGCTTAGCATTGCTAAGGGGACAAAGCCTCCGCCACCTACACACTTCCCAAGGTAACCACTTGTCTTTCTGCAGCTAAATCAAAGCTCCTCACAGGGCAAACTGAGAGAAACAACAAAGTAAAGAGAGGGAAAGCAATCGGCAATCCCATAATCCTTTCTTGGACTTTGTGGTAAATTGCCTTCTGAGTTTCTTGGGGCCAAGCCTAGGTTCTGGAAAGCAAGGGAACTGTGTCTGGGTATCTGGATGTAAAACTCATGGTACATGTGACATTAATTTTACTCATGGTACACGTTTCTCAGCAGGCTGCAGCCCCTTTTCTGAAGCCTGCCGGTAACCTGGACCATCACACTGTTATTTAAAAAGAATAGTGTATCAGGAGCAATCATTGATATAGCACCCTACTTGGTTCAAGTTATTGTTTTATTAATTCACTGTAAGGATATAATGGGAGATCATACAAAACCTAGCCACTTTTAGCACCTCAAGCACTTTTGCCAGTCCTGGCAGTGCTTCGCAGGTAA
Source organism: Cygnus olor (assembly GCF_009769625.2). Taxonomy (NCBI): domain Eukaryota; kingdom Metazoa; phylum Chordata; class Aves; order Anseriformes; family Anatidae; genus Cygnus; species Cygnus olor. The sequence continues at coordinate 18,387,665 of NC_049173.1, forward strand.
TCAATAGTGACAGGGTAGTGCCTCTGAACAGGGAGCTGCTCGTTCGGGTTACAAACACCTTGTGGAGAAGGTGTCCTTTGATAGAACCCACCAGCCATGCAATTAGCAGTTTGTGGCCTAAGAATGCATTACTTTCCCCTCAGGGAGAACAGAGGAGCTGCCCTGCTACACCCACCTCGCTTAAGGCCCAGTGCCATGCTGCCTGCACCAGGGTGGCAGGGAACTCGGTCAAGGCATCGAGCCTGTAGGACTGGAGCCAGAGCCACCGTCTGCCTAACTCAGGTGTAGTGCTGCAGAGATGACGTGAATCCTGCTGAAATTCATATGACTCTGTGGGATATAGAAAGAAAACCAATGGGGCAGAGGGTGATTTGGGCTGAAATACAGCCCAATGTGATCACTCCTCTTCTTTGCCTCACTAATTCCTGAATAATTTTGAGTAAAGGTTTTAAAGTGTGAGGGATAGTTTTGTCCTTAGCTGGTGGCTTTGTAAAATAATATTTACAGTTAAAGCAGTCAAGAACCACCGTGGTCAAAATCCCTTTTTTCTCAAATATATTTAATTGTAACATAATAAATTACTTCTACCTATAACTTTTGTAAGGAGAATTGCTTTTGAGCTCATGGCAGGGAGAAGCAGGAATTGGTAAGCAAATCAGCTGCCAGATTTTTTTTTCAAATGACAATGACCTAGCATTACAGAATTTTAGGAAATGATTGCCTTAAACTATGTCTACATTACCAAATACTGCAGCATGATGAGAATGGATGGCTAGAACAGAACTGCGGTTGCTGCAAATCAGTCATCCACACTGTGATCCTTTTGAGGGATTTCACTCCAGACTATTTCTCCTCTAAGGAGCCTGCTTTGGCAGGGGGGTTGGACCCGATGATCTTTCGAGGTCCCTTCCAACCCCTTCGATTCTGTGATTCTGTGATTTCTAGTTTGGTCCTGAGAACTGGGTTTCCGTTACTGGTTCACCCAATGATCTTCCAGTTTAGTTTCACCTGAAAAGAGCCCAGGCTGTGTGTGCCAGGACAGCTTTCTGGTGCAATCCAAAGCACAGTAAAGTGAGCTTTACAGAGAGTGCACTTCCAGAGTGCGCGCCTGATCCAGACTTAGACACTAATTTACATCACCCCTGGGCTGATGCTGAATTAGCAATAAGTATTTGTGGTGTCTGTCCATTAGAATACTGCACCTTCTGTGCTAAGTACAGAAGAAGTATCTCCAAAAACAGCCACTGTACTTTAAACCTCCCCTAAGGACTATGAAGTAGAGGAAATCTGTGTTTTTCTGTGATCTCAGTTAATTCAAATAGCAGCTATTTGGAACAAATCACAATCACTCCTTCCTGTAACAAATGCAAATTTTCAGATTGCCAGATGGATTTGAATGAGCAACAGACTAATTTTGGCTTGCAGGAATAATAATAAAACTGAAATATTTCTGCTCCTCATCTACAGTTACAGTTAAAAATGGACAACGTATGGAAATATTTTGAGGAATGAAAGACCTCAGAATGCTATGGAGTATTTGGGCCATGGTTTCCACAACATGGAGCCTTAATAGGATGCAGTAGAAAAATCTGGCATTTGCATAGCTGGTGTATGCTATAGAATTATCAATCACACACATGTACATTCAGTGCTTATGCAGTCTGCCCCAAAAACCTTTAACTTGAGTAGTCTTGATCAGAAGTACCTGCAAGTTTTCTAGGATCTGGTATTTAGATTCAAAACTCATCAGTTCTCTAAGGGATAAATAATGAGGATTATTGATCTTTGAGTGTTAATTCTGACCATTTCCTAGTGAGTGGAGCTACATTTGTAATAAGCAAAATGTCTTGGGATCAGCTGGAAATCTGCACAAGTCCAGTAATACTTAGTGGCTTTATTTGTATGATTAGACTATGAGTTTATTTTCATTGCAGAGATATTATTTATTAGTTTACTCTATTGCTGTTGAAAAAAAAACTATTTTTGCTGCTAATTATTTTCAGTGAGAATTTTCACACTTGGTGGCACCAAGAACAAGGGAAACCTTCATATTCACTATGGTCCATCTTTTCTGCTGAAGGTCTTGTGTCAGAAGATGACACATAGGGAAAACCACTACAGACAACAGGCTTCAAAAATCCTCTGTGTATTGTTGCACTGCACAGAAGCCAGTGGGGAATTCAGAGAAGCATAGGCATAGATGCATCATTTTATGCATACAGTCCAAAGGAACAAAATACTGGCTGAAGAAGTCTACTTTTGACTGCACTGTAGCAGGGAACCAGCACGCAGAAAACAAAGGCTGAGTCCCTGCTCTAAATGTCTCAGCTGACATTGCTCTAGTCAGTGTGGTGTGAGGTGTGGCAATGGATTTATCCTATCTCATAGGATAGGGGTAAATATTAAAATAGGAGTGTGGGTACAAATTACCTTCCCTCAAAGGGTAAGGCAGACATCCCAACATCCTATTGCCATATGAATTTTTTCTGAGTTTCGCACCCTTTAGGCCACTTTGGATATCTAAATACTCATGTGCTGTATAGTTCTTGAGCCCTGTCCTCCATGTTGTCTTTATTAAGCAGTAGTAATTATACAATTTTCAGAAGCTCTTCTCGTGCCCTTGGTAATTTATGGAATTGGTTTTGTTTCTTCCACAGGAAGAGACTGGTCTAAGACAGAATAAAAGGAAGCCATTTTTTGTCTCTTCTACTAAATGGAAATTAAGGAAGCCCTCAGTGCCAGTGGACTTCTGGTTGTGGGGAGAAAAACAGTCAAAAGCCTAGGATTTTTCCCTCTTTTTTTTTTTTTTTAAAATCTATTTCTGACTTGTCCTTTTTATCTTACTTGCATGACAACCCCTTTATGCCTCAGGCTTCTTCATGTCTCCAAAACATCTATAAAAGGATTGCAGTATAACTTCTCTTGTCAACAAAAATTCTCCTCATCAGACAAATTGCTACCTAGAACAGTCCTCTGAATGACAGTCAGCATCCTTGGAGCAAGGGGAGGGGTGAGAAAGGTGAGACTGCCAGGACATTTTCAGACGTAAGGAAGAGTCATATCATCTCCCACTCACCCTCCCGTGCTTAAATTGCCCTCTCCATACGGCACCAGCCAGCTCTCCTGCAGTCTACCCAACATATGTCTCGAGGTCACGACAGTGACGGACACAAACCAAGGGCTTGTTGTATGCCTGTGCTGTGCTTCTCAGGGATGGAAACTTGCTACAAGAACTTTTCTGTGATATACTGATATTCCAACATCCTCGGGGCAGTCCAAGGAAAACTGCAACTGCATTGCCTGAGGCCAAAACCAAAACCCAGATCTCAGAGGAATCACTGAAAATTATGCATTTCAGTAAATCATATATCTCCATCTCAGAATGCCTTGAGGTGAGGAAACAAGGGATGTTCCTCTTGCAGCTCTCCCTAGTTCACCAGCCCTTGGGCCCAGCCCTCATCCATGCCACTCCATGCCCCAAACCTGGAGAAAGAGCAAAGAGGGCAAACAGACTCAGCAACTCTGCTTGTCAGACCACTTCTTAGCTTCTGCTTGGGAGGTAATAAAAGGGCAGAGGAAGGGGAGCCCTGTCTCTTATAACTGGGTTGTAGTTGGCTGCACTTGTGCTGCTGCACAGAGAAGGTTCTGCCAGCTCTTCTGGGCTTCATACCTCAGCCATGAAAAATTGCTATAGGTTGAAATGTGTCATGGGAAAGCCAAGCCTGTGAGGGTCAAGTTTCAGTTGTGAGGGTGCAAAGTGTTACTTGTCCATCTGTACTTTGTGGATTGTGTTTTAAAAGACCCTTAATTTTGAAAAGCCATGGGTCTGATTCTTTCTGATACTGGACATCTTCATCCATATCAAAATAACTCTGGTGGAGAAGTGAAGTAATGCCTAATGACTCATGGTCCAAGCTTAGGGCAGCTTGGCCCTGACTAAGCATTTTCAGTTTTAGCAGTGTTTGCAAAGTGTTCTGTGAGGCCAGTTCAGGTTCACGATATGTTTCTCACCTAATGAACTGTGAGTTTCCTGATGTGGAAACATCTGTACTTTTGTCTAATAGGAATCCCCTAATAGGCAAGGCACGCTCTTGGGAAGGCATTTAGTGCCAACCCTGGAAGGAGGAGAAATACTGAGAAAAGTATTCTTACAGCTAAGACTTCTTAGTCACATAGCCTTTAATGATGAGGAATTTCTATTCCCTTCATCTCCCTACAACATATCATAAATTGAAAATGAGAATGCAGTAACAATTATTGACTATTTCACTGTATAACTTAATGTAACTGGAAAAAAAAAAGTACTTCAGACACTTGGCATAATAAAAAATGCATGTCATTTATTAGGTATTCTAATGAATCATGTTTCTATGAGAGTTCTGGAAAGGCAGAGTATCTCTTCTGATTTAAATTAAGTATATTATCATATATGAGGGCTTGTTAGTATCCACCAGCACAGGATTTCAATATGTTTTATGAAAAGGAGATGTTGAGCCCTCATAATATATCTGCAAGGTAGGTGATATTGTCAGTTACTCTGACAATAAGGGAATAAGGAGGGAAGCTGAGGAGCAAGGGGGCCCTGCCACCTGCTCATTTGCTGAAGCCTGAAGAGAAAGCCAGCACATCCGCTTGCCAGTTTTGTGCTGTGACCACAGGCAACCCCAGCCACTTTAAAGAATTACTGTTCATGCTATGTCCCACTAGCATTAAGGCCTTGACCTGACGGGCACGGAGATTCACTCTCCAGGTTTACTCGTGGCTGAAAACTTATGAAACGGCTGTGGGTCAGCTCCCACACTGCTGGTGATCCCAGCTCTAGATGGGGTGAAACCTTCTCTGCCTTGTGCTGATACCTGACAGTCCTAGCCTCCTGAAATGGCCATGCCCTTTCCCCCTGCAGTATGGATGGGTAGGGAAGTGAGAGAAAGGAAGGGGCATAAAAGTAATTATCTCTGTGTTATCAAAGGATCATTTTATTCCAGGCTGATCATAGAATCACAGAATCATAGAATATCCCGAGTTGGAAGGGACCCATAATGATCATCAAGTCCAACTCCTGGCACCGCACAGGTCTGCCCAAAAGTTTAGACCACGTGACTAAGTGCACAGTCCAATCACTTCTTAAATTCAGACAGGCTTGGTGCAGTGACTACTTCACTGGGGAGCCTGTTCCAGTGTGCAGCCACCCTCTCGGTGAAGAACCTCTTCCTGATGTCCAGCCTAAACTTCCCCTGCCTCAGCTTAACACCGTTCCCGCGGGTCCTGTCACTGGTGTTTACGGAGAACAGGTCATTTGCCCCTCCACTCCCCCTCGTGAGGAAGCTGCAGACCGCGATGAGGTCCCCCCTCAGCCTCCTCTTCTCTAGGCTGAACAGACCCAGTGACATCAGCCGCTCCTCGTATGTCATCCCCTCTAAGGAATAGTTTTACAGTAAGATGGAGCCAGGGCAGCAACTGTATTCAGCTGGAGAATCCAGGCCAGTATGTATGGGAAGAAGGCAAGCATGCTAATGGGGTCAGGTCACGGGGTCTTATCTTACCCAGTCTGTACATCACTAAGTGCTAGAGTAAACAACTCAAAGAGGCTGAAACACTGCTGCTCATTCTCAGATGATGGACTCAAGAGTGTTTCCAAGCTGCCAAGCCTGGGTGTGCACCCTGACTGTGTCTCAGCACCACCTCAGGGTGATCTTTCCTGGCTGTCTGCCAGCGGCGTTCCTCGGCGTTTCTGGCCAGCACTGGCTGTAGCTGAGCCTCACCACCCCGGGCTAGAGGCCAAGTGAGGATTCTGCGGATTGCACCTACTGCTCTTTTTAAGGCTTTCCTCTTAATTATCTGAGTTTCCTACTGAAGCAAGTGGAAGGTGCGAAGGATCAAGCTATCTGCACATCAAGCCATAGAGCTGGAGCCGGTGCTAAGAATTGTGTTCTTGGCATTTGTGTTTCGCTCCAGACAAGTAAAAGCTGCAGCTCAAATGATGCTAATAAGGTCACTGTTTCTCCAGAAGGATTCCTGCAGAGATGATTCCATTGAGGTAGGTTTCTCACCCGTGGAGACTGGGTACTATTATCCTGTAATTAAGAGGACACCTGCCGACCCAATGCATATGAAATAAAGAAACTTTCCGTAACAAAATCAACATTCAGGCAGGTGATTTTCCCACTCACTCTGATTGGCAATAGACATGTTGACAAGTGTTGTTGCACTGCAGATTATTTCTGGGCTAAGATTTCTTTTTCTACATATAACTGGGAACTAATGGCAGATACACTCATAGGACCGAGGATAAAATTAGAGCTTGAGACTATTTCACTTGAATAGACCCAGATCATGAGCCAAATTCTCAGCTAATTTATGGAAGGTTAATGTCAGGTTTAGTCCTGACAATAACTGTTCAACTCTATTCTCACTTAAACTGAAGTAATTGATGTTATCCTGTCATAAAAATAAAATAAGAATCATTTCATTGGATATTTTAGTCATTGATAGTCTTTGAGAAGTATCACATCCGAGACAGGCTTGTCTTTCACGCGGACTTGCACCATATCCGTTTGATTCCACGTTCAGCTTTTCTCCATCCTCTCTGATGGGTCTGCTGCATATATCTGAATATATCTGACAATATCTTTTCCATTTATTTTTGTTTGTTTTATAAATGAAAAGCCAGTTATTGCCCCACCCCACCCCCAGAAAAATGATTTGGGAAATATTTTGTTTGTTTAAAAAAATATATTTTTATAAAGGAAATGTCACAATTTTATAATGAAGTACCATTTCTGTGGAGATTTCAGTCTCATTATTCAATTATGTGTTCCTATAACTGTGGTAATGTGGATATGACATGCATAAATAGAAATAAATTAGGCAGAACTGTCAGGGCATCCATTTCATCTACAGATTTCTAATCTATTCAAAGGCTTTCCCTTTGGGTTTTTGTCTTCTCCAACTTTAACTGCTGCCAAAGAGGTGGTGCAGCCTACCTGTCACATATAAATAGAGGAAGCTTTACAGCAAGTGCCTTGTCAGGATCTATATGTCTGTGGGTAGGACTCAGTTCCCTAAATTTAGATTTCTAATGCCATTTAAAATTTTTAAGACATGCTAACGGTCCTTCATTTTTCACTGCAGACATGGTGCATGTTTCCCACAGTCTGTAGATGTTCAGGCAACTAAATCCAGTGCTTTGGATATAGCACATGGAGAACAGCTATACATACTAGAGGCCATGAGGGATGGGCCCTGATGAAGGTATTGGAAAAAATAAAAAAAGAAGAAACTTTGAAGTGGCATCCTACGAAATTATTCTGAAATATCAAGGACAACGAAAGCAGTCTTATTGGAACCACACCTGAAATTGTCAGGTGTGAGTCAAATTAAGAAATTAGGAGGGGTACAAGTCTGGCAACCCCAGATGAAACTTCATAGTTTGCAAAATTGTCCTATGTGGTGTTCATGCCCTGGGGGGCATGTGATTGTCCAGTGACAGCAAGAGCATCGACATGCCATTAAAACAGGACTGATCGCTTTTCTGTTGATACCTACAGGGAGCAGCTTTTTGCAAGCTACCAGGGAGGAGAAAGAAAATTTGATATCATCCTGTGTAACTTCCATGCTATGAAATTGTAGGCAGTAAACAAGATCTGAATTGGTTTAATCCCTGTTCTGGATGTAACTGTTATTTGATTTAGGAGAAACACAAACTCTGATTTGTAAAAGACTGGTTGGGAAACCCAAACAACTAATTTTTATGTTTCATGAACAGATATATGCTGTCTGGAGTCTGGACCAAATCTTTGTCTCTCAGAAACTGCTTATTCACTGTTTGTCATCACAACCAGCACTACACACCTTGAAAATCACATTTTCTGCTCTGTTTGTCATCCTGAGATATCATGGAAGGGAACTATGGAACTATTAACAGATACTGAATGACTGGGTAGGAAATGCATAATAGGCGAACATATAAAATATTCTTTTTGTCTTTAAACACAAGACATGCTAAGAATGTCATTCAGATCCCTGTAAGTGAGGGACACTCAGACATACAACTTACTGCTTATGTCATCTCTTACTGCTCCCAATACAGAAATGATCCTGATTAAGCATTATGGCTCACATTCTAGTTAGTTCTTATCCTTTGCTTACCTGTCTTGAAGCAGTGTCAACTAACATCATGGATGAATAATGCAACAAACTTAAACTATGCCCTCTGGCAAAACCAACCAACCAACCAACCAAAAAAAAACCAACCAACCAAACAAACAAAAAAACTTTCCAAGGCACGTAGGATGAATCATAGATAAAAATGTTTTAAATATTTAAAAGTATGCCTGAAACCACCCCTGCATAAGCCTACTTTAGCAAATCAGAACCTATGGTAGGATTATGAAATGGCCTACTTTATGAAAGCTAGGCCATGTGTGTTGATTTTTGAAAGTCAGTTATTACTGCTATTTGAGTAGTTGATATCAAAATGACTTGTCAAAAAGGTGAAAGAAGAAACTAGGGAAAAGCTGGCATTAATTTATATCTTTGTGACAACAGACTTGATCCAGAATAGAGAGCTAAACATCATGGCAACTTGGTGGCTAGTGTTTTTGGCAGTATTTTGATGGCCATTGGCATTGCATAAGAATCCTAGTGCCCCAGTAAGCCTGTATTGCATGTGCACATTTCTAAATGTGAGTCCTGGCGATAAGGGATTAATTCTGTCAGGAATTAGACATCCCCCTGAAAGCTGTATGTGCTTAATACATTTCTTTGATATTGCCTTGCCTACCATCCTTGCAGCACCGAAAAAGCTGTAATGTTGTGGGTATCTGTAGGAGGAGGAAGTGAGACTACATGACCAGAAAGGTCTTTTTGAGCACTGTGTTTCTGAATATCCAGAAAAGCAGCAAATCCCTTCTGCTTTTTGTACTGTGCACATTTCTGCCTTTGGGAGAAGAAGGAAAGAAAAGTCAACACAGCATCCACTTTAATATCTAACCTTTATTCACTGTAGAAAATATTACAGTCATGACGATGTTATGCAATCACACTGAGAAAAATATCTTTGCTATTTCAAAGACTGTCTCATGAGACTGTCTCATGATGCTATTTCACGACTGTCTCAATTGTAGAGTCCAGCCTGTGCTGTTTCAAGGAAAACTGTCCCAAAAGAAGGATGAAGCAGAGAGTTAGCTGCATTTATAGCTGGACACATGCATTTTTCAGTCCTGTTGCTCTCTAGGGAAAGGAGCACTTGGCAGTGGGGACTGTGGCTTTGCCCTGCTCTGCAGGGACTGTGAGCATGATGTGCCGGCCTAGAGAATCCCTACCAGCTTGTATATATACCATATGCCTGAATTTCCTATGAGAGGTCCTCCTTTTCACCAGGAAAATTTGAGCTGGTTGGCTGTTGTCTAAAGGTCAGGGAGAAAATGTCTTGCTCACCCTGAATGTATGAGACTTGCACGATAATATACATGTGTTGGGCAGGTCTGTGGGATGCCTACACTAAAGCTTCCTCTTCCCTTGGCAAGTATCACTGCACAAATAAACTTCAGGTGAACCCAGATGAAGTACGATGGTATTTAGCATGAATAAAGGCATCAGAAAATGATCATCTAAATGCTGTTTGTCTCCTTCCTGGAGGTCAACAATAAACATGGCTATACCTGCTCCCATAGCCATCTCTACAAACGATACCAAAAATACTGCATTTGTAACTGCATTTGTCTTTCTGTTGCGTATCACAGACTACCGATGTTGAAAACAGAGGTAATTTGAATGTACTTCTAGTGGTAAATATGATCTTGGATATATGCCAAGCAATAGCTGTATTATTGGAATTTTCTTGTTGTTATATTGATTTTGAGAGTCTCCGTTTTATGTCGGTGACTGAAGCTGTTGTCAGGCTCCCTAGCATGTCTCTGACATAGGGGAAGGAGATAACAGTACTTATTATTGACTGTGCCACCAAAAACATTGAAGTTTTCTACATATTTTGACAGCCTTTTTGTATCTCTTTGGTGATGGTTGGAAAAAAGCATTGATGTAAATGGACGTTCCAGTAATAAATATTGAATGTTCTTTATACTTTGCCCAGAAGAGAAGGTGAGCTTGAATGTATTTCTTGAAGCACGCAGAAAACATTCCTGTACATCACCAGTACCCATCACCATAAAGCTGCAGCTTTAGGCAGTGCTTTATTCCTGATGATTATAATTCAAAGCTACAAAGAATATTTTGGACTCTCTGAGAACAGCAGCAAAAGCTTAGCAGGAGCAGGAGGCTCTAGATGCCTTAGAGCTTTATTTTGAGCTGGAAATCAAGGTGTCATGTCCTGAGCTCCCTGTTTTCGGTGATTTCCCTGACCTTGCACACAGTCCAAGGGAAGAAGTAACAGCAGTGTCCATTTGCAAGAGACAGCATTTAAGGAAATACTGGGGATAAATTGCCTACCAATGTCATATCTAGCATGTTATTCTGACATTTATCAGTAGCAATGCTGTGTTGCAGTGGATCCACAATCATTCATCTGCCTAACTAAATATGTATAATTTCTGGAAGCACCTGCATGCAGTGACTAATCTCCGTGATGAGGGATGGGCCATGTACCTTATCTGGAAAGATATGCATTTTTTTTGCTTGAGTTGATTTGATGGGATCTACATCAACACTAGGCACAGTGCTTGTGCTGTGGGATCAGCACTGAAGCAGCACTGTCCACGCTGGTGCCCTCCCACTCTGGCCTCAGGGTCTGGGAACAAATTAATGCATCTAGGCAGCTAGGAGGGATGTTGGGCCAGAGTATTCTGGGAGGAAATGCAGCTGCTCTGGAGCTAATTTCTTGTGAGATTTGCTGAGTCTGTGAACTGTTTAAAGTGCTAAGAGTGTCTTGGCAGTTGAGGAGACCCCCTGGAGTTACTGTGCTGGAAGCAATGATTTCATCACTTCAATGGACTTCATCTAAGCAGAAGTTGTTCTTTTTCTTGTGTGTCTGGGGACAGAAGCTGTTCCATTTTTACTATGTTCAAAAGGGGTCAAAGCCAAAAGATTGGGAACTGTGCTACACATTTAGCACGTCAGGGTGCGTGTGGCTGCATTCGGAACGTGACCACATCGTATTCACACCCTGAATACTCCTTCTGCCTACAGCTGGCCAGAAGCAAGCTTTTCCTCAGGTAGTGGCTTTGTTTCTACTACTGAAGTTACATGGACAGTTACTGAAAATGGCTTATTAACTGTATTGCAGTGGGGCAAAGAAGGTGCTCAGTGTCAGTGAGATAACGTGCATACAGTGCCAGCATGGTTCAGCGGTGGAAGAGCTTCCCAAAAGCTGGAAGCCCAGGTACTCTGTGCTCCCCAGAATTCATCTGTACTCCAGACAACTATACCAAAGAAAGTGTTAGCAAACAGGTAGGATGTAAGTCCACATTTACCTTTTCAAGGACATTACAGATGTCTGTTCTGCAATCCAAGCTCAAAAGCAAGATGTGTGTATGGGCCATACGGACAGTGAGAGCTTCCATCCCCTGGCTGTGCTCTAGCAGATGGTTCCTCTGAGATTTTCATCCACAAAATGCAACTGAATATTCTGGGACTCCTATCTCACGTCTCCAACCGATACACAGTTTAGGGATCAAGGAAGAAGAGGTTATTACGGGGTTGTCTCATTACAGCTCTCTCTGCCTTGTGGTTCACCTGTGGTGATTCATGAGGTCTTTCTTTGTGGCACAGTTCTGATCTAAGGATTCCAGGCAGAACTATAAATATTAGCCTTTGGGCATCTGACCTTATGAAAATGCAGGTGAATGTGTGATGGTGGTAATTGCTGGCTACTTCCCTCTCTCTCTCTCTTTTTTTTTTTTTTTTGAAATGAAGCACATGTATATAGAAGGCATGCATAATTTATTTGGCCACAAAAGCCTTCAGAAATATGTTCAACATGACAGCAGTACCCAATGTGTTAAAATGGTCTGTAAGATAAAGGCTATTTTCCTTCTATTCAGTAACTTGGCTCACATCCCACTACCTACTGCATTAGGTCACATCAGTGTGAGCTGCATGACATGATGTGATGTAGCTGGAGAGCAACTGACACAGCATTGCTTCTCCCCGTTGCAGTGAGGTATGTTGGATGCTTGGGCAGCAAGTGCTGGAATATTAAATTGTCCCTATTACCTGCAGGTAGGCAAGTGCCCCACGCTCGGAAGCGTTTACATATGATAGCAAGTTGTTCTCTATGTAGCAAGGGGAATGGGTTTTCTTACAGGACACCTCTGTTGCCATCACTGGAAACTTGTGCTGGGCTGTCTGCTGGCGGTTGCCACTCAGAGGAGTGCTTTAGAGAAAACACAGTGGTGAGCATGGGAGGTCTGAGCCTATTAGATCATGTGCAGGCCCTCCCCACTGCATTAGGCAGTTATAATCCTCCACAGGAATATCCAAATGGCAAATATAAAAGCAGAAGCCTCATGGCTATCCACAGGTATTGAGAATGTTGTGCTACCTTGTTAAACTGTAATGTTAAACCGTTGTGGGAGTTACATTTTGTGAAAACTCTCTCCTAAGTGAGCACCTTTCAAAACCAAAAAGGTTGTGAAACTGTTTGGAATAATGAACATCAGGCGATTAACACAATCATCTTTGAGGTCACCAGCAGTATAACAGCCATGTTCCCATTGACTTAGATCATTGTCAAATAAAATTTTGTAGTTCAATGCCTTTTAGACTGTATGTTTTTTCTGTTATACCTTGTTCTTGTCTGATGGTGTGCATAACATCGGCAAAAATCAAGGGCAAATGCTGTTTAAATAGGTCACAGAAAGGATTGTACCTGCCCTGATCATTATGAAGGTATCTCCAGACTGCAGAATTTATTATTCTCTGGTCATAATATGGATGTTGAAGTGGAAAAAGTACCAGGGCCTAATCCAAATCCTTTTTGACTTCATCGATGTTAGTGGATTTCAAGCAAAGATACTAGTTTGCAATTGTTGCCAGTGTTTTATTTCATTTAAGAATAAAAATATGTCTAGCTTTAGATATTTTGCAGATGTCTTTTAGGTTACAGAGGAAACAAATACATGAGGAGTAGCAAACATCAGATATTGTTATGAGTATTATGTGGTCAAGCTAGTGGTCTTCCCAAAACTGTTCACTGAATTAAACCCCTTAGTTACTTGGTTCAGACATTTTTATTCCTTTAGTTTTTCAAAAGTCTTGATGTTGTCATCTCAGCTCAAACAGAGCCCCCTCAGTGTAGTTGCCTGACAGCTTCAACTGCAAGTCTTGCTTTACATGCTTTGTACTGCTCGGAAGCATATTGCAGAGGAGATTGTATGGCTGCTGCTCACTGGGACCAGCATGACAACAACACGCATATTTCATGAGGCTACTTTATGAATAACTGCATCAATAATCTTCTGCTGTAATGACGACTCAGGCAATAAATGAACAAAAGGAAGCACATTACAGCAGTCAAATGAAATTCAAGGTGGAAAGCACAGACACATCTTTTACTGGGCCACAGACTGCATATTTCCTCATTGTATTTAACCCTTTGCTAGAAATGGTCTATTGCTCCGTCCTAACTCTCTCACATCCCCTGAGAAAGACCCATCTTACCAGGTGGGTGCAGACCAGGGGACAGACTTGTAGCGTGGGTAAAAGTAGGCTATGTCAGAACATACAAAAATGTTGTTCTTGATGTCCTCAGGCCCCATGCACGACTTGTGGTGCAGCTCCCTGCTCCCAGCCCAGGTTTTGTGCTCTGGCTGGGATGAGAAAATGCCAGTGTTATCCTAATCATGAGCCTCATCCACCAGGCGTGGAGCAGAGAGAAGGCAGAGGCAGGGAGCCACTCTGTGCCAGGAAGAGCTAGCGTTGGGCTGCTTTATCAGTTTTAGTGAGTATTTTGCACTGAAAAGCAAATTGGAGCATTATAGTAGGAAATTGGAAGTGGACTGTGGCCAGAGAAAGACAGAAGTGAACCGAGGAGCCTGGCTTGGGGGTTATGGGTTGACAGCTGGGTATGAGCATCCTTCTGTGGGTCACTGGGAGCCAAGCCAGAGGGCTTGAAGGAAGATTAAGGTGAAGCCCCAGGTGCAATGTCTCCTCTATTAAATTTGTGAACTGGCTGTTCTTATAAGTGTTTTTTAAGTAACTGAGTGCCCACAATTCCTCCTGGAGTCGGAGGGGACATGTGAGGCCAGACCCCTTTCCTTCTTGCCACAAGCAGCTGCAATTGCAGCGCTTGGGATTGCACCGGTAGTGCCAGGGCTCAGAAAGTGTCTAGGTCTGTGCTCCCCTGACAGGGATTAGCAAATATTTGAGCCACCAGACAGACAAGTTGCAACAAGAAGGGGAAAAAAAACATCAGGATACTGAATTGCTCTGAAAGCCTGGGGAGACCTAGTGACTGAATGCGCATGTAAAGCAGGGTGCTACTGCAGTCTCCATGGCAGCATCTCCAAATCATACAGTAATATTTTGAAATGTAATATAAATTCTAATTTTTTAGTCTTAACCCATCAAATCTGTTTTACTATAAATATCCACGCTATCCAGTCTCTGACAGAACTAAGGCTGACAGATATTTTAAGACTGTCCAACCAAAGAGCTAGAAAATGCAATTTATATTCCCTGCCAAAACACACTCCCTCAATTAGGAGGAGGAGGACAGGGTTTTAGGTAGGCAAAAGCAAGGAAATACAGAGTTACAGCAGGAACTGTGTCCTTACTCTCTCGTATTCCCTGGGAAAGATCTGCACTTCCTCATATGTCTGGATTATGTCAGTCTTCATTTGCCTAGCATCCGAAAGCACCAGGGCTTTATAGACAGGTGCACAGAGGTCCTTACCAGGACCAGTTCACACTGTGGATCAGCTACCCCTCTAATGGAAAGGAACAAATACATACGACAGTCTGGATCACAGTGAAGGGTTAGGTTCCCCTGGTAAACTTTCATTCAGAGGCTCTAAGCACTACCCTTTGCTGCCACTGGGTATGTGTGCTATCTGCACATATAAAGGTGCAGATGAAGCCTGCAATTTAAATTTGCTCATTTGTCAAAACCAAACCAGAGATGTTACCCTTGTGTTGTAATGAGCTTGCAGACCCTCCAGGAATTTCACCCTGTTTTGCTGTCTCTGTTCTGCTGTCTGACGGATGCAGATGTGCAGACGCCAGCTAGCCTCTGAGGTGGTCATCTCTGGCCCCAAAGCTTTGTAACTGCAGTTCTGGCTGAGCTAGAACCAAGGCACCCACTGAGGCTGGGTTAGCTGGATTTCCTCCTCCAGACAAGGATGTCTGATTCTAGACTTCAGCATATATACAAGAGGGAGAAACCAAGGGTTTTTAATTTTGGGTCCTTGCTTTCTTTATCATGTCCTAGAAGCCACTTCTCCATGAGTCTGTGGTAACGGCCTCTCTGGTGCCCATGCATATGGATGGAGAAATAGTTTCCAGAAAACAAGAGGCTGAAAAGAAGCAAGTTCACGCTGAGAGGTAACATGGGAAAGACTCCCGAGAGCTGATAAGCTCCAGAGACTTACAATACTGTTGAATCCACAAGAAATCACAAATTCAGGACATAAAAAGGCTGCTAAATCTGTCCAATGCCACCGGCACACATCAGCATCCGCCACAGCCTATAAATCCAACCACACCTGAGAAGGCAGGGCCTGCTATATGCAGACAACTACAGGCTTAAAAACACACCTAGTGAAACAAGGGACCCCGAGGGCTCTGCTGAACCCACGAGTACATTGGTATGAACTTCTGCTTCTGAGAACCAGCTGGGCTCAACCCCCGCAGCTGTTGCTCCAAGGTGGTAACTGGGAGCGTGGGCATGTGTCCGGTCAAGAGAGTAATTGAATGTGCTCCACGATAGTTATCTGGTCCTCACAACAACAGCTGGATCCTACTCAGGGTAACAGCTTAGTTCAGAAAAGGTGCTCTAAGAAATATCAGCTGTGATCTCTGTCTCCACCTGACTGGATCCTCCATTGGGGAAATTTACAGTAATCGTATGTGTGCTGCTGAAAAGTTATCAGCGGAAAACATGCCCTTATTCCTCAATGTGCAAATGTAATTATTATGCAAAGTGCTGTAACTCTTCTTGAAATTATTTGCATTTTTGGTGCAACTTTATATACAGATGCTGTTAGGTCTGAAATACTCACTTAATCATTGTAGACCAGATTTCCTAACTCCAATTCTATTTTTACCACTGCACACAGGCCATTGTATATCTGAATCCTTGAATGCTCTTGCAGACTGGTTGCTTCGAGGCCCAGATAAGAAAAGTTTTGGGCAGACATAAAATAGACTCGCTCATAAACACCAGAATCTCAGTCTTACCATCTGACAGAAAGCAATGGGCAACAATCTGCCCATCAGGCACGACAACTCTGACCCACACCAGAATTACTAATTAAAAAAAAATAGTTACTCATGCTCTTGGCAAGTTATATATTGCCATCTGTAGTAGCAGATACATCACAGCCAGCATTTCTTTAGAAAATGAGAGTATTTTATTCTTTCAAATATCTGCAGAAATATTCAGGTGTTGCTAGCAGCTTTGCTGCTAATTACACTTAAACTAAAGTGAAATGTAATAAATAAATAGACAGATCATGAGATAATTACAAGGTGCTTAGAATGTCAGATAAATAAGAGAATAATCAATAAACAAATATTTCTAACAACTGTTTCTGTGGAAACTGGAGACTGATTAAACAGAGATACAGACAGAGTGACTCAGGTGCTGGGCCTGAGCCAAGGATCTGCTGAGTACTCATCGCTCTTTCGCAGCGCAGTCGGTGCTTTCTGCCTGGTAGGATTAGACCCATTTGCGAAGTGATGCATTGTAACGTTTGCAATTAAATGAGCAAGAAGGATTTGGCAAATGCTCGCCAAAGTGGGGATTCGGGGGGGTCCCACTGCACCGTGGGATGGGACACGAGGCCTCTCGGGGGGCTCAGCTGGGGCCAGGCTCACTGGGGTTCTGCTCTCTGCCAGCAGGTCTGTGCCGGGAGCCGAAGCAGGGGAAGGCGCAGGAAGGTTCATGAAACAGGTAGAGCTCTCCTCGGCCCTGGCGCTGGCTCCTGCAGGCGCCGGGGTCCCCTAGGGCCCCGCTGCTGCCCAGGGCTGGGCCACATCCAAGCCGCGGGCAGCCGGGCCCCACCTTCAGAGGCCAGCTGGCCACCCGGCCAGGCGCAGGGCCCGTCCCAGCAGACACTTGCTCACGGCGCTCCGTGTCCCCCATCTCTTGCAGATGCTGAGGCGCGCGCTCACGGCTGCGGGAGCAGCCCGATCTGGATCGGCAGCAGACCCTTAGGCCAGCTTCTGTGTTACGACCTCGACTGTGAACGCTGCAGCCAGGCTGTCAGGGAGAGGCAGCAGCGGCTCCTTGCCAGGCAGGCCAGAGCCTCCTGCTGTCCACGCTCCTCTTCCTCTTCGGACGCCAGCGACTCCAGCCAGCACAGGGCCCCGGCCAGATCATTCCACCCAGCCAAGCTAACATCCGTCAGATCCTGGTGGCAGCCAGTGTTGCGGAACAGAAAGCGGAGGAGACCCTTTCCCCAGCGTGCAGCGATGCCCCAGACAGCACTGAAAATCTATGGGGCAACCACACTTCCCTGCGATGCTGGGCCTCTCAGACAGGCCGAGGAGCTTGCCAAGATGGCTCCCAGGCACCACGAGGCTGGCTTGCCTCTCGCCACAGGCTCTGACGCAGCTGACAAGGACGGCAACCTGCCTGCTGGTGTGGATCCTCGTCCCATGAAAAGGCTGGAGCCAGGACTGGGCTTCTGGAAGCTGCTGCGGATGCGCACCCTGAGGAAGTCCATAGAGATGAAGCTGGGAGCCCTCCCCACCATGGTGCAGCAATCCCACAGGAGGTACACATACAGGATGGCACGCTGCACAGCTCCCACGCCGCTGCACTCCCGTCCTGCCCCCTCCTACTTCTGCTCAGCGGAGGCCCTGTTCCTGCCTGAGGACGTGCGGGAGTTCCTGGAGATGCACATCCGTGAGAAGAAGCTGCGCCACCAATGGGACTTGCCTGCAGGGTCGCTGGGAGGACCCCAGGCACTGCCATCAGTCCCCTAACAGCAGCGCGCAGGGCTCCACGTTCAGCACCACCCTCAAGATCCAGGGTTGGGCACCAGGAAAGCGGCTGTCCCATGGAAAACATCCCCTGCTGCCTGTGCTGCGAGGGACAGAAGCTGCGAGGGAACGTGGAAGCCTCCCCGTCACTAACTCTTCCTACTCCTGTTAAATCCATTAAACCCATTCCTATTAAATCTCCGCCTCTTCTGGGCAGCTGCACTGATATGAGCAGAGATGTCTGGGAGGGCTCTGAGGCTCACCATGGCGCCAACGAACCAGGGCTGCGGGATGAAGAACATGGTACCTCTAACCATGCCGCCCACCTCAGCAGAGTGGGACTTCCAGAGAGCAGCCCCCACGCAGGGCTCACGGGACCGTTTTGATGTCCCTCTTTGGGCTCTTGCACTGTTGCGAGGGCCTGGGAGCGCCGGCAGGGAAGTGAAAGCAGGCGCAGGATGGCTCTGGGAGAGCAAAATCTTGGCTGTCCCCATCCTCATTAGGCGACACCACCTCAGGGTGCCAAAGGGAAGGGGAAGTCCTGATGGGGGCAAGCAAAATGAAGGGGGGATCACACTCACATTGGATGTGTCTCTCTTGGTCAATGTCCACCCTGGGCCATATCACACCATTCCCTCATGCCCTGATGCGGCACAGGCCAGTCATAAAGGGGCTAAAAAGAAGTGCCAGGAGCACCGCGAACACGACGCACAAACAGGACCGGCTTGGCAGTTAGCACAGGCAGTTTGCGCGGGACAGTTCAAGCGGGGCAGGGAGGAGTGCGGGGAGGATCCTCTCCTCTCTTTCCCACTTCACTTTCTCTTCCTCTCCTCTCCTTTGGGAACTCTGCCTCTTATGACTTATAATTCACCATGGTGGGCACCCGGCATAGCCGCTGGGCTGAGGCAGCAACCCAAACTGAGGGGACACGGCCTCTCTGGGCTCATGTGGGCACTCAGGTGGATCCCCTGAGAGGTGAAGTGGCAGTCCCGACTGGTGACTGTGGGGAGCTCCGGAATCTGGAGGCTCCCCTGGGTCCTGAGGGAAGAGAGGGCTGTCGTGGGTGCAGGTGTGCCCTGCTCAAGGAACTGCTTGAGCAGACGGGTGGGCTGCAGCGAGAAATCGGCAGCCTGAGGGGCTCCTGGGAGTCTCTGAGGGAGACGGATAGGAGGTGTGAACCTACCCCTACTGAAGCCCAGCAGCCCCCTCCTAAGTGCCCGCAAAGGGTAGTAGCTGATCCAGCTGGTCACCTGCAGGACAGAGAGCTTGACAGCCCGCGAGAGGAAAGGGGCTGGACCCTCGTCTCTGCTCAAAGCAGAAGGAGGCGTCTGCCCCCAACACCCATGGTGCCACCAACCCCCACGGTGTCCCTGGGTAATAGATTCGAGGCTCTCGGGCAGGAAAGGGATGAAGGTCTGGAGAGCAGTTGGAACTCAGGCCCCAAGAAGCACATCGAGGTAGAGGGAAGTAGCAAGCACAGGGAGCGGGACCGGTCGGGGCACTGCATCAAAAGGATCCCATCGGATTGTCCGAGGGCGCCTCAGAGAAGGTAATGTTTCCGATACCCCACCCGGAATCTCCTTGCGTCCCTCTAGGGCCAACTGCGCCTGCTGCTTCCCTAAAGTGCCTGTATACCAATGCGCATAGCATGGGAAATAAACAGTAAACCAAAAAAACAGTATACAAAATAAACAAAATAAAAACAACAACAATATAAAACAGTAAACAAAAATAAACATGGGAAATAAACAGGCAGAAACAACACTTCCGAAGCCCTGGAATGCAGCTGTGAAGGTACTTGCACACCGAGGATGTTGTGCCCCAAGACTCACGCCACCACAACCCTTTCCAGAGAAAGCCTTCAGCATCGTCAACCACGGCCAAAAAGGCAAAGGCAAAACTATAGCAATAAGCCACCGGTCAAGCAACTGCCATAATCTCACCAGAACCTCCCAGCCGTGGCCAGGAAAAGCAGCGCTATCAAAGTCAGGAGTAGGTATTGCCAGGCAGAGAGGTGCTTCAGTTTGAGGAAGTGTTTGAAACTACTGCCCTGAGGCTCCTGGAACCTTCAGGCCGGTGAAACGCACTGCTTCCTCGGTCCTACTGCCCTCTCCTGACAGCTATGAATGGCCCTCCCCAGCCAGCAGGGCCTGGCCTACCCCAGCCTCCTGCCCAGGGGCTCCCCGCAGAGCCCCCAGCCCCTGGCCCTGCTGGGTGCCCCTCTCTGGTCCTGCGTCTGCGCCCTCCGCCTGGGCTCTCTGATGCGCTCAGTGGTGTCACAGAGCTGGCAGCGACCTCACAGTCTCACTCCTGCCCTTATCCCCCGGTGACAGCAGCCACCGAGGCCAGTGTCGCACGGAGAGGCATCTCCGGAGGATGGCACAGCCACTTGTCCCTGGTCCCAGCATGCTGGATACCCTGGGGCTGGCACTTCACGGCTGCCTCCGCCTCGGCCCCGGCCTCGTCCTGCTCCTGGTGGCCTGGGCCACCCTGCGCTGCTGCCGCAGCACTTCAGGCAAACGCCACCAGGTAGGAGGGAGGCTCCAGGCCAGCCTTTCTCAGGAAGCCTGGCAGGGCAGGGGGGATGGGGATTCGGGGGGGTCCCACTGCACCGTGGGATGGGACACGAGGCCTCTCGGGGGGCTCAGCTGGGGCCAGGCTCACTGGGGTTCTGCTCTCTGCCAGCAGGTCTGTGCCGGGAGCCGAAGCAGGGGAAGGCGCAGGAAGGTTCATGAAACAGGTAGAGCTCTCCTCGGCCCTGGCGCTGGCTCCTGCAGGCGCCGGGGTCCCCTAGGGCCCCGCTGCTGCCCAGGGCTGGGCCACATCCAAGCCGCGGGCAGCCGGGCCCCACCTTCAGAGGCCAGCTGGCCACCCGGCCAGGCGCAGGGCCCGTCCCAGCAGACACTTGCTCACGGCGCTCCGTGTCCCCCATCTCTTGCAGATGCTGAGGCGCGCGCTCACGGCTGCGGGAGCAGCCCGATCTGGATCGGCAGCAGACCCTTAGGCCAGCTTCTGTGTTACGATCTCGACTGTGAACGCTGCAGCCAGGCTGTCAGGGAGAGGCAGCAGCGGCTCCTTGCCAGGCAGGCCAGAGCCTCCTGCTATCCACGCTCCTCTTCCTCTTCGGACGCCAGCGACTCCAGCCAGCACAGGGCCCCGGCCAGATCATTCCGCCCAGCCAAGCTAACATCCGTCAGATCCTGGTGGCAGCCAGTGTTGCGGAACAGAAAGCGGAGGAGACCCTTTCCCCAGCGTGCAGCGATGCCCCAGACAGCACTGAAAATCTATGGGGCAACCACACTTCCCTGCGATGCTGGGCCTCTCAGACAGGCCGAGGAGCTTGCCAAGATGGCTCCCAGGCACCACGAGGCTGGCTTGCCTCTCGCCACAGGCTCTGACGCAGCTGACAAGGACGGCAACCTGCCTGCTGGTGTGGATCCTCGTCCCATGAAAAGGCTGGAGCCAGGACTGGGCTTCTGGAAGCTGCTGCGGATGCACACCCTGAGGAAGTCCATAGAGATGAAGCTGGGAGCCCTCCCCACCATGGTGCAGCAATCCCACAGGAGGTACACATACAGGATGGCACGCTGCACAGCTCCCACGCCGCTGCACTCCCGTCCTGCCCCCTCCTACTTCTGCTCAGCGGAGGCCCTGTTCCTGCCTGAGGACGTGCGGGAGTTCCTGGAGATGCACATCCGTGAGAAGAAGCTGCGCCACCAATGGGGCTTGCCTGCAGGGTCGCTGGGAGGACCCCAGGCACTGCCATCAGTCCCCTAACAGCAGCGCGCAGGGCTCCACGTTCAGCACCACCCTCAAGATCCAGGGTTGGGCACCAGGAAAGCGGCTGTCCCATGGAAAACATCCCCTGCTGCCTGTGCTGCGAGGGACAGAAGCTGCGAGGGAACGTGGAAGCCTCCCCGTCACTAACTCTTCCTACTCCTGTTAAATCCATTAAACCCATTCCTATTAAATCTCCGCCTCTTCTGGGCAGCTGCACTGATATGAGCAGAGATGTCTGGGAGGGCTCTGAGGCTCACCATGGCGCCAACGAACCAGGGCTGCGGGATGAAGAACATGGTACCTCTAACCATGCCGCCCACCTCAGCAGAGTGGGACTTCCAGAGAGCAGCCCCCACGCAGGGCTCACGGGACCGTTTTGATGTCCCTCTTTGGGCTCTTGCACTGTTGCGAGGGCCTGGGAGCGCCGGCAGGGAAGTGAAAGCAGGCGCAGGATGGCTCTGGGAGAGCAAAATCTTGGCTGTCCCCATCCTCATTAGGCGACACCACCTCAGGGTGCCAAAGGGAAGGGGAAGTCCTGATGGGGGCAAGCAAAATGAAGGGGGGATCACACTCACATTGGATGTGTCTCTCTTGGTCAATGTCCACCCTGGGCCATATCACACCATTCCCTCATGCCCTGATGCGGCACAGGCCAGTCATAAAGGGGCTAAAAAGAAGTGCCAGGAGCACCGCGAACACGACGCACAAACAGGACCGGCTTGGCAGTTAGCACAGGCAGCTTGCGCGGGACAGTTCAAGCGGGGCAGGGAGGAGTGCGGGGAGGATCCTCTCCTCTCTTTCCCATTTCACTTTCTCTTCCTCTCCTCTCCTTTGGGAACTCTGCCTCTTATGACTTATAATTCACCATGGTGGGCACCCGGCATAGCCGCTGGGCTGAGGCAGCAACCCAAACTGAGGGGACACGGCCTCTCTGGGCTCATGTGGGCACTCAGGTGGATCCCCTGAGAGGTGAAGTGGCAGTCCCGACTGGTGACTGTGGGGAGCTCCGGAATCTGGAGGCTCCCCTGGGTCCTGAGGGAAGAGAGGGCTGTCGTGGGTGCAGGTGTGCCCTGCTCAAGGAACTGCTTGAGCAGACGGGTGGGCTGCAGCGAGAAATCGGCAGCCTGAGGGGCTCCTGGGAGTCTCTGAGGGAGACGGATAGGAGGTGTGAACCTACCCCTACTGAAGCCCAGCAGCCCCCTCCTAAGTGCCTGCAAAGGGTAGTAGCTGATCCAGCTGGTCACCTGCAGGACAGAGAGCTTGACAGCCCGCGAGAGGAAAGGGGCTGGACCCTCGTCTCTGCTCAAAGCAGAAGGAGGCGTCTGCCCCCAACACCCATGGTGCCACCAACCCCCACGGTGTCCCTGGGTAATAGATTCGAGGCTCTCGGGCAGGAAAGGGATGAAGGTCTGGAGAGCAGTTGGAACTCAGGCCCCAAGAAGCACATCGAGGTAGAGGGAAGTAGCAAGCACAGGGAGCGGGACCGGTCGGGGCACTGCATCAAAAGGATCCCATCGGATTGTCCGAGGGCGCCTCAGAGAAGGTAATGTTTCCGATACCCCACCCGGAATCTCCTTGCGTCCCTCTAGGGCCAACTGCGCCTGCTGCTTCCCTAAAGTGCCTGTATACCAATGCGCATAGCATGGGAAATAAACAGTAAACCAAAAAAACAGTATACAAAATAAACAAAATAAAAACAACAACAATATAAAACAGTAAACAAAAATAAACATGGGAAATAAACAGGCAGAAACAACACTTCCGAAGCCCTGGAATGCAGCTGTGAAGGTACTTGCACACCGAGGATGTTGTGCCCCAAGACTCACGCCACCACAACCCTTTCCAGAGAAAGCCTTCAGCATCGTCAACCACGGCCAAAAAGGCAAAGGCAAAACTATAGCAATAAGCCACCGGTCAAGCAACTGCCATAATCTCACCAGAACCTCCCAGCCGTGGCCAGGAAAAGCAGTGCTATCAAAGTCAGGAGTAGGTATTGCCAGGCAGAGAGGTGCTTCAGTTTGAGGAAGTGTTTGAAACTACTGCCCTGAGGCTCCAGGAACCTTCAGGCCGGTGAAACGCACTGCTTCCTCGGTCCTACTGCCCTCTCCTGACAGCTACGAATGGCCCTCCCCAGCCAGCAGGGCCTGGCCTACCCCAGCCTCCTGCCCAGGGGCTCCCCGCAGAGCCCCCAGCCCCTGGCCCTGCTGGGTGCCCCTCTCTGGTCCTGCGTCTGCGCCCTCCGCCTGGGCTCTCTGATGCGCTCAGTGGTGTCACAGAGCTGGCAGCGACCTCACAGTCTCACTCCTGCCCTTATCCCCCGGTGACAGCAGCCACCGAGGCCAGTGTCGCACGGAGAGGCATCTCCGGAGGATGGCACAGCCACTTGTCCCTGGTCCCAGCATGCTGGATACCCTGGGGCTGGCACTTCACGGCTGCCTCCGCCTCGGCCCCGGCCTCGTCCTGCTCCTGGTGGCCTGGGCCACCCTGCGCTGCTGCCGCAGCACTTCAGGCAAACGCCACCAGGTAGGAGGGAGGCTCCAGGCCAGCCTTTCTCAGGAAGCCTGGCAGGGCAGGGGGGATGGGGATTCGGGGGGGTCCCACTGCACCGTGGGATGGGACACGAGGCCTCTCGGGGGGCTCAGCTGGGGCCAGGCTCACTGGGGTTCTGCTCTCTGCCAGCAGGTCTGTGCCGGGAGCCGAAGCAGGGGAAGGCGCAGGAAGGTTCATGAAACAGGTAGAGCTCTCCTCGGCCCTGGCGCTGGCTCCTGCAGGCGCCGGGGTCCCCTAGGGCCCCGCTGCTGCCCAGGGCTGGGCCACATCCAAGCCGCGGGCAGCCGGGCCCCACCTTCAGAGGCCAGCTGGCCACCCGGCCAGGCGCAGGGCCCGTCCCAGCAGACACTTGCTCACGGCGCTCCGTGTCCCCCATCTCTTGCAGATGCTGAGGCGCGCGCTCACGGCTGCGGGAGCAGCCCGATCTGGATCGGCAGCAGACCCTTAGGCCAGCTTCTGTGTTACGACCTCGACTGTGAACGCTGCAGCCAGGCTGTCAGGGAGAGGCAGCAGCGGCTCCTTGCCAGGCAGGCCAGAGCCTCCTGCTATCCACGCTCCTCTTCCTCTTCGGACGCCAGCGACTCCAGCCAGCACAGGGCCCCGGCCAGATCATTCCGCCCAGCCAAGCTAACATCCGTCAGATCCTGGTGGCAGCCAGTGTTGCGGAACAGAAAGCGGAGGAGACCCTTTCCCCAGCGTGCAGCGATGCCCCAGACAGCACTGAAAATCTATGGGGCAACCACACTTCCCTGCGATGCTGGGCCTCTCAGACAGGCCGAGGAGCTTGCCAAGATGGCTCCCAGGCACCACGAGGCTGGCTTGCCTCTCGCCACAGGCTCTGACGCAGCTGACAAGGACGGCAACCTGCCTGCTGGTGTGGATCCTCGTCCCATGAAAAGGCTGGAGCCAGGACTGGGCTTCTGGAAGCTGCTGCGGATGCACACCCTGAGGAAGTCCATAGAGATGAAGCTGGGAGCCCTCCCCACCATGGTGCAGCAATCCCACAGGAGGTACACATACAGGATGGCACGCTGCACAGCTCCCACGCCGCTGCACTCCCGTCCTGCCCCCTCCTACTTCTGCTCAGCGGAGGCCCTGTTCCTGCCTGAGGACGTGCGGGAGTTCCTGGAGATGCACATCCGTGAGAAGAAGCTGCGCCACCAATGGGGCTTGCCTGCAGGGTCGCTGGGAGGACCCCAGGCACTGCCATCAGTCCCCTAACAGCAGCGCGCAGGGCTCCACGTTCAGCACCACCCTCAAGATCCAGGGTTGGGCACCAGGAAAGCGGCTGTCCCATGGAAAACATCCCCTGCTGCCTGTGCTGCGAGGGACAGAAGCTGCGAGGGAACGTGGAAGCCTCCCCGTCACTAACTCTTCCTACTCCTGTTAAATCCATTAAACCCATTCCTATTAAATCTCCGCCTCTTCTGGGCAGCTGCACTGATATGAGCAGAGATGTCTGGGAGGGCTCTGAGGCTCACCATGGCGCCAACGAACCAGGGCTGCGGGATGAAGAACATGGTACCTCTAACCATGCCGCCCACCTCAGCAGAGTGGGACTTCCAGAGAGCAGCCCCCACGCAGGGCTCACGGGACCGTTTTGATGTCCCTCTTTGGGCTCTTGCACTGTTGCGAGGGCCTGGGAGCGCCGGCAGGGAAGTGAAAGCAGGCGCAGGATGGCTCTGGGAGAGCAAAATCTTGGCTGTCCCCATCCTCATTAGGCGACACCACCTCAGGGTGCCAAAGGGAAGGGGAAGTCCTGATGGGGGCAAGCAAAATGAAGGGGGGATCACACTCACATTGGATGTGTCTCTCTTGGTCAATGTCCACCCTGGGCCATATCACACCATTCCCTCATGCCCTGATGCGGCACAGGCCAGTCATAAAGGGGCTAAAAAGAAGTGCCAGGAGCACCGCGAACACGACGCACAAACAGGACCGGCTTGGCAGTTAGCACAGGCAGCTTGCGCGGGACAGTTCAAGCGGGGCAGGGAGGAGTGCGGGGAGGATCCTCTCCTCTCTTTCCCACTTCACTTTCTCTTCCTCTCCTCTCCTTTGGGAACTCTGCCTCTTATGACTTATAATTCACCATGGTGGGCACCCGGCATAGCCGCTGGGCTGAGGCAGCAACCCAAACTGAGGGGACACGGCCTCTCTGGGCTCATGTGGGCACTCAGGTGGATCCCCTGAGAGGTGAAGTGGCAGTCCCGACTGGTGACTGTGGGGAGCTCCGGAATCTGGAGGCTCCCCTGGGTCCTGAGGGAAGAGAGGGCTGTCGTGGGTGCAGGTGTGCCCTGCTCAAGGAACTGCTTGAGCAGACGGGTGGGCTGCAGCGAGAAATCGGCAGCCTGAGGGGCTCCTGGGAGTCTCTGAGGGAGACGGATAGGAGGTGTGAACCTACCCCTACTGAAGCCCAGCAGCCGCCTCCTAAGTGCCCGCAAAGGGTAGTAGCTGATCCAGCTGGTCACCTGCAGGACAGAGAGCTTGACAGCCCGCGAGAGGAAAGGGGCTGGACCCTCGTCTCTGCTCAAAGCAGAAGGAGGCATCTGTAGGACGCCTTCAGAAGGAGGTGTCTGACAGGACAAGGGACAATGGCCAGAAAAGGGAGCACAGGAAGTTCTGCACCAATACGGAATATAACTTCTTCATGGCGAGGGTGATAGAGCACTGGAACAGGCTGCCCAGGGAGGTTGTGGAGTCTCCTTCTCTGGAGATATTCAAGACCCGTCTGGATACCTACCTGGGCAACCTGCTCTAGGAAACCTGCTTTGGCAGGGGGTTTGGACCCGATTATCTCTGCAGGTCCTTTCCAACCCCTACAATTCTGTGATTCTGTGATTACCAGTCTGGTTGCCTGGAGAGTCCCAGGATAAACCCCTCTTCCCAAGCTCTCTACAAGAGTAGGAGACTTCTCCAACCTTACTGGCAGTGCTACAGATGGCAGGAATGCATCAGAGTACTCAGAGATGCTCTTGCCTACCGTTCGTGCATAGCAGCCACCATCACCCCTATGTTTGTGGCTGCTTTGTAAACACAAGGTCCTCTTCCCTTCAAGGCTGGATTTGTTTTGGGAAGATCTCACTGTGTTTTTGTCTGTGGCTGTAGTGAGTGGGCTGCAATGAGAGCAGTGCTCCTTGCTTCATGCAGTGCTGGTCCCCACCAGGACACAGAGCCTGGGGTCTGCCCACATCCAGCCCACCAGCACCGCCTTCCCTGGCTGCCTGTGAGGATGGGAGCTGAGATGCCAGTTCGCGATGAACAGTGAAGGACAGCATGATAAAATGCAGGTCACTGCTTGACACGTGTGGGCAGGGCAAATGATAACCAGCAGGCACAGGCTGATAGCTTCTACCTGAGGAGGAGGAGAAAGAAAAATCATGTTATTGCATTTAAATGCGAGCCAAATGCTCGCCCACAGTCATTTTCAGGCAGAAAATTTAGGTGTGGTCTTCAGCCTTTTCTATTTGTATCACAGATGGTGAATACATTATCCAGCTTGTCCCAATTTTTAGCTGTGACTGTGTATGTTTCCTACACATATTCCTCCATTTGCAGAGACTCCCAGTACAGGTGTTATTCCCCACAAAACCTGAGCTGGTAGGGAGTCACAGTCATGTGCTAGTGATGCAAAAAGTGGGGCATGGCAGATGCGGTAAGGTCAGGGTTTGTAAAATAATTCCCTGTCCCTTCTGTTTCTTATAAGCCCTCTTTTTAAAAACCCTTTTCTCTCCAGGGACTGATTCTACCTTGTTATGTGTACAGCATCTTGTATTACCAAATACGAGTGTGGAATCCTTGCATCACCGTTGTATAAACGCCATTAAATATGTTCTTGATTTAGGAGGAACAAGATTGTGTCTCCCTCTGATCATATCCTAAGATCAGATCTCTCACATTCTGGATATTTAAGTTAATTTAATAAAATAAATAAATAAATAAAAAGGTTTCAATAGAAAATAACACATTTTTATGCATTTCAGTATAAAAAAATATGCAAAGAGCAAAGAAGTTTCACAGTTCCAGAAATAATTACAATTACATATTTTTTCCTAATCTTCAGGTCAATCTGGAGCACTAATGTGCTCAGTCAGAAAATTCAGTTGATCAAAGCAAACCTTAGCTCCTAGCTTAACATTAAAAACTAAAATACAATATGTTGACATAAAATAAGCAGGCACGCCCTAGAGGTACATACGAAATGTCACAGTTTCATACAAGACCGAATTTAGGATGATACTAACATGAAATACAATGCAAAAGCATGTCAATAATAGAAAATAAAAACCCTTTTCTAAGACGTGCTGCCTGTTCCACGCTTAGATATATTTTTAGAGAGGGACTTATTGTTCACAAAGCAAAGACTACGAAAATATATATGTGAAAATATACAACAGCTTTTAGCTGCTAAAAGCACTGCAGAGAATTCGGGAAAGACAAATACGTGCCTATTTTTTCTGTTGGGGGGTGGCTTTGCATACGCATAATTAGGAACCTCAGAGAACAGTTTATTTTAGGGCAAGCCAAGGACTGAATCAGGGAGTCACTTTTTATCTTATTTTACTTCACTTCTTTCTGGACCACTGCCAGGACCTGCAGGACTCCTGTCTGCTCGCTGCTGCTGCTGCTCGCTGATTATTTCCCCTTCTTGCATAACCCAGTCCCAGCCCCAAAGTCTAAGGCATCAGGCACTGCAGCAGTTGGGGGGAGCAGCATGTTTAACTGGACCTCCTAAATAATTCATGCTCCTTAAATGCCATGAGTGCTCCTTCCGGGACGCCCGCCATTTCATGAGACTCCTCCGGGTGTCTTGCAGTGGCGGTGCTGATGCCCGGCTCACGGCCCCCTGACCTCCTGCAAGGGAGGGAGGCGAGGAGCTGCTAGGAGGGAGCTGGGGCTGCCAAAACGCTCCTCATCCTGCTGCTGCTCTCTCCCCTGGCCTTGGAGAAGGGTAGGCAGAGAGGGGAGATGTGCACGGGGAGTGGGAAGGCGGCAAGGTGGCAGGACTTGATTTGGACTTGGTTTTGCCCTCCTTTGGGTCTCCTCTGTCTCGCAGGTGCTGCCCCATCCAAGTCCCCACACTGGCCTGGGGACAGGCAGTAGCTTCTCCCACCCGCTGCTCTGTGTCAGCATAAGAAATTCCCATCACTTCCAGATCCGTTCAGGCTTTCCCAGTGGAATCAATCATTTTTCACTGACCTCAAGTTTCATACAGATCCAGGGATTCTGGTTCAAGTGGGCTGTGTGCTTTTAGCAGCTATGGTCCCGGGCTGGGATTCAGAATAGCTCAGATGGACTTGGCTGTGTTTGGATTTCCATGTCTCCGGTGGAGATGGCAGTGTTTAAGCATTAATTTGTTCTGCTTGAGCTTGCACAGGAGGCAAACACAGAGGTCAGCCTCTGCCACATTGAATCATGAGGGCCTCTTAGTTCTGCCTGCCCGCCCGCCTGCTTATCAAGGTTAATAAGAGCTGGCACGCTCCAGGGGTCCGGTTACACTGATTGTTTTAAAATCTTTCAGAGGCCACACTGACTATCAGGGGTACAATCAATGGTGTCGGTCCCCCTGGAGTTACGTCTGCTTACCCTAGTTGTTAGTTTATCTATTAAAGTGCTGCTGAGATAAGCCACCTTTCTTAGATCAATATTTATTTAAGCTGAAACCGCACTGAAATGGGGATTTAAAGCATTTGCATAAATGGACTGATACAGGATCTACTTGTGCACTGCATCCCCCACATCAGCAGTGCAAAGAAAGTTTAAGAATTTACTGAAATCTCACTCCTCTGGGGCTGACACCAGACATCGCAGTCACTGGAGGATGGAGGAGAAGGTCCTTCCTTTCATGTGATTGTTAATCAGGTTCCTTGATCCATCAAATAAGCCTACACAGCAGCTTTGGTCTGGCCCAGAGAACCAGCCCAGTGTTTCACACCTGAGCTGAACTTCTCTGCTGAGCTACTGCCCGAGGCCCAGATCCATGAAGGAATGAAGGCAGCATTTAGGTTCAAGAGCACAGCCCCAGAACCATTGCCTATGTCCTACACATTCAAAAAGTTGCAAGTCCCTAAGTTCATGCTGTGCCTCAAATACTTTCCTTATTGTTTGGCAGGACATCTCCACACTTACTGCACATCTACACTTAGGTTAGAAATCCGAATCTCTTCCCGTTAATCCTCCATGCACCAAATAAGTGTATTTGGGCATAGCACAGATAACCACTGTCCTGAATTCAGGGTAAAATTTCAATGTAATTTCATTTCAAAGCAGTAATGCTGTTGCTGAGGAAGGAATGGGGAGAGAGCATCCACTTTTTCAAGAGACTGTAATGACGGATGTACTATTGCCTGTGCATTATCTGAAAGATAAGGCTCAGATGTTTAAGTCTGGAGTGGGAACTGAGCTATGAACACCAGCCCTACACAGGCACCGGTCTCACGTTACAGAGAAACGCCTGCATTCAGGGGTGGAGACATGATTTCTGACAGCTACTGTCAACATTTCTGTTTCGGAGCTGCCCTCCCCAGCCTGCTGTTGGACAGAAACCCTACCTGGAGGTTGGTCATGGCCCCGGTGTACCTCAGCAGAGCCCATCCACATGGGCCCTGCCCCCAGATGGATCATCTGGCAGCAAAAATGTTAGATGGAGTTTCCCGACAGCGTGCCTGAGTGCCAGCTGCCCTCACCCTGACACTGAGAGAGGTCAAGAGGATAATCCTCCGTGCTACATGAGGCGAGGAGGTGCATTTTCACCTCTGGGCAGAAGGAGCAGCACAGAGTGACAGTAGAGCAGCGATGCTCAAGAGAAGAGGATTGGGTTAGCTCCTCAGCGTGCCACCTGGCATTGCAGCGCACACACCAGGCTGCCTTTGTGGCTATCAAATATGATCTAAAAGAAGCCGTAGGTAACACACTGCTTCATGGCCAAGCATTCACAGACGCTGCCATCACAGCCAGGGCTTTGCGGTGATCTTACACTAACAGGCGTCTGTGTGGGAGGGAGCAGGGCACGTTCTGCGGGCAGCACCAATGCTTCTGGTTCAGCACAATCCATCCAGAGGTCTTCTCAGTACAGCAGGGTTCACTGGAGGACTAGCTGAGTGTGCTGGTTCAGAGGGCACTAATGCAATTGTGCGATTAATTCTCGTCTGGGCTTTTGCTTGCTCTGAACGCTGCGCTCGGTGGGGATGGGCAGCGTAATGCGGCAGGTCACTGCCACCGCGAGCTGTCCCCTGACGGAGGTGACTGCTGGGCTGCCAGCGCCTCCTTCAAAGCAGGCGTGACTCACTGCCCCTGGGGGACAGCGAGCGCTGCGATGACACTCGCAATTGAAAGACAGTGAGGTGGAAGAAACAAGGTAATTTCTTAATAAATATTTATTTCCAGGAAACATATTGGGCTTAATCCTCCTTCCCCTGACGTTAATGAAAGCTTTGCGCTGACAAGAGGTACTACAGAACTTGCGATGTGTTTTGACATCTGTGGATGAAAGGTTCTAAATAATAGCTGAGGATTTATGTATTCCTCAGTGAGAACACGAGCTAGCCCACTGGATAAATTAATATACACGTCGTTATGTTAAGTGTGGCAAAATGCTTCTGATGCTTAAACTTGACATGCTGACAAAAGGAAGCTGAGGATTTGGTTTATTTTGTTTTATTAAAATTTCATACTTCAAGCTTGCCTGAAAAATCTCCAAGTGCTTACACTTTTAAGACAGTAAGTCTCCAAAAAGAGACAAACATTTTAGCGCTGTTTCACAGACAGAGCAATTGAGATATGCAAAAGATCACTAAGACTTTAAGGTCATGGGACTGGTGAACTAAAGGCTGTGCCTTTGGTTATCATAAGATCCAGGAAGAGATATTTAATCATTTTCATCATGGAAAAACCTCAAAATATCTTAAGAAAAGAAAGGCACCTTCCTGGTGTAAAAAACATCACAAATCAGATGTTCTTTGTGTTTAGATATGTAGTAATGGCCAAGAAAATTTACTGTGTACTCACCCTGCTATATATTATACTCTCACCATGAATGCTACATTTGTGGAAGACCCCAGTGGTCTTCTCTGCTGTGTGGAATATACTCTCCTGTCTCTAGGGGCTTCACTGTTAGTTTCCAAAGCTTCTTAGGAAGTTTTCTCATCTCTCCACCCTGCTGAATTTGCTGGATCACTGTGCAGCACTGCCAGCATGTGCTAAAGCTTGTGCTTGCTTCAGCAAGCAGGTCTGCAAACTGCTGCTGTAGTTAAGCCAACGACCTTTCTTTTTCTCTTCTTTCATCTAGATTCCTGAACTTATTTTAAGCACTTGTACAGTGCTTGCTGTGGTAATGGAGAATCTTCTGAACACCAAACCTGATCTCAAAACTGAAATGTCCATCACCTAAAAGTGATGTTCAGTGGTAACGCAAACCACAAATATGTTTTCAAGCATTATACTATGTGATACATAAGTACTAAATGCTAGAAAGCCTGGTGTGCAGTACTAGTAACAAATTACAAAATATATCACAGGGGTGGTTCTCTTTTCCAGGTACAGCCCACATCCCTCCTGTAAAGGAAGCCCATAGAAATGACCAAGCGTGCACCTAGCTATCACCAGCCAACTGCCAGTCCTTCTGGCTTAGTCTGGTTTTGTATTTTCTGCACCCTCAGCTACTCCACAATTATTCTTCCAGACTGGGACAAAGTAATGACAGCTCACTTTCCAGATGATGATAGTTTCTTCAGAGTAGAATAGAGTTGGATTTGAAGGTTTTTTTCTTTTTAATTCATTTTTCCTTCAAGTTTAATGATATAGACCTGAAAGAGTTTAGTACCCTGCCTTTTGTTCCTGGACACCCAGTCTGAAAAGACTACACTGATATATATGCAATGAGGTGTAAGGCTTTTTAAAGGCTTATTTTCATGACATTATATAGACTAAGTCTCCAGTCTCTTAGATGTTTTACTGGCAGCTTCTACTAAGAGGCAATGCCACATCAAGTCACAAAAGGATGTAAATGATAAAGCAAACAGGCAAGCAAACATAAATATATATATATTTAAAAAAAAAAAAAAAAAAAAAAAAGAAGCCTTTTGATATTTCCAGCCACTTGCTTTCTGTTCTACCTGAAATCTGTTGTATTCCTGTGGGAATGAGGTTTGGCATGATTGTGCTGTCTGTATGTCTCTCTGTACACCTTCCAGCTTCAGTGACATTTGGCAGAGAGGTAACGGTCTAAAAGAGACAGTCCTTTCCCAATTCTCCTAAATTCTCTAGAGGTGATTCTCCGGAGGAGGCTGACAGAGAAGGAGCCAGGGTGGGAAACTTATGTACCGTTAGACAGCTGGGGATGCAAGAGATAAAGTTGCTTTATACATCCCAATCACAAATAAAATTTCCATGTTTATACCTTATAATGCACAAAAACAATCATCTCAAGCAAAATATCCTTGGGAAATCAGTTCTGCCTTGTTCTGGTTCCCTAGTCTTGTTCCCTGCATTTTTTAATGTGCTTCATCCACTTAGATGACTCACAGGGACAAGGACTGCCTCTTAATAGACATCTGTACCCAGCACAGTCAGTACCAGTCTCCGCTGAGTCAAGGGCTCTTCCACAGCGAAGGCAATTACGCGCTGATGGAGCCTGCTCACTATGCAGCAATAACACTCAGATCAATCAGGTCGATCATAATCTCCCTTTTCTTCTCTTAGATGTAGCTAATGGAAATTCTGCTTTCCAATACCCCTCTGTTATTAATAAGAAGAATTATTTATTACCGCAGAAAAAGAAAAAGCCACAGATGAGAAGGAAATTCATTCCAACAGAGTGGAGACTTTCTTCTGTAAGTCTTTCATACTGGAGACTAAATGCACAAAACATGATGTCTGTGCAATGAGGGGGCAAATGGAGTTTGCACCAGGTTTGTTTGGAGGTAAGGGAGTGTAAAACTCAGAGTGGAAGAAAAACAGACATCCCTCTGCTCTCTCTTTACAGAAGGGCATGCATTTCCAAATGGGTGTTGTCTTCATCCTCCCATCATGGCCACTGATGCCAAAAGCTCTTCTTGTCATGTCTTTCTGTGCAAGGAGAGTGTTTGGCTGCTGGAGCAGCACCCACGTTGTTGCAGGAGCAGGGTGGGGAGCAAACACAGCTGTTTGCCACAGACCCTCTGGGCCTGGTGCCTGCATTTGCCCTTAGCTTTTAACCAGACATTGTTTGTTGTGGGGTGCTTCTCTCTGGTCACAGCAGCGAGCAGTGATTCCCCCCTGATAGCAGCTAGCATGCTGCTAACTCCCCTGCCTCACGCTCTCTTTCCAAAATAATTGCTCACGAAGACCAACCACTTCAGCAATGTTGCTGTTAGGGCGATCTCTGCTACTGACCTTTTACCAGCCCTGCGAGACCAGGCAGGCCTTTTGTTTCCTGCTCGGCCCTGCCAAACCTATCACCTGCCTGCGTCAGCTCAGTCTCCTGCCTCCCCAGCCCTTGATCCTCCTCCGCTGCCCTCCCGTCCCCACACAGACCCCAGCCCGGGCCCCGGGCCCAGCTGTGTGGGGCCTCAGCGCTCACCGCTCGCCCTGCCAGGCCCGCACGGCCTGCAGCCGCCATCCAAGCCCGCGCCATGGAGACGTCCTCCCCTCCGCATGCCTGCACCGCCACGGCCGCTGCCACGCTTCTGGCCCTCGTTAGCACTGCGCTGCTCCCCTGGCCGGAGCAGTCCTGGGGCTGTACACGTAGATTTAGTTACCGCGGGCTAGAGGCTGAAAGGAAACCCTACGTTACAGCTCTGATTACACTCACATGGCAGGAGAATACTCCTAAGGCTGCAGCTGACATTTTCTTTTTGTTTGCGTTTGTTTTCTAAGCTGTTTTTCCTCTTCTTTGCTGTGTGTGATCTTTTTTTTTTTTTCTTTTTCTTTTTTTTTCTTTTTTCTTTTTTTTTTTTTTTTTGCCTTATTTGTGTTTATGCAGCTGCTCATGAACCAGCTGTGAAAGGCTTTGTCCCTCATAGCAATGCAGCGTAGCACTCCCTGAGCTACACAGGCTGTCCCCGTTACAGATGAGGGCGAGGAAGAGGATGGAAAAAGAGGGTGGTGGCTGCAGGCCTTTCGGGAGGAGGCAGGAGCAGCTGGTCCATGGGTTGGACTGGATGGAGACTTCAAGACAGCAATAGCTGGTTTCCAAGCAGCCTGCCCTGATTCCAGGTTACAGAAGGAAAATCACTCCCCACTTAAAGCCTGCACAGGATACTGCCCATTGCTTTTTCCCTACTAGAAAAAAAATATTTTTTAAAAAAAAACAACACAGACTTTCCGATGAGCTCCAGAACAACCTCCACTGCTCTAGACACTGCTTTGCTTATTTTCTGCACATCATTCTCCCACTGCAGTTGCACTCTGAAACAATTTATAAACTTCAAGGTCTTGCTTAGAAAACATTTTCAAATGTGTTATCTTTTCACATAATTTGTTTGTGATATAACAGATTTTTTTTTTTTTTCAGATCATGCCATCTTATTACATCTGCCTCAACTTTCCTCCTCGTTTCCAGCTCTTAACTTTACATTCCACCATTTCTTTCTCCCTCTTACAATGTCCATGTTATTTAAGTGAAAAATAATTAAGGAAAGGATGATGTGTTCCTCAAAAATGTTGCATCACACTGCAGAAGGGTTGGTTAAATGTCAAAAAGACAATAGAATTATTCTTCCAATGGAAATTATCAAATGTAGAAATATCTAGTTGCTTAAGATAATTTGTAATGTTCAGCAGTTCTTGGGGAGCATTCAAGTAGCTGGGTTTCACTGTGTTCTTCTTCAGAAGGAAACAAATCGCACAGCCTGAGAGGTCCCTCCTGTATAGAAATGCCATATCCCGTGCATTTGGCATGAGCTTTGCTCCTTTGGCTCCAGTCCCTGCTGTCGGTGCTGCTGGCCTCACACATGCAGCAGTAAGGTCTCCGTCACTGCGAGAGCCCATGTGCCTGATTCGCCTCCTCCCCACAGGCTGCTGGGACCAGCTGTGCTGGTGGGCAACACCTTAGTGTGGGAGAAAAGCCATGGCATTGCTGGGCAGGCAGCCTGGCTGGCCCGGCTCTCCATAGGAGCTAATATTTGGGTCTGGAAAAGATGAGAGATGTCGCTCTGTCACTGATGTGCTAAGTGATTAATCTGAGGAGATGACAAGTGAGCATTCAACAAATAAGGGGGCAGTCCACCCTCTAACAGCAAGTATTTGTTGGATACATATACCGCAGTGCTCAGTTACATCGGTTTGGTTAATGAGAGCTCACCAATCACCCGGCCATGTGTCCTAGGAGTTATGGGAACCTGGAAAGGACATATGGTTCATATGGCATATATGTATACATATGAATGTATAAATGTATTGTGTGTGTGTGTACTGTGATTCAGTATTATAATCAATTATGATTTTTATTTTTTTTTTTGGCTCCTTGCGACTAATATCCTGTGCATACTCAGGTGGCCTCTATCACCACCCCCCCGAACTATTACTTTCCTTATCTGCACCTGTCCCGTTTACCAAGACGAAAGCTGCGATGAGGCAGCTATCTTTCTTCTACACCAGGCTGCTGAGCTGGGGATAATTTGCCACCCCCTTCAGGTGGTGCTGAAAGTGGATGCCTTGATGCCCCCTTTTTCCACCCGTACCTGCAGCACTGCTGAGAACGAAGAGCTGGCTTCATTGCTCTGTGGAGATGTAAGGGAAAAGACTCCATAACTCTTGAGAACATCTCGGCTGCCTCTATGTGAGAGGCCTGGATGCAGGAAGGATAATAATAACAAGCATACTGCAGCATTATTTTTTTTTTTCCAGGATTGCTCCTATTATATAAAGAGTGTATCTTCATGAGGAAAGTTAAACCCAGGGAAGGACACCCATGCTTTTCCTCACCTTTCCTACTCTTGTGCCAGGCACATCAAGCAGTGGTGCCACAGGTTGGTGGTGCCTCGTTTTCCCCTTGGATCTGCCATTTACCCTCTATGAAAAGCACAGACTTCACTTGAAAACAAACCAACAGAATGTTGCTGCTACAGAAGGCTCAAGAACATCTACAATAACAGATCCCAAGTGCATTGTTTTTATAGTTGCCTGATTTTGGAGGTGGGACTGTCTCTGGACTTTCTGCATTTGACTTGGCAGAAGCCACCAGCCTCATGCCTCAGCCTCTTGAGCATTAGTCTCCTTCACTCCAGACATATATGTGTCTTTACAGTGCAGATTATACACAGCACACATTGTTACTTGTTTCTTTTCTGCCTGGAAAAATATTTTCCTTTCATGTAGTTCAATGTCATCTAAATGAATGCTTGCTGTCTTTCTGTCGTTCTGAAGCACAAGTTGATTCTGCAGACAGTGCAGCACATAGCATTCAATGTTTAAGCTGTCTATTGAGCTCTACCCAAACACCGTGGCCTTGAAATGAATGTGTTACACCACAGAATAAACTCATTGCAGAGAATTATGACTAATTCTGGTAACTGGATTTAACAGATTATGTTTACGAAGAAGCTGTTTCATTCTTTTCATTTCATGTCACATCCTATTCCATTTAAACTTGACATCCTATTTTTTAACAGAACAGATGCCACAACTTTAATGACTGAGAAACAGTATCTCATTAGTCTCAAAAAAAAAAAAAAAAGACCAAAAACAAAACCAAAAAACTTCGCAGCTTATCATCAACTTTCATGAGAGAACTTGCAGACAGAGCAGGAAAGTGCAATTGGGTTCAGGAACCTGATGAGAAATACAGAGAAATGTTAAATAAATTATTACTTGTGCATTATTAAAAATAATAGTCACACTTCTACAGCTCCTGTCACATAATGAACTCAAAGCCATTCATAATTAATTTAAGAACAGCAGGTGGGTGAAGTAACTATACCACGTTGTTTTTATGAGCAAAGAGCTGAGATATCAGGAATTGAAGTGTTTAAGGTAATTCAGACCCCCCCTTGAGAAGTACCAGTGGTTTTTTCCCAAAGGGCACTGCTTCAGGTAAATAATGTGGGCAGGCATCCCAATTTGTTTCCCATATTCTAAGCTAGTGGAACTGGGACCATCTGTCTGTCCTGGATTTGGCTAGAGTATGGCCCATGGGGTCTTAGGCCTTGCCTGCACTAACCCGGCACCGGTAACTGCACGGGACGTGGGCTGTTCCGCTCCTTCACCACAAAATCCCGAGTTGCCAAAAAGATGTCTCATGGTGCAACACCGTGACAGTGCGCTGAGGTCTCACGTCACGTCACTTACTCTTGCTGAAGCCTGAGAAATTGTAATGCTGCACAGAAAAGGGAATAAAACAGCCCCCAATGCACAGCCACTGCTTTATCTCATGGACAGAGGCACAGAAAGTGCTAAGAGTGGGAGCTGCTGTGCCATGTGTGCACAGGAGGGGCAGAAAGATTTCACCTGCTGCTGAGCTCAGAGAGGAAATTAAAGCCCTACCCCAGAAGATTTTCTAATGTGGTATATTCCAGAAAAAAACAATGACATTTACTGGCATACTGACAGTAACACAACAGTGTTGTATCAGAGCTTAAGTCAACTGTGTAGCTCGGATTACTTCCACTTTTGTAGGCTGGGCTGCAGAGTGCTGTGGGAAGCAGTATTTCAGGAAACAGCACGGTGAAAGAGTATGAGCTGTGCTCACCCAGGAGAGTGTGACTTGCCCTTGTTTCTGCTGCGATGCCTGTCTTTGCAAATGGCAGATGTTTCTTTTTCACAGCTTTCATCCTTATTTTGCTTCTTGTCAGCAACTGAGTCTAATTGCACTGTATGTGCGGTGTCCTATTGACTGTGTTCCTCATCTGGAAATGGCAAATTTTCTGTGAAACAAAATGATACCTTCTTAAGTTGTCATTTTTCTCCAGATTAAGGCACACTGAGGTGGGTTCTCTCTGTACCTGCTCACTGCATCGCACAGGGAGCAGCAGTGAGGTCCTGCAGGCAGAAAATGCTATTTTTGGTTCTGTACTTTAAAAGCTTATCTTTTCTTGCTCCTCCTAACATTGTGTGCTTTATCTAGTCATGCTTTAAAGCTACTATGAATTTCTGCATTTAAAACACT
The DNA here is from genome assembly GCF_009769625.2 of Cygnus olor. Lineage (NCBI taxonomy): Eukaryota > Metazoa > Chordata > Aves > Anseriformes > Anatidae > Cygnus > Cygnus olor. Next base: position 18,427,176 of record NC_049173.1, read on the forward strand.
TCCCCAGAAAGCAGTAGGCTCTCTTTGGTAGGGAGATAAGTAGGAAGAACTCGTCCCATGTCACAGCTCTGAAAATAAAGCTCCTGGCAAATTGCTGTTGCTTCCTTCTCATTTTGCTTTAAATTTAAGCTCTTGCAGGGGCTTTTAGGGTTGGCATCTGGCAAGAAGTGCCTGCAAGTGGCTCCAGTGCTGGGCCTGGCAAATGCTCTTCTGAAAGGCCCGGGGAGTGTCAGGGAAAGGGTTGGCCATGTCCTCTCCAATGCTTATTTTCTCTAAAGATCAGCAGGCCTCCTCCAGAAGGTAAAGTCTGAACTGTGAAAACAGATAATTTTTTATTTGTGTAATGGCAGAAACACTGTCAGGACTCCAGCTGCTGACGAATGGACAAACAAGCTGTTTCTCATGAAGGTTACCATGAGTTTTAGCTGCACTAAACATAAGATTTCCTTCCCCAAAGCACCATTCTTTTCATGGGAAATACTTTGCTAATTCGTGTCCTGTGGCCTTCCACTGCTATAGAGCATAAGTGTGCTACAGGGACTGCCTTATAAAATGGGCTATGTGAAGATTTAACGACTGCTGTGATATTTTTAATAACCCAGTGAACAGCGTACTCTTCTCTCTGTATTTGAAAGAGCATGAAGAGAGGAAACCTGTGATGAGAAATGGTCATATGAATAATTTATTTGACATAAAACTGTTTTATATCTTGACAAAAATCTTGTAACCCTGTGACAGTGAAGCTCCTGAGGCAGCACAGTTTGGTTCCAGGGCAATGTGTTTTATCTTCATTTCTCCTTTTGTAGCAGCAGTCTTGTTTACTCTTAGATATCAGAATTCATCATTAATAATTATACATCAGGAGTTTTCTACCTCTACCAGCAATTATTTTGCCATTGTGCATTGCACATTTGCAGAGTGAACAATAGACAATTTATTGTATATTTCATAAGAAAGATATGGCCAGGAAACATTTACGTTTTTGTGAATAAACTCAAAGAATGTAAGACCCAAACAACAGAAATATGTACAGGTTTGGCTTTTGATTGCATTTTTACCCAGTAAAAATGACATTAGGATTAGAAGTAGATTTTCCAAAATTAGATTTTGTGGGGAAAAAGAAAAAAAAAAAAGGTTAACTCAACTTTTCTGTAGTTAGAAGACAGTATGCAAAAGAGGTATTTAATACCATCAGGGAGCCATCCAGTATTTATGCAGATTTGACATTTTCTTCCTTCTCCACTGTTTGCACCTGGAGCCCAGGGTGAGCCATCTCCCTGTGTTTGCCGTCTCTAAATGTCTCCGTCTGGGCAGCTCTTCATTCAGGGCCTGTGCATACACAAAATGGCGAGGACCTCCAGCCTGATGTAATATGAAAGGCTGTTTGCCATTCGTGGCCCTGGTGTTACCTTGCCGTGCAAACAAGTGGCCTCCTCTCCCTCCTGAGGCACATGAGGCACATGCCAGCCCCCCACAGAAGTCCCAGCACGGGGACTGTCGTGGCAGGAGCAGGAGGTGACACCGGGACAGGGAAGATGCTGTGGCCCAGAGGAGAAGAAGTGCTGTGAACCCAGCAAGTGCCTCAGGTCTCTGCACAGCTCTGGTCCACCAAGCACCCGTGAGCGCTGCTGAGGGGCAAAACCTGTGAAGGTTTCTGTCCTGTGACCCCTCCTGCACGCTGCCCCTCACTTTCGGTTAGGGAGGACTCTGAGCAAAAAGCTCATGGGGTGCAAGCATCCATAAAGCAGGTCAGCTCATGCAAAAAGCATTAATTTGTAATAATAGCAGCAGCAGCTGTCTTGGCAGCCTTGTTTTGCCCATAGGACGATGGAAGACTTCCACGTTCACTCCCACCTTGCACAGATGTTTTAGCTCCCATTCCTTCCAGACAGCCCAAGCCTTGGGGGGAAGGAAGAAAAAAGGACAAAATTTATAGCAACAATATGCCACATTGCTGTGTGGTGATAGGAAATGTTGAGTACTGACCATCAGCTGCTGTCAGAGGACACCAAGCACCCACCAGGATCCCCCTGCTAATGAGCTCAGCCAAGTCCGTGCTCCTCAGCTGGCTTGAGGAGAGTGGCCAAAGAGGAATGGACACTGTGGCTTCACCAGCACCATGGAAGAAGCCTGGGCAAGCCTACATTTTTATGTAAATCACAAATGTGAATTTGAACCATGAAAAAACACCACCTCAGAGCTACAAAAGCTGAAGGACAGGTTAAAGCCACAGTCTCCAGGGCTCGTGCAGGCTGTGGGGCTCCCTGGCCGAGCAGCTGCTCCACCAGCCCTCCTGCTGCCTGTGCCCTGTGCCAGGGGACAACCAGCCCAGGGTAAAGGGCTGCTTCAGCAGCAAGATGGCATCTGCATGCAGGGAGAGAGTGCATGGCTAAATCAGGAATCCGCACAGTGATGGTCTGTCTTCAGTAATCTCTTCAGGGCTTCCTATTCCCCTTTGCATTTTGTCAGCTAGGAAGGGTGTGCAGGTGATGGGGAGGGGAGACTGCTGAATTTCAGGTGGACCTGCAAGGACTCTTCTGTTCACTGTGCCCTCATTAGTGCTCTTGAGGGGCACACTTCCCACAGATCCAAGCACTTAAATTAGCACCACTTCAGTGCTATTTAGCACATATTCTTTCATATTTGAATTTGGAAAGAAACTTTCTGGTCCCCTCTCTGATCTAGGAGATACTTGTTGGAGCAATGTTGGTATCAGCTAACATTGATTCAGATCTGTCTGCTAGTTTGCCTTTTGTCAACATTACCAAGAGTTTAGACACCGTGATTTGCACTTTCTTTCATCTACACTGTGCAGTCAGCTGAGAAGACGGCCCTTGTGGAACCGCTCACAGCACAATCTGCCCCTTTCATGCTCTGTCCTGCTCTCTCCTTCCAGAGGAGCTCATTCACACATGGCCTCCAGCAACTCCTACTGCTCCAGCAGGAGCCCAAAATACCTGTTTGTGTGTTTGTGACTTCCCTTAGTGAAATGAATATTTGATAGATTATGGAAATGACTCGTGGCAATGACACCTACCATGGTTATCGACACAGTATCAGTGAACTCGGCAGTGCTACATCCTATTTTCAATACAATCCTTTCCTTTATTCTCTCAGTCATTTCTGGTACTGCTTATTGTCTTTGTCCCCCAGCACTTCTGCAGCATGGTGCCATTTAAGATGGTGATGCCTTCTCCCCAGAGCAGCTTCCCAGATGGTTCTTAGCTGCTTTTTGGTGTCATGCACACCCTAGCCACCAGCTGGCCTACATCGACTGTCTGCTGTCTTACAGGGCTACACAAGCAAAGATCTTGCTGCTCGGATCCAGCCTGTGCAGACCTTTTGCTTCCTTTGAGTCCCTTTGCATTGGGTCCAGGGTAGCAGGACCCAGAAAGGCAGCGTGAGCTCGTGCCATATGAGCACAGCGTCCCTTTAGGCAGCATAAGCACCCCTGCACAGTACAAACACACAATCTTGTGGCTGTTCAGAGCCCTCCTATGCCACCCATGTCCACCAACAAATCCAGCCTTCTGTTTGTTACATGTAGGGTCACAAAGCAGAAAACCACATGCTGTAAATGCACAATGAACATGCACTGTAGGGGAAATGGGACTGGAAGGTGTCCAAAGAATATGTCTCTTGCTTAGCAGGAGCGATTTAGCTTCTGTGAGCTGCTGCGAGCATCTCAGTGAATATTATTGCAAACAATCTCTACTGCCACCATAAATTTTAGAAATCACAGAGACTTAAGATGTTCTAGAGATTCCAGTGTATTAAAGCAGGAGGCGGTGGAGATGGATAAAATTAAATGCTGCGTGTCTACTGTTGTGATGTTCTCCTAAACCTCTAGAGCATAGAAAAAGGACATTGGGTTAAATACAAGTTATCAGGCTGGAAAAGGATGAAATTCTTGCCACGGTCAGAATGATCAATTAAATGGAAGGTAATTTCTTTTCCAAATGTGTGCACTGGGACAAGTCCAAAGCATCCAGCTGACAAGCGCCACCAAAATGGACTGACTATTTCTCTTCAAGCAAATGGAAAATCTGAACCACCTCCAGCGTTTTGGGGGCTTTGTGGCAATGTTGGCCTGAATGGAGTTGAAGCTCGTCTGAGGAACACATTTCTCTGGGAAAACGAAAGTTGATGCCATCGACAGCTGTACAGGCAAATAAATGCTTTGGGGTCCCATGGACAAAAAGTCACCGAGCATACAGTGTGGCAGGATGAACACATCCTGAGAGAAAAGATGAAATTAGGTCATCAACCTGAGGGAAGAGGAGAAACCACACTTGCTATGTATTAGTGATTCTTAGATTGCTTTGTAACGTGGATCAAAAATGACTTCTATTTCTAGCCTGTTTTTAAGAAAAAAAAAATATTTTTGCAACTCTTATTCTAGAAGCTAAAGGTATTTCCTACTTCAGCTGCCATATGCCACCCTGCTCCAGCTATGCAGCCAGTCTGTAACTCGCAGGAAGGGGCTGGTGCTCCCTGTCATAACCTCACTGGTAGCACTGCCAACACCTGAGCATCCCACATGCCAGCAAAGGGAGGCAGCAAGCAGCCTCCTGACCCTCCAGGATCCAGGAAAAGCCCTGGGGCACCACGATCTTCTTAACAACTTTCTTTGAAAGGTAAGACAAGTCTTAAAATAACTGCCTGGGCTGTTTTTGGTTCATTGTGCTTTTTATCAAGTGTATATTTAGCTGCTAAAGCTTAGCTAAAGCCTCATTGGAGATGTTATATTCATACTGAAGCTTGTCCATGTAAGAGAGCAGCTCTGAGCACAGCTGGGAGCACCACAGGGTGGTTTCTCCTTGCCCACTGAGAAGTGTTCAGCGTGAGTGCTCTCATTTCTCAGCAACTATGAGGGGCTATCACCTCTGCTGTTCCTCTGCTGTTAGCAGTTTCATCACCAAAGTAGAGACAAAAATAGTTAAAAAACCAACCAAACAAAAACAACCTGAAATCAGGATTGGGAAAAAAAAAAAAAAAAAAGTTGTTTTACTACAGCTGTAATCAACTAATGGGAAAAGCATCTCCATCTACCTGCTGTAGATATGTATGGGGGGAGAAAAGAGTGAAAAAAGCACTCATCTTTCCTGTACATAGCTCCTTTGTTATACTTAAACACAGAATTGTTAAACTCAGTGTGCCTGCTGATAGGATGAAGCAGCAGAAAAAGATTATGACATGACCGTGTCTATCATGGGCTTTCAAACGTGCATGGCTGTGATGAGAGGAACCATGCCATTCCCAGGAAGGTGATGACATGACATTTGCCTGTGCTCTGTGGAGCCCATAGAGGCCAGCAGATTTATGGTCCACCACAAACAATTCAAGGACTGTTAAAATACCTACTGTGGTGTTTTAAACCAGAGCTCAAGTGGGGCTTCTAAAGTGGGAAGGAGAATTTGTTTATAGTACATACATCTTAGAGTCACATCTAGCAAGAGTGGTTATGTTTCCTCGGGGTGCTTGGATAGACTTGTATGGGTAACACTCGCCTGCTGGCCTATGGTGATAAACATGTCATTGTGCTGCAGCAGAACTCGATCTTGGCAAAGCCTGCTATGTTGCCAGGTGAAAATCTCTGAGACCCAAAGGTGCTTAGTATCACAGGAGAATATTGTTTCCTGTCTAAATAATACTTTGCGGGTTTTCTCATGCTCTTCTTTGTTCAAGAGACTTGTGCCTGAATTACTTTCCGTTCATCCAGAAATGAAAGGTACTTTGCCAGAAAGGGATTTGCTTATCACCGGTGTTGGTTGACATTGCATCACTGACTTATTTTGCAGCACAATAAGGTCCACCAAGATAACACGATATAGAATCATAGAATCATTAATGCTGGAAAAGACCTTTAAGATCATCTGGTCCAACCATCATGAAGTTACAGATGATGATACGACATGAGGCACGGGGTACTCCAAGACAGAAACAACTCTCTTTGTAAATTTGCAGCAGCCCTAAACTTTAGTAAATTCCAGCAAGCGGAGAAAATCGTGTGAGCTGCCTCTCATCCTCTCTCTCTGTTGAAAGCTCACCCTTTCTGTGACTCCACAGTGACTTTGTGCCCCATGTTGCATATTGCAGTGTGCTTGGGCGGTCTCACCTGAAAACATAGCAAATGGCACTTCTGAGAACTCCCTGGGGTGGGGCGGAACAGGATGGCATCTTACTGGGTCTTTTACTCAGCTTGTTTGGTGTCCTGGCAGGCAGCTGCTTTTCCCCTACAAGCTCTTCCCCTAGCTTGAACTGATTTTTGACCCGCAATTCTGCCCCTGCTCAAGAGGCATAGCTGATACCCGTCGGTAAGTTTCCTCAGCAACCATTCCTTGCTGTTTGGAGTGAAGCTGCATGTCCTAGTTTAGGCAAGTAGGTTGGTATGAGAGGTTCTTCTAAGCTCTGGACTTCTTGCCGCCTACGACTGGGAAACAATTAGTTCGGTCAAAAGCACCTGCCACAGATGCCATTCACACCCTCTAGCATCCCTGGTGACAAAGTGGGTATTGGAGGAGGCAAAATGGCCACGGTTCCACTGGTGTGGGAGTGCAATTGGTAGCCACTGGGCGAGGGGCAGGCGAAGGGGAGGACATGAGTGAACTTGCAATCACCTATTAGAAGGACGACAAGCAGAAGATAGTGAGAGTGATTACACATAAAATCTTTCACAGAAGATACTGTAGCTTTTTTACCTCAAAACTTGATGCTGCTCTGGCAGGTAATCAATTGTCAAGCACAAACTGGGTTCATTAAAAAGAGCAACTGTCTTTAAAAGTTTGGCCCACGTGATATCAGAGATCTGACTGACCCCAGAATCTCCAGCCTGCAAAGACAGGAACCAATCAAAGGGAAAAAGAAAGAGATAAAGGCAAAGAAAATCGGATCATTATCCAAAGTTTTAGAGTGACTGAACTGGCGCCTACTGGCAAACTGCTCTTACCCTGTCCAAATGACCTCTGACGTTGCT